>NC_143237.1:6685371-7290622 GCF_009617815.1 Ciona robusta
AGGTTCTTGTGCACCAGAGAACACAGGGCAGTCATTGATGATAAAATAAGGAACACCTGTTTGTATGTAAGTGTTAAGTAAAAGTAGCAATGATAGAGTTGTATTTAGAAATACATTGTTACTCCAACCCAGTAATCACTGATGGATTGTCCAAATTGACAGCCATTCAAAAAAAATCCTCCCAAAAGTAATCACCCTCAAAGTAACATACATCGTAACTCGTAAGCTGGCATGTGTTGTTAACCTGATACCTTCTGCTTAAAATGTAAGTTCTGACACAGTAACACTGTTGTATGGCTATTGACTTAACGGGCTAATAGTCACTGATAAATAAAATATTTGCCTCTAGCCCAGGAGGATACGGGTTCAAAGCTCAACACTGCTACCTTTGTAAATTTAAATCAATGGGCAAATATCAAATGATAGGCCAGCAAAAGGTGTATGAAACAGATCATCCATGTTATTACGACATTTGTTGCATTGCCACACAGGAATAAATAAGCTTCCTACATTCATTCAATTCCAATACATTGCTTACCAGAGACCCCATTAGCTGACCACTGAGCGGCTTTTCTTTTAACAGCAGCCAAGTTGCTTTCATCACTTATAAAACTTTTCACTTCCTCCCTGTTCAAGCCGCATGTTGCAGCTACAGTGGATACTGTTTCCACATCAGGGTATTCCCCATCAGTAAAATAACTTTTGAACAGAGATTCTTGAAGCTGTGAATTATAATAATAAAAATCTACAAATTTAGAATACTATATGTTTTGTAAATACAGAGTTTTTTTGCCTGAAAATAACTTGCTTAATATCAGATAAAAATTAAAAAAAAAATTTATATTTTTCTAAATGGCCACTAGCTCTCGTTTTTGGATTGTTAGGTGTTCTATTTGCGATAAACATTGTTTAAAGTAGTCCAGGAGGCCTATCATATAAATTATGTATTGTGTTAAAAACTATAACACTTGGAGAATATGACACAGGGACACATTGTTTAATTATATGATGGCTAAGAAAGTAGTTAGGCATGAAAATACACACTAATATATCCACACATAAAAAATACACACTTAAGAAGGCTGTACACAGTATCCGGCATGCGAATTCGCTTGCGAAGTCGTATGCAAACCCATTATCGAGTTTCGCATGCGGCAGCGAAATACGGACAAAACGGATGAATTCCGGGTACTGTGTACAGCCACCTTAAACCATCCACACCTGAGTTTGTATTGAACCAGATGGATCTTTCTTGATAGCAAACTCCAAAGCACAATGTCCAAACAATGTATAAGGGTATCGTGGTTGTTTGAAAGCAAATTCAACGCCAACTTTTCTCCCAACATTTATCAGTCTTTGTGCTCTGTATTGAGGTGACAATAATTTTTTGTGAACAGGGAAAAAACAGTGCTTGTTTTAAAATGGCTTTTAAAAGAGTAAAATGGTTTTTAAATAAATAAAAAAAAGATGTTTTATTTTTTAAGTTACATAAAAATAAAAGTAGTAGTAAGTACTGAACAGATGTTGCTGAACAAAGTTCTCATGACACATTTTGCTAAATTATAACTTGATAATAAGGTGTTTAGTCCTGCACCAAATTATATACTACAGTTACTGTAAGATTCTATTTCCACAACATCTCACATTTTTGCTTAATAATTTTTGAAATCCACAAGTAATAATTTCCCTTTAATTTATGAGGAGGGTGTTGTTATTGTGGTTGTGAATTTGTGATTTTCCGAAAGTTACTGCACTATATGGTAATACTAGGTTATGCAAAAAACAATTGTGGATATCAAAATACACATATTGATACAAAATAAGAATGGAAAATACCACACAATTTGCGTTAATGTATACAGAAATAGAAGACACTACACTGTTGCAATAATACAAATAGAAATATAAGCCGACAATGAGATAACTTAAAAAGAAGAGCGCCAGACCGTAATTGTAAATTTGTAATCAGAGACAGGGAATAGGTTGATCATAACAGTTACTATTAAACCCAGATTAGGAAAATATAGCCAAATTTTTCATTATTAAAGAAGGGAGAGTGGTTGAACTGACCCTGGTGTATGAGGTCCAAAATCCCCTTGCTTAGCAATGCCTTCTAAGGGCATGTTAGGTCGTAAAAGAAAGGGCTCCCATGTAACCTGAAGAGATAATAACAATTTTAGAACTGCAAATTTTTTTTTCAATTTTAGAACTGCAATTTCACTTTTGTTATAAACCATGGAAAAACCTAAATTATTAAATCCTTGATTCAAACACTCGGCACAAAAAAAATATGAAATAAAAACATCAACTATCTTTTTCAATTTTTATTCACTCCTTTTTTACAATTGACTCCTAGCTCCCATTTTACCTCATTAGCTGTTTTGTATTTGACCACTGTAAGATTACCTTAAACTTATATTCGTTTTCACTGGCTTTCATGGCAGTTTCCAAGTTCCTTTTCCCAACCCAACACCATGGTCACATGATATCAGAGACGACACGAATATGCAAAAACTTGGACATTGTTTTCAGTTGTAAGTATGTAACAGTGATACTATTACTATATAAACGTGTGTTCTACTGTTTCTGTATAAATAATGTTTGTAAAAATGGTGCCAGTGAAGAATCTGCTCCTCACCTTATTTGCTAACCACTAACCACTAACTACTAACCCATAAGTTAACTACTAACCCCTATAGGTATAACCACTACCCTCCTAACCACCAATCTCTAACACTTTCCACCAGCCTAAGCTGCTATGTACCGGATTCTTCACTAGTGCCGACAAAATAATGAAACAAGACTACACAACCCAACACTGTGCTACACTGCTACGCATACGTTAACCGACATAGCCGTTACATTAACATACAAAAACAATAATTGAATTCAAAAGAAATGGCGCTGTCGCAAAATTGCTGAATCACCGTGATAAGGGATTATAATTTTGTTTCACACAGATATCATCTATATTTTAAATTTCTTGCATTCACTGGGTTGGAAAGATAATTATAGACACCAATTTTGTATTCCATCGACAAATAGTGATCTTTTGATGGCGCTGAAATACTATTGCACTTCTGTTTTTAAAAAGGAAATGAAAGTTTAGAATAAAACTGTTTATTTATTTTAAATGCAAACACTTGTCAGCAAATTAACCATAAAATGACGGTATTTACGTTCGACTACGTTTTTCCTTCTTGTAATAATTTCGAAAGAGTGTGTATGTAAGAAATAGATTTCCTTAGAATTTGGACTTTTGACGGATTATCATTCCGAAAATAGTGATCTGGTAGGTGGTGCTTCAGAGTCATTAACTGTTCAGTAATTTTCTGCATTCTTAACCGTTCTCTTTCACTAGCGGTTTGTCGCTTTGATTTTAATTTTAAAGTCCGATAATATCGATTTTTTGGAACACAAGAGTCTGGTTTTTGGTTTGTATGCTGTTTGTTGAGACACACATTGGTTAACGGGTTTCTTTCGTTACGTTGCTTTCCAAACGCATGACGGTGGGTGTTTGGAAACTTTGGACATTGCTCCTGGCTATGATAAATATTTGCGTTGTTTCTGGTAAACGGTCGAACCTGTGAGGCTATAGAGGGATAAATGTTTTCACTACTCTCAAGTTGTGCGTGTTGTTGTGCAGTTGTAGAAAAAACATCAGTTTTCTTTACAAGTTGCTGTTCTTGGAAATCGTTACTGTCGGTACCGCATTCATTTTCTCGTAATAATTCCATCAACCAATCATCTATAGGATCCTAAGCAAACAAATTACATAAGGTTTAAAATGACTGTGCAAAAAGCTCGTCATGGTTTATGTAGAACTGTTGGAACGTGGATACCGTTATGACATAATATTCCGTACATATAGTAGGGTGGGGGAAATGGGACACCCTTTTAGCTTATTTTTTTCCCCATTTTTCCCCAAAACAATATTCTCACGACCCATAGACCGTTATTAATTGTTTAAAACACGATCAGGATATTTAGATGTTATGTGTTAAATGTGTCCCACCTTCCCCCACCCTACTATATCTGCATTTTAGTTTTACAATTAACACCGCTTTTCAGACGTGAAAATATGGTATATAGTTCTTTGAACATTATTAGTCTACAAAACGAGGCAATAAGGGATATTAAAAAATGAACCATCATACCCAACTCACTATATTCGTTATTTTGGAAAAAATTGTACACGTCGTCTTACCTGATGCATACTGAGTTCCATAATACAAGTTTCAAATCAACCTGTTTTGTTAAAATGTTTTTGCGAATTACATAACCACACGATTCTGAATTACCATTATATCTGTAGGAGGTGTCTAATTAGTTCGTTTATCGCCGCATGAAACGGGCAAAGTCATTATCGCCTTTAAGTTTCAAAGGCGAAATATCCGTCGCTAATGACTTGTTGTGACAATTCTATTCGCTGGATTTTCGTAATTAATCACATTTCAAATGTAAACTCTGATGCATCAGCAAATTTTGAAGCTGGACCGTTCCTGTAACGCTTTTGTTTGGTCAGATAATACGACGCAAGTATTTTATGATATACAAACAAACAGCCTGTTTCCATTAGCCATATAGTTTATTGTGGAGTGATTGACAGAATTGCGATGTTGATTTAACGATGATTGTTTTTAAAACAAACACAAAGTTTACTGTGACATTAGACCCACATTTTCCGAAATCTTCCCACTGAAAGCACTGCCGATTCATAATTGATTAATACTTCAGTTTTGGTGGGAAACTGTCAGTGAATGAATCAATGTAACTTACTTTATTCTCGCGTGGCCGGAAAACGACAGTCGTTTTCACACGGGTGCTCTGTATTAGCTTACGAGTTACCATGTATGTTACTTTGTGGGTGTCTACGTTTTTGGAATTTTTCCATTTTTTGTGGCTGATAAGATTGATCGAAAACAGGGGAATACAAACTTCGACAAGTATGACTTATTTGTAGTCGTGTATTTGTACGACTTGTGCGTATATCAAATATTATTCACTAGCAGTTGAAGTATATTTGCTCACATGATGTACAACCATAGGATACCCCCGACAAACTTCTGTGTCTGCTGCTGTATACTCATTACTTCCAAGTTAATTATAAACGTTGTCAATACAGAGACACTCGCAAACAAAGCCGCCAACAATATGGGACACTGATATTTTTATTAAAGTCTTGTTACCTAAAATAGACACTTTATAATCCCATGAAAATACATGAAAGAGAATTTGTCTAATGTTGTAAAGATATAGCCGAGTTTGCGCTAAAGTTTGTATGTATGTGGTTTATCAATAAGCATGGTCTAACGACCGCCGCGTTTTCGGTAAGTCGGGTTTATCGTTTTGGAGCATCCATAGGATCTTTCCCTACAATAGGAGAGCTAAATAAACCTTCAATTATGATGACTTCGCAAAGTTTTGTTCACCGTCCATTTTTAAAGGTCTACTTATATAAGTTGGATATTTGGTTTGCTCAAATACGACTTCGGTTGCACAAAGAACATTATATGTGAATGCATCGGCTATGTAAAGGTTTAGGTGCGGTCTTCATTAGGATCAGTGTGCAAACATGTATTTAGTAGAGCGGGGTCATACGAAGAAGGAGACGGCATCACTTATAAACGAAGTTGGGTTTAAAATAGCTGAATAATCATTTATCAGGAGTTCAACGGTAAACTTTGATAATTTGTGAAGCTTATAAAAAGTTAGGGCAGGCGGTGGGACGTTTTCTATTTTATTCCAATGGAAACAGATGAAACGTTAAGCTTGTATGCAATCTTCGTATAAGAGAATACGAAAAATACCGATTTGTTGCAATAGAATGATTAAAAATGCATATTTTTCTTCATATTTAATAAGTATAATTTTATTTTATAGTTTTATGTCGTTTTTTTAACTTTCGTGAATTGCTAATTGTTTGTAATAAAATCTGGTATCTATCCATCTTTGAAGTGGTTCGCACTTGGATGAGATAAAAATGTCAGAAAACGGTTACAGCACCAAAAACGAGTATGAGAACCCGGCTTTCAAAAATGACGATGAAACGGAAATGAAGGATTTCAAAAAAGATGATATTGAAAAAGCATCAGAGGTTCCGGATGGTTACGATATCGGCATGGGACGTCACGTTGAACCGGACGTCGAGGGGGGGAGGCCCGCATGGGACAACCAAGTTCAATTTCTATTGGCTTGCATAGCCTATGCTGTGGGACTTGGCAATATTTGGAGGTTTCCTTATCTGGCGCAAACGTACGGAGGAGGTATGTACGGAATGAATGTCTTGTTTATGGCAGCGACACGAAGCATGGCAACGACAGTCGTTATAACACGGGTATTCTGTTTACGCACACTTTATGAGTTACTATATGTATATATGTAACTTGGTGGGTGATTACTTTGGGGAGAGTTCATTGTTTTGCGGTAAAGTTGAAATTTTCTATGATGAGAGGCAGTGAATCGCTTTACCACGTCGCAAGACTTTTGGGCAATATGTGGAGATTTCTAGTAAAAAACTTAACTGCATTTTTACATATTCTGTATTCAAGCCTCTTATCATAAGAATAAGCGAAAAACTGACAAACTTATATACGATTTAAACCTACAGCCATACACAAAAATTCTCAGTTCTGTAAAATTTAAATTCTCAGTTCTGCAAAATTCTAATTCACAGGCGCTTTTCTCATTCCGTACATACTCATGTTAATCTTTGAGGGAATTCCTTTATTTCTACTCGAGTTGGCAGTTGGACAGCGGTTAAGACAAGGTGCGATTGGAACGTGGGTCAAATTCCACCCATACCTCGGCGGTATCGGCATTGGAAGCATGGTTGTATCGTTTATGGTTGGCCTCTACTACAATACCATCATAGCTTGGTGCTTCTGGTATATTTGTAACTCTTTTACGGTAAGTTGGAAGTATGGTGGATTTATAAGTAGGTATATATTAAGGTGGGGGAAATGGAACACCTTAGCACATAATATACAAATATCCTGGTCATGATTTCAACAGTTAATAACGGTCTATGGAAGTCGCAAGGAAGCGTTTTTATAAATGTTATTTGCGTCCCACCAAATGGGACGGGAAAATAGAACGAAAATGTGTCCCATCTTTCCCCACCCTACTGTATTAGTTGGATCCGTCATCGTGCGGCCATCGCGCGTCTAACGCCGGGGTTACGAGTTCGAGGATCGACGTTGTTATACCGCTTTATGGCGTTATGTGTATGTGTGGGTTGGAGTAAAATGATCTACGTCTGGATTCCCCTTTTATCGCCCTATTTGATAGAAATAAAGAACTTTTGGAAAACTATTTACCCGTATTCTCACGACTGGAAAAAAGAGCGGTATTGTAGCTTTTAAAACACGATTGGGAAGTGCGTGATATTCAAATTTGCTTAATAATTTTATACCAGGACCCTTTGCCGTACGCGAAATGTCCGCTGACCGACAACAACACAGCGTATGTGGCCGAATGCGAAAACAGTGGTGTCACGGATTACTTCTGGTACAGATCGACTCTCAATGTCAGTGCAGACATGGACCATACTGGTGGTCTTGTGTGGTGGGTGGTCATATGCCTCATACTCGCATGGGGGCTGATATGGGTAACGATGATCAAAGGAATTGAGAGTTCAGGAAAGGTAGGATATTCACGAAAACTTTTCTCAGATTAAAATTTCCATGTTGTTTGATTAAATGGTTTATTAACAATTGTTGTTTTGTGGCTATATTCTGTTTTTAAGTTAAAAATATTTCCAAATCTTCGCTAAATCGTATTCGAAGAGACAAATAAAGTTATTATTATTATAATATTGTTTTTGTAGATTTCTGTTTTATCCATAATCACAGTTTAAAACTTACTAAAAGACGTTAATACAGACGGAACACCCAGTTTCGCGTTAATACTCTCACAAATTAAGGGCAAGCGGGAGTGCCCAGCTTATCGAATACTAATCTTACTACGATTACTGAGTTGTTTATACTTATAGGCAAATTTAAACGACGAGTAACGTTCTTTATTACAACACAATAAAAATGCGATAATTACAATGTAATTATATATCGTGACAAAAAGTTGAAATTCGTTCGAAACGATAACACGCGTGGTTTGAGTAAAATGATCATCACCTATTTATTGCTATATACAGCAGAAGAGTTTATCCCAGAACCCGGTTAGGGCTCAATAAACAGTATACAGAAGTTTACCGAAAAAGCGTCCTATCGGTTGCGAGACCATTTGAACCAAAAGTGCAATTAATTTAATTTGTTTGTTATTCGAACTAATTTATAATTCCTGGAGCTCAGGCCTCACAAATACATATCTGATGCATTAACCCAATATTCAACCACTAAGTACGTCGTATATAGTTTGTTCAGATAAATTAACACACTGATTCACAGGCAATGTACGTCACTGCTACGTTTCCATATCTCGTGTTGTTCATTTTCCTGGTTCGAGGGTTAACGTTAAAGGGATCGGGAGAAGGCGTCAAGTTTCTTTTCACACCAGATGTGAGTGTTTTACATTTTCGAGTATTTTACAAGACCTAAATGTTATACAACTTTTTTACAAGATTTAATAGGGTGGAGTACGATGGGACACCTTTTCATTCTATTTTCTCGTTCCATTTGCCGGTAAACAAAAAACATTCAAAGAATTATAAAACCGTATCCTCACAACTTCTATATGCTGCTGTTAATTGTTTAAAACACGATCAGGACATTTGGATCCCTTGTGCAGAAGGTGTCCCATCTTACCTCATATTAGTATATGAGTAGTATTTTTTAAGAACTAAAACTATAAAAACTACACTATAAGCCTCTATGGCCACGGGTCTTTTTATACTGTATAATTTATACGAATGGGTTTAGCAGTAGCGCTCCTAATATTTTTATGACTTCGTTTTGTCTCTAATTCTACATCTCTTTCTTTTATTAAGTTTGACCTTGCCTATACTTTTTGAACAGATAAATAACTTTTATAATTATTTTGTTTTGAATTTAGATAAGTCATAACAAAAAAGTTTTCATCGTTAAAAAAGACGTACAAAAAAGTTTTCATCGTTAAAAAAGACGTTTTCATCGTTAAAAAAGAGGGTGGGGTAAGATGGGACACGTTTTCATTCTATTTTCTTGTCACATTTGATAGTAAACAAAGAACACTTAAAGAATTATCAACCCGTATCCTCACGACTCCCATAGACCGTTGCTAATTGTTTGAAACACGACCAGCATATTTGGATATTATTTGCTAAAGGTGTCCCGTCTTCCCCCATCCTACTATATAACAGCTCGAAAAGACCCAATGAATTATTTTTTTAACACGTGAAACAAGCATTTGAAAAACGCTATGTCATCGGAAAATTGATGGACGTTTTTACCGGTTTGTTTTGGCCTCGTAAAACGTTCGGCGGTGGTTGCAATGCGCGTAATGTGAGTTTAATGGCGTTTACAATAAACACTGAGTATATATGAATTGGTCATCTCCGTTTCATATACCCCCTTGATAAACGAACTTGCAAAATAAGTTGAATGCATTAAGCATTTATACAATTTTGTGTCTATTTTCAATGCGTTGGGAAAATACAGGCGTATTTTGAGCCAAAAATAAAAAAGTTAGTCAAAAATTTAATTGATTATAGTCTCATGCGAATAAAATGTGTTCGATTTGTGTAATATTTGCATTTCGGGACACATTGCACAATTTCAGGAATTAGGCAACGTTAAATATCACCGTAGTTTTACTAGTACTTTTCCATAGGTTTTGTTTGTAAAGTTGTGGGGTATACGCTATTTTAATAGTGTGGGCACAGTTACGGCGACTGGCAAATATTTAAACTGTAAAGTCTAATCATCATCGTACAACTTAAACGTAAGGTATCAATGCAAAAAATGTTCCACAATGAATTTCAGTCATGTGAAAAATTACCATTTTGGATAGAATTCGTTTTTAATTTTCGTATTTAAAATATATATATAGTAGGGTGGGGGAAGATGGGACACCTTTTCATTCTATTTTCTCGTCAGATTTGGTAGTAAACAAAGAACATTGAAAGAATTATTAAACAGTATGCTCAAGACTCCTAAAGAAAGTTGTTAATTGTTTAAAACACGATCAGGATATTTGGATAATATGTGCTAAAGGTGTCCCACCTATATATTCCACATATAAATCCTGATCGTGTTTTAAATAAATATATCAACGGTCTATAGAAGCCGTGAGGATGCGGGTTTATAATTCTTTGATTGTTCTTTGTTTAATACCAAATAGAACGAGAAAAAAAACGTGTCCCATCTTCCCCACACCCTACTCTAATACTATAATATGATGTACAGAACGGTGTTTACTATTTGTTACCTATACGAAAACAACCATCAAATAATTTAAACAAAAGGTGTATTTTTTCATGAATAGCATCCGCGTTGTCATGGAACAAAATATTTTTCGTGGACAAAAATAACTTAATGGATATTACTCCTGCTATGGTTAATCATTTGTGAAACCGGTTTGCTTGCAAAGTAAAGTGTTAATGTTCGCCGTGTGTACATAGCTGTATCAATGAATAAGAGTAAACCACAAGTCTTAAAGCCTTAAACGATTGAAAAAGGTGGCATAAACTTATTAACGTGTTTACAAAAAAACTTTGAAAAATACATTGTCCCAAAAAATTATGCTCATACACAAAAATATCAATTAGGTTCGAAAATATCGCTTTACTGTTTTGATTGCATTCATAGTCTTTGTTGGTTGTTTCATTCATTCATTCATTCATTAAAAAAAATATATATATATATATAATATATATATTAATGGTTGCAATAGACGAACCTATACGCATTATTTATACCAGCAAAGAGGCAATCGACTTTATACAACGAACTGAACTAGCACTTAAGTAAATATGAAATCACCCAAGCCACAAATACCTGTTTAATGGCATATTTTGCTGTGACCAACTGAATTTGTGGCCGCTGTACAATTGTTTGTTACGCAACCAAATACTTTGATGTTGTCACGCAAACTAAACTTTGCTTTTACTTTGCAAAATCATTAACACGTTTATCGATAGAATTAGCAATACCTTTTTTAAAGTGCAATGTTGTAAAAGTAATGCCATTTCTATATAGTAGGGTGGATGGGACACCTTTAGCACATAATATCTAAACATCCTGATCACATTTTAAACAATTACCAACGGTCTATGGGAGTCGTGAGAATATGGTTTTATAATTCCTTAAATGTTCTTTGTTTACCACTAAATGAGACGAGAAAATAGAGGTAAAAGGTGCCCCATCTTTCCCCACCCCACTGTATATATATATATATATATGTTAATACAATGAAAAACTTTGGGTTAAGATGTATACCGATAGCACATAATGTCCCACACTTTTTATCGTCTTTTTAACCGTTTCCAATGATCCTTTTGAGGCGTTATATATAGGGGTAGAGTTTTATAATTATTTAAATGTTCTTTGTTTACTATTAAATGGGACAGTAACAGAGAATAATTAAAAGCATGGATTGCTACACTATTTTTACGTTTTATGTGTTTATTTTCCAACAGATTCAAGTTCTTTCAAATCCGCAAGTATGGTTGGACGCGGCTACACAAATCTTTTTCTCTCTGGGTCTCGGTTTTGGTGGAGTGATTGCATTTTCAAGTTACAACCCGAAAAAGCAAGACTGCCAGCGAGATGCGCTTATTATTGCTTTGACCAATTCCCTAACTTCTATTTTTGCATCTATCGTCATTTTTGCTATACTTGGCTACAGGGCAACTGTACAGTTCGAAAGATGTTTAGACGGGTAGGCATTCACGCAAAAACTACTCTAAATATTTTTTTCGATTTTTCTGGTATACAAAAACGTTTTTTGTTTCATTAATTTTAATACTATTAGGCAAGTTTAGCGGTGTTGACCAGATATGCTGAAAAAAACTTTTACATTATGCCTGATAGCGGTAACAGAATAAAATTACTTATGTATAGTACGGTGAGGTAGGATGGGGCACTTTTAGCACATAATATACAAATACCCTGATCGTGTTTTAAGCAAATAACAATGGTTCATGGAAGTTGTGAGATCACGGTTTTATAATTTTAAAATTCTTCAAATTTTTTTTTCACTACCAAATGGGACGTAAACGAAGAATGAAAAAGTGTCCCAACTACCCCCACCCTACTATATAACTTAATTACGTCAAATAACAAAATATCGTTACAGCAACATTGCGATTATGTCGGACGCATATGACGTACCAGATGGCTATATAACTTACGATAACTACGACATACGTGTTGCGACACTGAACGGTACTCAAAACTGGGCCGGGGAAGTTGTTACCACGAATAGCCTTGGTTTGGCTACATGCGATTTACAAGCGTATCTCTCTGAGGTAAGAATTTGAAATACACGAAAAAGTAGCTTTTCGTATCAAGGGTTGCTAATGATAATGAATGTAACTTATCTATTCTTATGTATATAGTTGGCATCGACAGCCGTTATAACACAGGTGTTCTGTTTCCCACGCCTTGTGCCCGCTTACGAGTTACCATGTATGTGACTACGTAGGCGATTTTTTGGGGATAATTTATTTATTTAGTGTATATTATATGCCTGACCATTTAAAATCACACAAGAGTCTGAGTTAAAGCAATTCCAGGTAAATGCATTGTCCAAAAAAATATACGCCAACAATGGTGGCAGCATTGAGCCTTGAACCCATATTCTCTTAGGTAGACGCGCATGCAGATTAAGCACTGTGCTCTATAGGTTCCGGGTCCTACAATAAATTAAGATCCACATTCTCCCTTACAACTTTAAATTACCCTATACCGCCCAATAATGCAAGAACCCCATGACAGGCATCCCAAGGAACTGGTTTAGCGTTCATCGTCTTCACTGAAGCTATTATCAACATGCCAGGAAGTCCTGTATGGTCTGTCTTGTTCTTCATGATGCTTCTATCACTGGGACTCGGGTCTATGTTCGGTACAGTGGAAGGAGTGGTAACGCCGCTATTTGATCTTGGGCTAAAGGTTCCAAAACCAGTTTTAACCGGTATGTTAACATTTGTGGTCACAGTATTTAGAGCACTCGCCACTATAGATCAGGGTTTCCATGCCTAAATTCTACTACCATCGTATCTGTATGTATATCTTTGGGCAATACACTTAACCACAATTGCTTTAATCCAGTGATCCCTTATTTATGGTCTGACCGATTTTTTATCAGTTATATATATATACACCTATATATTAGGATGGGGGAAGACGGGACATTTTTAGCACATAATATCCATATATCCCGATTGTGTTTTAAACAATTAACAACGGTCTATGGGAGTCGTGAGGATATAGATTTATAAATGTCGGATTGTTCATTGTTTACTGCTAAATGGGACGAGAAAACAGAGTTAAAAGGTGTCCCATCTCTCCCCCCTCCCCCTACTGTATATATATAGCCTATATATAAATGGAATATCTATAAATAACACCAATTGACACGTGTGGTAAGTAACTCGTAAGCAGTATAGTGTGCGGAAAAACATAACACTTATTTTTCACAGTAATTCTCCAAGTACTAATTCGATCAAATACTTTAAAAATCACACATACTTACACGTCTAGTAATTAACCCGTAAGTGGGTAACTCGAAAGTGGGTCTAATATAAAGTAATCTTTGCATTGACATTAGGATGTGTTTGTCTTATTTCGTGTGCCATCGGCCTAATCTTTTGTACAAGAGCTGGGAACTACTGGGTGGACATTTTTAATAACTATGCCGGTTCAATACCATTGCTAGTGATTGCGTTCTTCGAAATTACTGTCGTTTCGTGGGGTTATGGACTCAAAAAGTAAGTTTATATGCATCTGTAATTTTATGACTGTAAAATATAGTTGGCACTTCGGGGTAAGACGAATACCGTTAGCACACAATATCCCATATTTCTTGGTCGTAATTTGATTGGTTTAAAAACGTTGGTTTAGAGTATACAGTTATATAAATTTTTTAACACTGTGTTTAATACCAAATGGAATAATAAATAAGAAAAAAAATTCGAACATTTCACTCAACCTATATTATAACTTGTTCTTTTACTATAGTAAAATATAGTGATTATATATAGTACTGTGGGGGGAAATGGGACGCTTTTAGCACATAATACTCAAAATTTCCAATCCCATTTTAAACAGTGAACAACGGTCTATAGGAGTCGTGAGGATACGGTTTTATATTCTTTGTTTATTGCCAAATGCGACGAGAAAATAGAATGAAAAGGTGTTCCATATACTCCAACTTACAATATAACTTGTTTTTTTTTTACTATAATTACATTAGATTTGACGAAGACTTGGAATGGATGTTTGATAAACCACAATCGATCATTGGTTGGATTCTGTATTACTACTTCCGACTGTGCTGGTTCATTATTTCACCAGTTATACTACTTGTCGTATTCGGTGCCTACTTATACACAACTGCGACGGGGCAGCTACAATACAGTGCCTGGGTCGGAGACGTGAGTACAGAGTTGTAAAATCTTTTGGAATTGTATCAATAAGTTTGTTTAGTTTTGTAAAAATTTGGTTCTACTTTTAGATCACATATGAGATTTTTGTTCATCAACAATTTTTGATTTTTTTTTGTTGCCTCCGCCGTGGCTCGCAGTAGTTAATGTGTTACATCGTAACCAAAGCAAACTGTAGTTCGATGCTTGATGCTTCAATGTTATGTAAACACCTTAATTGACAAGAAATATAGCAATCACTGAAAGAACAAGTTAAATGAATAAATCAATGTAATTTGCTTTATCTTCGCGTGGCCGAAAAACGACAGTCGCTATAACACGGGTGTTCTGTTTCATACATCCCGTGCCAGCTTACGAGTCACCATGTGTGTTACTTTGATGGTGAAGTTACATAGAGTTCTCCAAATAGTCAGCTTTACGTTTGCTTTTCAGGGAAGTCAACAGATGCTGGATTATCCTTGGTTTGGAACGATGGTGATTATTCTTCTTATCGTGCTTCCGTGCGTTGGCATTCCTACAGTCTGGTTCTACAGAATCGTCAAAGTAAATTGCTTCGACGGCGAAAAGCCAGAAGGTATTCTCGTGGACAAAGAAAAAGGCTTCAAAAACTTTTTCTCTGAGTTACTGCCGTGGAAAAGATTTGGTTGCTCGTCAATGTAGGGACAAACCATATGCCTTGCTGTGTAAATGTTATTCGTCCTCATAATTATACAGCGGACCAACTTTACATGACAATAGAAATACTGAGACAATAGCACTTTTTTCTACATGGGCATTTTATAAATGAATGACTATATACCATGTAGCAAATTTGGCTACCTCATCTTGCTGTGTGGTTATGAGTAAGTTTATTTTTGTAGAAGGTGTTCGTAAACTAGTTTTTCTTAATTTGAAAGTTATACGTTAAAGCTTGTAATTAAACATTCTTATCGTTTTAGCAAGATCAAATACGTGTACTTGATAACATCCCCCACGCACATGTGTTGTAAATTACAAACATTCTCAATACAAATAAACATAAGTACGTGGTATGAATGTTTTGTAACGTCTGTTTTTAAGCTAATAGAATGCTAACGCCTTCTCGTTTGAAGCATATAGCGAGCTCGTTAAGTTTTAGCAAACATTTTGCTCTTTTTATAAAAGTTTGATCGTTCTTTTGTTCAACACTATCCATCAGAAATAAACAGAGTAAGCGTCGACCCCACAGGAGTATTTTATGGCACCTTCTTTGTTAAAATGTTTACAAAAGGGGGAAATATTTTTATATGCGTTCGTTCATATAAAAGCGCGCAGTAAATTTTGAATAACAATTTTTCAGTTTTGCAGCAAAGAAAACGTTATTCTATTGCGTAAGGGCGAGGGCCTGCAGCGTTTTTAAGCCACGGGACCTGGGATAGTAAAGGGCAGAGTTATTCAAAGTTGTAAATTAATTCTGCTTATGTAGTCTACCACAGTTACGCAATATACCAATAAAGTACTGTGGGGTAAGATGGGACACCTTTGGCACATATTATTCAAATATCCTGATTGTGTTTTAAACAATTAACAACGGTCTATAAGGGTCGAGAAGATAAGGTTTCATATGTCTACTACCAAATTGCACAAAAAAAAGAATGAAAAGGTGTCCCATTTTTCCCAACCTCACTATACAGCGAGTTGTTTAGGCCATAAGCAACATTTAAAAAGAGCTTTATAGAAAATATATTTAATTGTTTGTAAAATTAAAAGCAATATGGCGGAGACGAAGGAGGAACGACCACAGTGGGATAATAAGGCTCAGTTTCTGTTAACTTGCATAGGATTTGCTGTTGGATTAGGAAACGTATGGAGGTTCCCATATCAACTGCAAAGTAACGGTGGAGGTGGGATATTATGATAACAGCATTGGATTATTGAAATACACGAGTTAAGGCGCTCGCCTGGTAAATAGAAGATACTGGTTCGAAGCCCGACAATGCAGCCGCTGTTGTTATGTGTCTACGGCAAGATATTCCAACGGTAGTTTTGCCCGTTGGTTTTTCCGACCAAGTGACCACTAATGGGTCGTCTAGCAAATTTTCAGGCTTGAAGAAAAAATAAAACTGTGTACTATAACTTATGGAATTAGCCCATCACGCGAGGATAAATATAATATGATATTTATGCATTCGTTCATTTCTATACGCCACAGTAACTTTGCAGAATAAAAGATGCGTTATTGTTCATGCAGGGGCGTTTCTTATCCCGTACTTAATAATGCTGGTGTTCGAAGGAGTTCCATTGCTTTATCTTGAACTATCCGTCGGCCAATGGTTGCAGAACGGAAGCGTTGGTTGTTGGTTAAAACTTAGTCCGTATATGCGAGGTTAGTATGGGCGTTCTGTTCTGATCGCTATGGAACATGCTTGGGAATTTGTAGGCGTCGAATTGGTCGCGAAAGTTTAAATTTGCCTATTTATCCTTTTGGTTTTCGCAAAGATAGACTTTAAGAGTGTTTTTACTGCGCTTTATTTTGAGAATCTTTACATTATGTGTGCATTTGCATTCAAGTAAACAGGGAAATTACGACGCAGTACAGTTTACTGTGCGAGGTAAACATGAATTCGCGACCGATTTGTTTAAACTGTAGCCCGAACCCGGAAAAAGGGGTGCCATGGCAGAATATGCATATTCTCCTTTAAGTTATATATAGCCACAAGAGAATAACATGAATTACTGGTGTATTGAACAATTTATTGCATGCAGAACAACACATTATAGAGTGGGAAAAAATGGGACACGTTTTTGTACCATTTGGTAGTAAACAGAGAACATTCAAAAAATTATAAAACCGTTTCCTCGCGCAGCTTTCGTAGACGGTTGTTAATTGTTTAAAACATGATTAGGATATTATGTTCTAAATGTGTCCCATCTTCCCCACCCTACCATATGACGGTCCGAAGCCATTCTTTAAACCGTTTGAAAAATTAACATGTCTGTTTTAACAGGTCTCGGCTTATGCAGTTTGTTCGTATCTTTCCTGGTTGGGATGTACTACAACACTATCATCGCTTGGTGTTTGTGGTATCTATGCAATTCATTCCAGGTCATTATCAATGTTAATTATTAAATTAATTTAAAGCGCTGCTTTCAATAGGCGCCAAACCAGGGGTGGTTTGATGGCAAGGTCTGATGAATTTTGTAAACCGCATCAATCCGTAAACATTACAACCAATCATTAGTTTTGTTTCATTAAATGTGCGTCTAACGACTTACCTCCCCTGCATTTAAAAATGCTTTTCTTGATATATAGTAGGGTGGGGGAATTTGGTAGACATTTTTATTCTATTTTCTTGTCCTATCTAGTAGTAAACAAAGAACATCAAGCTATTTAAAAAAATGAACATCACGACTCCTATTTATACCGATAACTGTTTAAAACACGAACAGTATATTGGGATATATGTGCTAAAGGTGTCCTAACTTACCCCGCAGCACTATATACTTTAATTCACCAATATTGTTTGTACAGGAGCCGCTACCGTGGAATGACTGTCCACCAAACGCAAACCTCACAGCTCCAGTGCAAGAATGCGCGTTAAGCTCAACCACCGAGTATTACTGGTATCGTACAGCTCTTAATATCAGTCCTAGCATAAGTGAATCAGGGGGCATTCAAGTTCATTTACTGGCTTGTATGATACTAGCATGGCTTATCGTAGCTGCGTGCGTTATCAAAGGCATAGCATCATCAGGCAAGGTAAATAAGTGACTTGCATTAAAACCTATAGATGATCGTTTAATTACTTTTTACATTAAGGTGGTTTATTTCACTGCTACCTTCCCGTACGTTGTTCTCTTCTGCTTCCTTGTTCGCGGTCTCACACTCCCGGGTTCGAGTACAGGTCTCAGTTATTTATTTACCCCAAAGGTAGGCAAAGTAAGGTGCCAAACTGGACACAGGATTTTTATATTGACACTTTGAATTATGGGTAAATTAACAGAAATTAAGTATTTTAAAAGACTCATTATAAGTTTAAATGTATATTCAGCTGTTTCTAAACGCAGGAATGTCGCTTTTACACAGTAACTGATATTTTAAAGGTTTTATGCGCTCGAAAATAACCAAAAAAAAGTTGTCTTTAGATTATAAAGTCACTTTACTTATGCTAAAAACTACCACCATTCATATACAGATTGAACTTCTGAGCAACCCTCAAATCTGGCTAACAGCAGCCACACAAATATTTTTCTCCCTGAGTCTTGCCTTTGGTGGAATGATCGCATTTTCAAGTTACAACCCAAGAGATAGCGATGTAGAAGCTAACACATACATCGTGGCTGTAACGAACAGTGCAACCAGTTTACTGGCAACCGTGGTCATATTTTCGGTGCTTGGGTTCAAGGCCACGGTCGATTTTGAAACATGTATTGCAGAGTGAGTTACAATTTGTATCTTTTGAATGTAACTTACTTTATCATCGCGTGGCCGGAAAACGACAGTCGTTATCACACGGGTTTAACACCTCGTGCCAGCTTACGAGTTACCATGTACGTTACTTTGTGGGTGATTATTTTTTGGGGTATTTTTTTTTTATGTATGGCTGATAATTTGGACAACCCATTTGTGACCACTGGGTTGGAGCAATTGTCGTTAAGTGTCTTGCCCAAGGACACATACGCCCACAATGGTAGCAGCGTCGAGCCTTGAACCCATTACCTATTGGTTACAGGCAGGCGCGCTAACCACTACGCCACGGCGCCGGAGTTTTGTGCAATGTACAGTCTTACGCAACAGACACGTATAAATTTTAATATATAGTGGAATGAGGAAATATGGGACACCTTTTCACTCTACTTTCTTGTCCTATTTGGTAGTAAACAAAGAACATTTAAAGAATTATAAAGCCTCACGACTTCAATGGACCGTTGTTAATTGTTTAAAACACGATGCGGATATTCGGATATTATGTGCTAAACATGTTTTGTCTTCCCCTACCCTACTATATTTCTTTGCAGCAACATTCAAATTTTGTTGGATTATTACGAACAACCGGAAGGTAGCATCGCCTTAGCAGGTTACAACGACTTTCTCATTGATAAATTCGGTTCAGTTGCTAATGGCACTGCGTTCCATAACTTGACCGAGTGTAGCGTGGAAAGAAATTTGGACGAGGTAATTTGAGCACGAAAATTATAGACAAAACGTTTTGAGCTGAATGAATAGGTCGCATTTATCCTCGGTTTTTCGCATAGCGGGGAAGTGATTTTTAAATGTAGGACCGACAATTTAGATGTCCCGTAAGGGACTACTGGGTTGGAACTTTGGCCGTTACGTGTCTTGCCCAAGGACACACTATCGGTTTGACACAGACGCGCTAACCTCTGTGCTAAGACGACGTACAAGCTGTTGCAATTTTCTAATGTGTTGCCCTTCTTAAGCATCTTTTTAATTCCTTTCTTTTTTGTTCTTGGTTGCCGCATTCAAAAGGACAAAAATACAGCTATTAATTTCGGTATACTTCGTGTGGTATATGTAATGAGATATTTAATTATAATATTTTGCACAGGGAGCCTCAGGAACTGGGTTAGCGTTCATAGTATTCGCTGAAGCAATTCTTCGCATGCCCGGAGCGCCTTTCTGGTCAGTTTTGTTTTTCCTCATGCTCCTGACGCTGGGACTTGATTCTATGTTTGGGAACATTGAAGGTGTCCTCACACCGCTCAACGATATGGGCATCACGAAAAGATTTCGAAACGAGTACGTTGTAGGTGGGTTACGATCACTTATTTGGTATATAGTAGGGTGGGGAAAGATGGAAGATCTTTTCATTCCATTTTCTTGTCTTATTTGGTAGTAAACGAAGAACATTCAAAGGAATACAGAACCATATCCTCACGACTCCCATAGACCGTTGGTAATTGTTTAAACACGATCAAGACATTTAGATATAACATGCAAAAAGCCCGTCTTTTCCTACTATACCATACTTTGTTCGCTGTTCCAGCGCCTTGCTATCTTGTACAAACAAGAGCTCGAAATTTAGTTTTATTACCACGGCACAAGTGAAAGAGTTTGCCGTTTGATCAAGTTGCGTTTTTATTCACAATTGAATTTCTTTGATGGATCAGTGAAAAACGGCATGAGCAAACATACATACCAATATTTAGGTGTGGAGTTATATTTATCGTCAGTAAATTTGTTTTCTCGACAGCGGGAATTGTTCTCGTGTCGTTTTTGGTCTCGTTAACTTTTGTGCAAGGCTCGGGCAACTACTGGCTTGATGTTTTCGACAAATACGCCGGCTCTCTGCCATTGCTGATCATTGCCTTTTTCGAGCTTACAACGCTGGCTTGGATATACGGCTATATAAAGTTAGTGCGGTTATTGTTCAGCGTGTTTAACGTGTTATTGACCTGTAATAGGCAAACACTTCAAGCGATGATAAACATGAACTCTGTAGATTAATGTTCAACCAAACTTGAGTTCAATGAATGAATGAATGCAATGTATTATCATCGTGGCAGGGAAACTACAATCGTTATAACACGAGTGTTCTGTTTTCTACACCTCGTGCGCGCTTACGAGTTACCAAACAGCGTAGAGCCTCGATCCCACAACCCAAAGTTGTCGCAACCTATCCACGGCGCCGGTTTACCAGTTCATGTGTTTTCAGGTTCGAAACTGACATGCGAGAAATTTTGCCACCGAGATCCAACTTTTTCCGTGTGGCAAGCTACTGGTATTGGAGAGTGACAATCCCTATTATCAGCCCCCTTCTTCTTTTAGCTGTATTCATATACTATCTCTATGATAGTGCGATCAAACCACTCACCTACATGGCATGGCAATCAGAATTGGTAATTCTCTTTTAAATAGACACATAATACACAATGTACACACATAGTAGTGTGGGGGAAGACGGGACACCCTTGCATATAATATCCAAATATCTTGATCGTGTTTTGAACTTTACCAACAATCCATGGGAATCGGTAGGAAACGATTTTATAATTGTTTAAATGTTCATTGTTTACTACCATTTAGACGAGAAAATAGGATGGAAAGTGTCCCATCTCCTCACACCCTACTATACCTTTCTTTGTGGTTGTTGTCTTGCTATCAACTTGACACTAAACTTTTTCTGACCTCTTGTGATGTTGGTTTAGGTTTGGTACATGTATTTGTACATAGCAAAACTTCTGTAATCATAGCTTCCGGACTGTTGGTGTATTTCAAATGCTCAAGTCTCGAACGCGTTTCAGCAACGTATTTATCAAGCCTCGGGAACGGCGTTCTTCTTGCTAAAAATCAAGCTATCGCTTTTGTAGCTTCTGAGTTTTGTTAAAACATTATGTATCTACCTTCCAACAAACATATATGTGATGAAAATTCCTTATGAATCAAATTGAATATAGTCTGTTTCCCGCACATGCCTGCATTTGTTTAATTTTCGTATTCATCACGCAGGGCGGGAACCTTGAAGTCTTTTATCCGGATTACGTTGTTGGAATAAGCGTGCTCATCACACTGGTATGCACGATATGGATACCTCTGGGCGCTCTATACCAGTTAATCAGACGCCTACGAGGGAAAACGAGCAACAAGCATGAAGTTATATCGCCATCTAGCGACGAGATGCATATCAAATCTAAATCCGTCGTCGAAGTACAAGAACATAACTTTGGAAAGGGCAATGAGAATAAAAACTTCGATCACAATGAATAGGAAACATCAGCTGGACGTCTAACATATCATTCCTCGTCTGCAACAGTTTTTTTAAATCACTTCACTTGTTCATTTCAATTCATGTGACATATTTTGGTTCAAAATTGTTGTTATGTCAACTTGATTGAAGGTGTAAAAGTCCCTTAGCATACGAAATTCATATTGCATTCTGTTTCTGTCTGTTTTCTTTCCATTATGCTGTGCATGATAATAAAAGATAAGTGAAGCTCTGAAGTGAATAAATGACAATTGCCTTGTTCAAGCATTCAGCTGACTGACACATTCAAGCATTCAGCTGACTGACACCATATCTGTATTAAGTACAGTTTAAAGATGGTAAATCAAAATCTTTAAGAACATTTTTTTTAAAGCTTTCTGTCGTTTGTTTGTTTAAATGTCAACATTTAACATGCCGGGAGTACATAAACAAATTTACAAAGAGATTTAAAGAAATAGTGGTTGTGCTGCTCCTGCTTGTGTCCAAGCTGGCGTTCAAATCTTCACTCAATTGAAAGATTGAATGAAAGAGTGAAGAAAAAACATCAGTGTTTTTTTTTGGGGGGGGGGCAATTTATGAGTTAATTGTTTTTAGGGTGGGGGAAGACGCGACACCTTTAGCACATAATATCCAAACATCCTGATCCTGTTTTAAACAATTAACAACAGTCTATAGGAGTTATGACTTGTGAGGATACAGTTTTATAATTCTTTGAATGTTCTTTGTTTACTACCAAATGGGACGAGAAAATAGAATGAAAAGGTGTCCCATCTTTCCCCACAATACTTTAAATCTTTTTTGGACATAGATTATATTCAACATATCTAAAGTATAACGTAACAATATGACAGTGGAGACCATACCATCTAGAACAAAAAAACAGAAACCGTTATTGCCTTTCAAGCTCCTACTTTACTCTTCCACAGCCTTTCTGGTTGGCTTCCCAGCATATGGATCGCGTGTTGGGGCAGTTGGTAGGCGAGACAATACATCATCATCTGTGTCCGGTTTGGTGATGTCATATTTCGGTGGTTTGATTTCACCAGATGGCCGTGAGCGTAGTGGGGGTAACTTGGACTGAACCACGCTGGAAAGGTTGAATTTATTAGGTTATGAAAAGGCGGGTGCTGTGTTGCGAATGGGGTCTCAGTCCAAGACAGAGTTGCACTGGTCGCATGAACCACTTAAAGCTTTCTGGGTGTTGGGGTAAGGGGCCAATGCTTTCTGAGTGTTGGGGTAATGGGTTAATTTAGGCCCAAATCCAGAGTTCTTGACAGGGACACACCCATATAGAATAAAAGTTATGAAAACAAAATTTAGGTTAAAACAAACTAGTGTTGTCCCACATTGGTTAGCAGGCTTGCCTCTAACGGAAAGTTTACGAGTTCGAGGCTTGATGCTGTTATAATGACAAATTACTTTTTAATTTAGCATAGATTTTATTCTATGTACTTTACTATAATGATTATACAGACTGGCACACCTTGAAAAAGTGCATAAGTTTCATAATTTATTTTTTTATTTGCTATGAATGTTATACCTGGGTAGTGAACTTGTAGCTGGAGATGGCATGCCATCAATTTCATTTGGTGGGGGTTGGGCGCTTGTTGGGGAAAAGGGGGCAGGGGTGAAGGTCTTGGGTGCTGGGTTAGAGGAATATGATTAAGTTGGTAAAAAATTACAATGTTTTTTAATGTAGATATACCTTTGTCTTTGTGTTTCTTCTTCTTTTCACTTTTTTCTTTCTCTGCGACTATTTTGTCCCCAACGTTTAACGCAGCTGTCAATTTCTTGTTCAGCTCAATTACCTGAAACATTGGAATAGTTGTAGGTTTGAACTTTAACTGGTAGCGATGTATGGGTATGGCAGCCACGCTTTTATTTGACGTTTTACTGAAGTAGTTTTCCCCCTTTTCTCCGATTGAAATAGTTTTTACCCCTTTTTTCAATTTTAATTTTTACAATTGTCAGTTTCTAAATATTTTTAACTTTTGTTTGTTGTTTTAATTATTATAATCATTGCCACTGTATTCGAAGAGACAAACTAAAACTTACATTCATGTAATATATATACATAAAGTGGCGCAGCCAGGGGGGTTTAGGGGTCGCAACCCCCTTTTAAACCCCCCCAAAAAAATTTAAAAATAATTTTAAAAAAATATTTTTTTTTTCATTACCCCCCTTATTTTTTTTTTCTGGCTGTGCCACTGTATACATATATATATATATATATATATATTGTATACAAACCTCTTTATTTATATCGGCTTTATCTGTTGGCATGTTTTTCTGCAAAGATGAAAGAAGTTTTGCTGCTTGTTTAGACTTAGATCGATTATGAAGGAAAACACAGTAGTTAAGCACTGTGTGGATGTCAGATCTGTTAAAAAGTTTTTTGTCACGTTTTTAAAAGTGATGGATGAGTTTTAGTTGAAATAATTGAAAATGTCTTGAAGCTGGTACTGTAAATCAATGTAGCTAAACGTCTTGCTTATTCCTCCTACTCACAACAACATGTAACTCAGTTTAGTTCACCCTTGTATAACATTGACGTAACAGTGTGTATTTTAGCATGGTAGGAAACTTTTTTGAAAATAACACCTGTTTCGTGTATTTCTGTAATTTGTTTCAGTTTTTTTCTAATTTTTGTGTTATTTCTTAATTGTATGACGATATTCTTAACTGTATTGCTGATATATTGACTTTGCTTCTGTAGATTTTCTTTTTTCTCAATTTGATTTTAATTTTTAGAAAATACATCAAGCATGTATGTATGTTTCATTGTTTCATACAGCTCATTTAATCACTTACCAGTTATGCAAAGTATTTCATATTTCAGTAAATCATAAAAGATTCATATACGCTTTAAAATCTTTATTATAAGCATCATTTATATTACATATTATTATAAATTTAAAAACATGTTAAAAATTTCCTTGATGCAAAAAAATTGTTAAGATTAGTCTTTAAAATGGTATTTGTTCTATTAATAGTAAGATACCTATTTTTTGGGATAGAGAAAAACATGCAGAATATATAAATATATACATGTTCTCTTCTTTAAAATAAGCAATATGAAAATATAATTACTCCTACCCATTTAGCCTTATTGCTTCCTCATAAGCTTTCTCTGCATTCTCTTCTTGTCCAAGGTTAGTCAAAGCAACTATAAATAATGCAGTATGTAAAATCTAAAATCACTGGTAATATGCTCGTACAAAAAGAGACTTTGAAATTAAATGCACTTTATCTTCGCGTGGCCTCAAAACGAGAGTTGTTATAAGAAGATGTTCTGTTTCACACACTTCGTGTCAGCTTACAAGTTACCATGTATGTTACTTTGTAGGTGTTTATTTTTATACAATTTTGACAACCCATTAGTGACCAGTTTGGACAACCCATTAGTGACCAACACATACGCCAACAATGGTAACAGCAACGAGCCTTGAACCCATTACCTCTTGGTTATAGGCAGGCTTGCTAATCCATTTGCCACGGCACCAAAAATTCAGACTTTAAAAAAGTATTTAAGAAAACTACATAAAGTTGCAGCTAAAAATTTGTACCCTGTTTCAAAATAATGGCATTATATTATCCTATGCAACTAATAAAAACATTAAATTCATTTCCACATATTATAAAGTGTTGGTACCATTTCCAAAGGAATTTTTCAAAATTAAAAAGCATGTATAGTATACTTATAGTATAACATACCAGCAAGGAGCATATACAATGGTCCATGATCCTGTTTCAAACTAATGGCAGTACTACCAAAGTGAAAAGCACTCGCATACTGTTGCATTGTTAGATGTAGCAGACAGAGGTTGTATAGGATCTTCCAATCAAATGGTGAAAGATAGTTCGCTCGCTTTAAACAGCTGATAGCCTGAAGATATACAATAATATAAATTGTGTTACTTCAACAAATCATGCATTTATACTACATAGTACATATCAAAAGATATTATTTTAATAGGCCAACAACAATATATTTATAAAAAATATTTATACATATTATAAAAAAAAATTTTAATGAGCCTAAGAAAAACAAATGCTTTAAGCTTATGATAATTGGTTCTGATATTTAAGTGCTTCTTTAGGTCTAAAAATCTTTCAAAAAATTCATTTTTTTACTTAATTTTTTTATTTTTTTACTTTAATTTTTCTTTCCAAAAATAATCTTTCGAAAATTTTCCTTTTTAATTAAAGTAATTTGAACAATAAATAGGAGCCTGCGTAAAAAGTTTGAAAACCTCAAAATTTATTAAAATTCATTTATCGTAATTTGTAAGATTACTCACAGCCACATATTTCTTTTTGCCGAAGAAGCACATCGCAATGTTGTTCCATAATGAGGAACTTTCAGGCACAGCTTGAGCAGCAACCCTGTATTTAGACAAAGCAACGTCAAAATCTCCATGTTTCTGCATCATGGAGCCTGCAGCAAGGATGGCCTGAAACAATCCAATTTAATTTATTAAGATCTTACAGTTAGATAAATAATAAACAGAAACTGTAAATGTGGCTGTACACAGTATCCAGAATTCGTCCGTTTTGTCCGGATTTCGCTGCTGCATGCGGAACTTGGTAATGGGTTCGCACGCCGGATACTGTGTACAGGTTATACAGTACAGCCACCTTAATTCAGTAATGCAAGATTACATGAATGAATAGCACTAATTTATTTATTACCAAAGTTACACAAAAGAAAATAACTCGTAGCCGAAGCGAGAACGTGGTCAAACAAAACATCTGTGTTATAAGGATTGTCATTGCCCCGCCATGCAAGAATAGACCACATTTCATTCATTTATTCCCATTGCAGAGCAACACAATTACACAAACGTATAACACAGATGTCTAATTTCATACACTTAATGTTGATTTATAAGTTATTAAAAAAAATTAGGATTTGGAAACCTGTTATCCGTAACAAATAAAAATAAATAGAGAGAAAAGTAAGTTCACTCTTTCTGTTACCTTATAATTTTCTTGGTCAAAAGTCATTGCTTGCCCAAGGAGTTCAAATGCTTTGTGGAAGCTTGATTTGCGCAAGTGTAACAACCCCAACAAAGTTAACAGATCAGTATTTTCCGGAGAGAATTCAACCCCTAGAAAAGTGAAACAAATTAAAAATGCAAAATATGAGCTCAACGCAAATTTTCAATCACATATAAACGAATGTAACTTTTTACCCTCACATGGCGGAAAACAACAGTCATTATAACACGGTTGTTCTGTTTCATACACCCCGTCGTTTCCGCTTTGACACCAAAAACTTCAGGACAATGGCAGTCGTGTTCTTTAACGGTTTCTAACACCTTGTGCCCAATCACAAGATATGACATTAAAAACTTATCTAAAAAAACACTTGCCTTTGCTTAATACATCCATAGCTTTATCATGGTTCCCTGTTTCAAGGTAAAGCTTTGCCAGCATATTGTATGTAACTGTATGTCTGTTAAGTTTCAATGATTCAATAAAGCACTGCTCGGCCTGAAAATTGATGTTTCTTTATTAAAAACAAGGAGAAAAACAAAACAAAACTTTTAAATTTATAACTTAGTTTTGATAAAAACTAGCTGTTATGTATATATATAATATATGTGTGTGTAGTGTGGGGTTGGGACACATTTAGCACACAATATCTAAATATACAAACAATTAACAAAGGTCTATGGAAGACGTGAGGATACTGTTTCATAATTCTTTGAATGTTCTTCGTTTACTATTAAATGGGACAAAAAAAAAGAACAAAAACGTGTCCCATATTACCCCACCCTACTATATAGCTGTTTTTGCACAACTGAATAACTATATTCCCAGAATTTAAATACAATATTTCTGAAATATATATATATATATATATATATATATATATATATGTTATAAATATTAAATGGTATATATATAAAGACCTATATATGTATACTTCTTATAACAGCCAGTTTTACTGATGAGATAAATACCCTACTAACCTTGTCATAATCTTTTAAGAAGTGGTAACACAATCCAAGGCAATGACATATGTCCCAATCCCTTTCACTTAATTCAGAAGCACGATTGTAGCATTCTATTGCACCCTTATGCTTGCCAAGTAGTATCCTGAAATAATAGGGTTTATAAAAAAAAACTATGACAAAAAAAACGCAAAAAAATAGCAATTGTAGTTTGAAAATTTAAGGCACATCAATTCAAGAATGTAATTACTTAGCAGTGAACAGTGATGAGTGAAAATCCCATATTATATGTTTTAATGGCATTTTAAGTGATAGTTTAAAGTTGCATAAATACGACTATTGACTTTATATGAAATTGCAATAGATATAGTTTAATGAAAGTTCTACATGGGTGAGGTTGAGGTCCTACACCCTACAGAATGGCTTATAATGGGATCTAAAGTTAAGACCTATATGAAAAACAAGCACTCACAAATTTCTAGCGATCTGTTTCAGATTGTCAGGGTTGGTTGGGTTAAGCAGATGACACGCTTGAAATAATTCCATGGATTGTTGAATCCAACCCTCAGATCTCATTATCATGGCCTGGAAAGTGGATGTATGTTATAACCCATAACTATATATGTATTGACAACAAAATGGTGCAAATATCATTATCATATGTAATGTACAGTTGACAGCATGAGAAAGGGGACGCTCCTTTGGATACACTGTTTGTCCAATTTAACCCTGCTTTTGTTATTGTCAAGTGAAGGGAATTGTGGATATGCATCTGTGGTAAATGGTGATATTAATCTTCTGTGGTGTTTATTGTCATTAGCAACTATTACACTTATAGTTAGTAGTTACTGTTAGAACAGCATTTTACCCCAGGTAATAGACATGTATTATTTATACTCTAACAACTGGTTATTGGTTTTAAACAAGAAAGAAAATGCTTATACTATTGTATAGTTACTACCCTACCTGAATGTACACAGCATATTCACATTGACCATTTGTTTCTTTTAGTTGTTCCTGTATGAGTGTCTGTATAGAAACATAAGTAAGCACACTAATACATTGTTGAATGTCAAAAAAACTATTTGACAAACAAAACTGGTCATAGGCTATATTTAACTTAAAAAGAAGGTCTTAGTAAAAAATCGATTATAAGACTAACACAACAGTAAAACTTTATACGAAAAAGCACAGCAATGTTAACGACACATTTAGGCGAACACGCAGCACAATAATTAATACTGTTGCCAAATGCCAGAAAATTTAGTTTAAGGCAGTGTGAAATAGAAATAAAGTAAACACTATCCCATTGAGTTTACAGTAGGGTTCTACACTTAATACCTTGCATGTTTGCCACTCCTTTCTCACATAATGTGTATGAATCAACCAGTTACGGCGTTCCACAGCAGGCAGGGAAGGAGCTAAAAAATGAAAACATTGGTGGCAATTTGACAATAAAAATAACATACCAAGACTTTATTCTGACTTTTGTATAAAACGTTATAGAAAACAGTTATTATAATACCTTTATTATTTATGCACAAAGACCAAATTTAAAATTAAATATGCAATAGGTGGAAAGGTTTGTGCAAAAATAAAAAAATGTGCAAAATTACCTTTCTTTCTTCTTGGTTTAGGTTTAACTACAGCTGAAGCAGAAGGCAACGGTATGTCTGCAGTACTGTCCATCTTAAGTGTTTTGTTTGTTCGAGTTTAAAGCTGTTTGTAGCACCACGAGTATGTAACCAACGTACGCTAAAGCATATACTTCATAACGACCAATGTAAATATAAAACAAAATATTCCAAACAACTCAAAGTAATTGGCTGACAGTTTCGCAACACGGCGGCCATTTTTGATCTAAACGTAATAAAAAAATGTCTACAGCAAAAAAAGGTAAACTGTCAGGAATAATTTATATGCGTTTTTAATTGTTAAGCTTGTTTATTAGATGCAATTGTTTAATCAACAAAAATATCACACAGAATGACAAACTACACTTGTGTAAAAACTACCGGAAACTACAAACGTAATTAGTATCACGAAGCTACGCACTGTTTACACAACCCTTTAATTTACCAATACCGTACACACAGCTTTTAAAATATAGTACAGCATTAAAAAAGGGTTTCATTCAGTAAAGTTTGAGAACAAGCTGTGAGATGTCGGATATGTAACCAGGTTATCAGTTACCAAAACACGTTGCCTTTCCGCTCTGGTTAAAGATTAATTTACTTCGTGCTATAAGTAGCACAAGGCCTTGTGCACGGTTGCTTATATAAATTGCAGCGCCAGCATAGTGTGTCAGTTTTGCATTAAGATTAGCCTAACATAGCATAAAGGTTATTCATCATTTTAAACACGTTAAAGAAGTTCAATTTTATTAAAACAACGAAGAGAAGGGAAGTACAAGCAAAACGAAACGATTGGATTCTAACGAAATGTAACCTGTATTTGCAGATTGGGAAGTGTGCAATAGATAGCTTTTGGTTAAGAAATTATCAATATGTCCTCGTTTGCTCCAGCATCTGGAAAGAGCGATTTGGCGGAAGCTGGAAGATTATTGACGAAGTATCCCCTCGGTAAGTATACCTTCGTATTATTGGGGAGTGAATGCAATAATGTTCATATACGCAATATGTATTGAGTATTGTAGTATACTGGAAATGAATATAATACTGTGTACTGAACTGTGTTGTATTGCAAGTATAGAATCTCTGGAATAGCGAGTACTTTAAATTTGTATTTGCCGCCGCTTCTGTTAGCGGCATTTGTTTTATGGCCTAATTATTTACCAGCAACACGTCTGCCCCAATACCTATTTATTTCACCAACATTCTACTTCTAAAGAAGTCAAGAAAATCCCGTACAAGCCTGATGCCAAAGTAGACGATGTTTTGTGCTTCCGACATTACAACGAATCAGAAGTCGTCATGGGGAAACCGATGAGCGATTGGCTTCGTTTCTCGGTTTGCTACTGGCACACGTTTAGGGGAACAGGTAGGTTTGGTATTGTTCAAACAATTCTATTATATAGTAGTGTGGTGGAAGACGACACATTTAGCGCATAGTATCCAAATATTTAGTACCAAATGGGACGAGAAAATAATAGAAAGGGTGTCCCATCTTATACTATCTATAAGACTGACCGAAGGACCTATGATTTAGGCGTATACGTTCACCTATTACCAGGCAGTGGAAACTAATTGGTTTCTTGCTAACAGCTCAGTACCCGGTCTTTTAGAACATGAGACAAAAGTTACACGTTAGCAAAAGATGTTTAAACAATAACACAGCTTTACGCGTTCGACATCTTAAAAACTAGATAGCTCTATATAGTAATTTTTCCCTGCTTAACATTGAGAAACTTTATATAGGGGCAGATCCATTCGGATTCCCTACATTGGTACGACCATGGGATGATGGGACAGACAGCATTGAGAATGCAGAACGACGTATGAGAGTCGCGTTTGATTTCATGTCGAAACTCGGTGTCAAGGTACGATAATGATGTATGTTTAAAAGTAATTTATTTAATATCGCGTGGCGGGGCAACGATCGTAAAATATGCCTTTATTCGGTAAAGCTAAGTTTTGTTTACGCCAGCAATTGCTAGGCTATATGATATTATAATAGCACATGCTTTACACTATAAGTTGTAAGGATAAGAGCCCACAACTTATACATGGTTTATTACATTAACCAACAAAATTATAGAGTATAGAAGCAATATACACAGAAGTTTTCCAAATGCAAATTTTATAAGAAAATTTGAAGTGTTAAAAACGGTTTGAGATTCTTTGATTTCAACAAACCAAAAAGTTCTGCTTGTTAATTTATTCAATTACAGTACTGGACCTTCCACGACCGAGATATAGCACCAGAAGGGGCGACTCTTTCTGAAACAAATGCAAATCTCGACCGTCTAGCAGAATTAGCCAGTCAGTTACAAGGCGAGACTGGTATTAAATTGTTGTGGAATACGTGCAATTTATTTGCACATCATAGGTATAGATTATGTTGACTATTTATACTGTATTTTTTTGATTGGCATTACTAATACTATATTTCAGACTGACTGAAAGTAACTTATTTCTGTTGAGTGTCGGGGCAACGACAATCGGTTTATAACACACATTTTGTTTCATACACCTCGTGCCCGCTTACAAGTTACATTTGTCTGTGATTGTTTTTTTCGGGAATTGTTTTTGGTTATAAAAGTGTGATTAGCCACCATATTTTGTAACTAAACGTTATAATACTGTATTATATGTTACAATTACATTTGTTTTTTTTGTTTTTTTTGGTTGTAAAAGTGTGATCTTAGCGACCATACAGTATTCTAAACGTTCTAATACTGTATTATGTGTTCACGTACGGTTCAGGTACAGCAACGGTGCAGCAACCAATGCCGACGCACACGTGGTTGCATACGCCGCCGCTCAGGTGAAAAAGTCACTTGAGATCGGCAAGAAGTTGGGTGCCGAAAACTTTGTGTTTTGGGGTGGCAGGGAAGGTTATCATACATTGCTAAACACGAATGTTAGAGAGGAACTTGACAACTTAGCGAACTTCTTTAAAATGGTCGTCGGTGAGTCCCTAGTAAGCTGTACTTAGCATACTAGGTTGAGATAAAATGAATCATTTTTTTGTTCTTTTGTCCCATGTGGTATAATAAACAAAAAAAAAACATTTAAAGATTTATTCGACTGTGTCCTCCAGACTCTAAAAGAGCTTTGTTAATTGTTAAAATCACGCGGCTAGAAAATATGGAATGTTATGTTCTAACGTTATCCATTATACACTATATCTCTGTATGTCTGACACCAATTTTAACCTAACGAATTTCAGCTTATAAGAAAAAGATCGGATTTACTGGCCAATTCCTAATTGAACCAAAGCCAAAAGAGCCGTCAAAACACCAATATGATTACGGTAAGCAAATAAAAGACTTGCAACTGTAGCTTACAGTAAACCGATTAATAAACATAAACTTTGTACCTCTTCATGCAGATGCAATGACAGTGATTGCGTTTCTGAAAACCTACGATCTGGACAAAGATTTTAAAGTAAGATAAGTTGGTGAATTTTTGCCAAAGCGAGTTTAATAATATTTTTGTAGTAACTTTATTAAACCATAGTATAACTTTTTTTTTATAATACCAATAACGATATTTCAATAACGAAAAACCAGTCATATACTGTAGTGGGGGAAGATGGGACACCTTTTTGCTCTATTTTCTCGTATCATTTGGTAGTAAACAAAGAATATTTTAAAAATTTAAAACCGTAACCTCACGACTTTCAGGGATCTTTTTAAATTGTTTATCGGGATATTTGGATAATATGTGCTAAAGGTGTTCCATTTCCACCCAGCACAGTACTAAACTATACATAATACAATTAATATTTTTTAGTTAAACATCGAGCCGAACCACACCACGCTTGCTGGCCACTGCCATGAACACGACGTTGTCATGGCGTCTGCATACAACATGCTTGGGTCTGTGGATTCGAACACAGGATCCCCTGACCTTGGCTGGGACACGGACCAGTTTCCAATGGACGTAAAGAATGCGACCATGATTATGCAGGCAAGTGTATAGGATGATATAGTTGGGTATAGGGTTATAGATGTGACACCATCAGCACATAATATCCAAGTATCCTGATCGTGTTTTAAACAATTAACAACGGTCCATGCGGGTGGTGAGGATACGGTTTTATAATTCTTCGAATGTTCTTTGTTTAAGACTAAATGAGACAAGAAAATGAAATGAAAAAGTGTCCTATCTTCCCCACCCTATATATAGTATATAACATGTATTTCAACGGTAGCGAAAACATACGTTTGGCTCGCCGCTGCTACCATTGAGGTCGTGTGTGACAACCAAGTTGGAAAACCTTATGAATTGTCTCAATTGTCAGCCATACACATAAAGAAATAATAAACAATACATAAAAAAATAAAAATAATAAATATATCACAAAAATAATCGACCACAAATGTTACAAAAAACATGGTAACTCGTAAACGGACACGAAATGTGTAAAATAGAAATCGTGTTATAACAACAACTCATTATGCTTGACTCGTTATTGTTGTTTCTACAGACAGTGTTAGAGCAAGGTGGTCTCGCTCCCGGTGGTTTAAACTTTGATTGCAAAGTGAGACGCGAATCAACCGATGTTATCGACATGATGATCGCCCATGTTGGAGCAATGGACTGCTTTGCCAAAGCTTTAAAGATAGCTGCCAAAATACGTGAAGACGGGGTGCTTGGGAAGATGAAAAAGGTTAACTGATAAAATAAGTTACTTTTTTGTATTTTTTATAGAAAAAGAAGCTACATTTGTTATTCGTATAATATCCAATTATCCTGATCGTGTTTTAAACAATTGACAACGGTCTATGTGAGTCGTGAGAATACGGTTGCACCTTTGAATGTTCTTTGTTTACTACCAAATGGGACGAGAAAATAAATTGAAAAGGTGTCCTATCTTCCCCATCCTACTATATGAATTAAACAATAGGCGAGTCAACTTTTTACAATTCTAGGAAAGGTACGCGAGCTTTGGCAGCGGACTTGGATTGAAAATCAGAACAGGAACTGCAACACTGGAGGAATGTGACAGCTTTATTCAAGAAAATGGGGAGCCAGCCAAGTTGTCTGGAAAGCAAGAAATGTTTGAAGCAGTTTTAAACCGATATTTTTAGACCGTGTTTAAGGCTTTATCTGTAATATGTGTATTAATAAAAACATCCGGATATCATGAATTTGCTAATATATAGGCCTATGCAGTCGCATACAATTTTCAATTAGAAACTTCGTGCAAAATACGTGACATTATCAGGTTAGACAACATTTATCTTATATTAGACAACATTTATTTTATATTATCAAATACCCGAAACGGAAGTGTTTAAAATACACATGTTGACCTACCTACCTTACGTTAACTGTGTTGTGACGCCTACCTGAAGCAGTTCAAGTAAAACATGGACGAAATCTCTTGGGGCGTCGTCATGCCACTTATTTATTATAGTGATATACTACCTACTATAATAGAGATGTGATGATATGTAGGCTAATGTGCTATCAAATGTTACGTGGTAAATGGTCGCGAACGTGTGGGTATAATATCATTAGGAATGATTGGGAACTGATGTGTTTATAAAGAGGCCTATCGTAATCTACTCATTTAAACTTCTCTTTAAAGATAAAACCTATTCATTTAGATAACCGATGTAGTGTAAACACTAAACAGCTATATGGTTTGCATGCAGTTTTAATAGGAGTGTATTACATGCACTCTAACCAATTAGCTTTTTCCGAACGTATGATATATGGCTTCTTCTAAGAAGAACATACAAGATCCATTAGAGCACAAGTGTATATATACGAACCAGGTGCTGTCGATAAGGTTGATTATTATAGAGTTATAACTCTATAGAAAGTTGTTGAGTTGTTATGAAATCCTTTGCTACCCAATTGGCCAAGAACGCTTCAGTTCAAGGTTTAGCGGATGATGCTATTGACTTTGCACAAGCATCTGGTGTTGTACTAAGAACAATGAGAAACGGAGAAGTTTTGAAGGTGAATCATATATACTAAGCTTAGTTAGGCGAGTATTTTTAGAAATCCCCCCCTTCTTAAGAATGTCAAAAAAAGGTTTTCGAAAACGTGAAATATAGTATTAGGGTGAGTTGAGACGGAATCTTTATCACGTAATACCCAAATATTCTGATCGTGTTTTAAACAACTAACAACGGTCTGTGGGAGTCGTAAAGATACGGTTTTATAATTCTTTGAAGGTTTTTTTGTTTACTACAAAATGAAACGTGGAAACGGAATGAAAAATGTTCCATCTTGCCCCACCCCACCATATATATATAGGGGTGTTGGGGTAAGATGGTTAATGTTTGCATTCTTTCGATCGTCCACTTTTATGGTTTGCAATTAATATTTAAAGAATTATATAACCATATCCTTACGATTTTAAAAGCGAGTTAACACCCGATTTAATAATATGGGATATTATGTGCAAAAACAATCATAACCTCGCACGCTTGCAGTACTGTACACATACGGTTGCATATCACAACTGTATTTAAAAATTTCAGGCAAGCTATTTTTCGAATACCGACGTTCCGACATCCGATTCTGGTCGCATTTGAAGGAATAATAACCCTCAGTGCTTTTTATTCTCTGAACTATACGTGGACAGCTAATATAGAGCTATATTACATTGCAGACTTCCACCCATGCCCCATTTACTCTGTTCCCATCGTTGTTCCCTGCAAGTGCATATCATCTGACCAGGAGTATTCAGAACGATATACATTTATTGTATCACAAAGTCAGTCGGGACATGGAATTTCTAGGCGAGGTTCTAAAAAGGTGACTATTACTGTTCTATATAATTTTCAAAACTTGCTGTGCGTTTGTCAACTTGTGGTTCAGTATATTTTCTTGTCCTATTTGGTATTAACAAAGAACATTCAAAGAATTATAAAAACGTATCCTTACGGCTTCAATTGGCCCATTGTTAATTGATTAAAAGACAATCAGGACGTTTGGACATTATCACAAGCATTATGTGCTAAAGGTGTCCCATCCTTCCTCCATAGGGTATATTCACTTCAGTATACTATGCCCCTAACCTGCTATAATAGGAACGGATGACGGGTCGTTTATATAGTGTGTTGATGTTTTAAACTATTTTGACATTAGATATATATCAGATAAGTTTAGAAACCAATGTTAAAAAGTTGTTCGTATATTCACAGTACAATTGCTGCCGATGATTTTGTGAGCAATCTTTTCGAAATTGCTAAGCTGGCTCAGGAGAGTAATTCGACACAGGTGCGTTTCATATGGGTATAAGCGCGAAAATTATGCCTGTTGTTTTGTTACTAAATTCCTCCCTTTCTTTGATTTTAAACTGCATGGCGCTCTTTTTCCACATCATTTTATCCATAGTAGGTTATTCTCTTCGTTTTTAATATAATTCGATTCTCGCTATCGCTTTCGAAGAGGTAAAATGAAATGTAAACATGTTGTGTTAAGTGAATTCATGGTAAAAGGTTATTCTTGTGTGACGGGACAACAGAAGTTGTTATACCATGGGCGCCCTGCTGTATCACACATATACCAATTCTTGCTTACTGCTTCTACAGAAAGTTGAAATTGGTGCATACCGTTCCGATTACATGATACAACAAAGCTATTCGAAAAATGCGTCAAACGCGAAGCTATCTACTTTACCAAAACAAATTGAAATAAATACAATGTCAGCTGCTTCGTGGGGGCTTTCTACGCATAGAATGACAAGCCTTCACAAATACAATCTAAGAAATGCAGGCATATCATGTGACAAACTAAACATGCCTGAAAATGGTGCCTTGGATGGTATAGCAAGGGTTATGGTGGAAGGATGGAAAAAATACGGAAATCCAAAAGCAATGTTTGTGTTTATGGTTTTTCAACACGAATGGAATATATATGACCAACGTACAATAGAATATGCCATGTATGAATACGATCCTGCTGTTAAAGTTAAAAGGAAAGTATTTGATGATTGTATATCAACAACTCGAACTGATCGAGATGGAAAACTTTTCATGTAAGTTTACCCTTGAATAAAAGGGCAGTAGTGTTATCAAGTACTTGACTACTTATTATAGATGGTTAACAGGTATATATGCAGTTGCTAAGTCACATAGCGCTGCAACAATACGTTGTTCGGCATTGTATAGTTTATCGTATGTTATATAGTAGGTGGGGGGAAGTTGGGACACCTTTTTGTTTTATTTTCTCGTCTTAATTGCGACAGTAAACGACGGACATTCAAAAAATTATAAAACTGTATCCTCACGAATCCCATGGCATATAGACGTTGTTAATTGACTAAAACACGTTCAGGCTATTTAGATATTATGCACTAAAGGTGATCCGTCTACTAAATTACACCATAAACCCACTGTGCTATATTACAGAGACGAGGAAGAGGTGGCGTTGGTGTATTTCAGAACTGGATACAGTCCTCGCCACTTTCCAACACCATTGGTAATGGAGGTAAATTTAAATTTAAACCATTGTTTTTAATAAGGTGTTTTCTCTTAGCATTGGGAAGCAAGAAAGACCATCGAAATGAGTTTAGCTATAAAATCGCCCAGCGCCGCTCACCAGTTAGTAGGTTGTAAGAAACTGCAAGAGGTTTTGGCAAGACCGGGAGTTTTGGAAAAGTTTCTTGAAGACAAGGGAACGATTGAAAAACTTCGCTCCACATTTGCAGAGATGCATTCTCTTGATATGGTATGTTAGTTACGTGGTAAAGTTGATTATGGCAAGATGTTATTATAATATTTATCATCTTATTTAGTGGTATACAAAAAAGACAGAATTATATAACCGTACACAAAAAAAGGAAAAACTCCAAAGAAATAATCACCCACAAAGTAACACACGCATGGTACCCCGTAAGCTGGCACAATGTGCATGAACACCCGTGTTATAACGACTGTCGTTTTCCGGCCACGCGAGGATAAAGTAAGTTGCATTCATATATCCTCACGACTCCAAAAACGACGCTGCATATTACTATATTTGAAAATTGTTTATGTTTTTTACATAATTATTGAATACTGGTTTGCTTAATAGAATAATGCTGGAGATGCGGCAGTGAAGCTTGCTATGGAGAGACCACGTGATTTTGTCCTCAAGCCACAACGAGAAGGTGGAGGTAATGCAACTATGATTTTTCATCACCAACTTGTCCATAAATTATGTTTTAGTTGAAAACTTTTATACGTATACGATAATCAGTATCTTCTACTGCTATTTTACATAGGAAACAATCTTTATGATTCTGAAATGGTTGACCGGCTTACTGAGATAGGAGGGGACGAAAGGAGATGCGCTTACATTCTTATGGAGAAAATCCGACCGCCTGTTCAGGAATTAAACTATTTTGTTCACAACTACACTTGCTCGGCTGTATCAAACACTGTTAGTGAATTCGGTATCTACGGCGTCTTTCTAACGTAAGTAAATCATTCTAACTGTTCTTAATACTGTCTGGCAAGATGGGACACCTTTAGTACATGATATCCAAATATACGGATCGTGTTTTAAAAAATTAACAACGGTCTATGAGAGTCGCGAAGATAATGTTTTTTTGATTTTATATAGTAGGGTGGGGGAAGATGGGACACCTTTAGCACATAATACCCAGATATTCTGATCGTGTTTTGAACAATAAACAACGGTCTATGAGAGTCATGAGAACATAGTTTCATATTTCTTTGAATGTTCTTTGTTTACTACTAAATGGGACGAGAAAATAGAGTTTAAAAGTGTCCCATCTTCCCCCATACTACTGTATTTCTTTGAATGTTTTTTGTTTACTACAAAATGGGACGAGAAAATAGAATGAAAAATTGTCCCATCTTACCTTACCCTATATAACAGTGCTGAATTCCATGAATCTGGCTCTGATCTGGTGCTCATAAAGATAAACGATTCTAGTAACGAAATAACAGTTATTATCATCACGGCCTACTAGAGATATCTGTAGTAGGTCGTGTTACCATGTCATATATGACGAAACTGTTTGCGGCTATTTAACATGATACCATCATTGGAATTTTAAAATTTATACATCTAAAATTTAGGACTAATTGATGAACACGATAAACTTAAAGCGGATCTGTAAGGCTGATTGCAAACGAAACGTACATACTAAACTTAAAGTCAATGCAACTGCAACTAAAACGTCGTAGGAAAGCAAGGAAGTAAGCCAAACCCGAGTTATGGGGGCGGCGCTGGTTGGTTTAAACGGCACATAAACTTAAACGCATGTACAATACACTCCATTGAACTTGACTACGATTTCAGTAAAGCAAATGCGGGCGAAGTAGGTTAGAATAGAATATAGAACAGAAATATAATTACGTATAGTAGGGTGCGGAGAGAGGCTATACACCTTTTCACTCCATTTTCTCGTCTCATTTTATAGTAAACAAAGAACAGTCGATGAATTATAAAACCATATCCTCACGACTCCCATAGATCGTTGTTAATTGTTTAAAAGACGATTAGGATATTTAGACATTATGTGCTAAAGGTGTCCCATCGACCCATCTTTCCCTGTCCTACTATATCTTGTGATTACAAACACATAACCCGTATCCTTTGGACTAAAGGTGGATTCGCTATAGAGCCCAGGTGTATATATTAATTTTAGGGCAACAAGAGTTCTGACGCAAACAATTGTTTTACAGGGACGGTAGTAATGTTACTGAGAGCCGAGCTGTTGGTCACTTACTACGTTCCAAATCTGTGACACAGAACGAAGGCGGTATCTCTGTTGGCATTGCCGCGCTTGACTCGCCATTTTTGAACTAACACTGATATTCGTGATATAGTGAATCTTATATAGTACAGTGTAGTATAGTGGGGTTAAGATAGGACACCTTTAGCACATAATATCCAAATAGCCTGATCGTATTTTTAAATAATTAACAATGGTCTATGAGAGTCTCGAATACACGGTTTTATAGTTCTTTGAATGTTTTTTGTTTACTACCAATTGGAACGAAAAAATAGGATAAAAAGGTGTCCCATCTTCCCCCAGCCTGCGATATCTTAACATTCGATTAACGTGTTTCTTAGAACCAGCAACAATTAGGGATGCACATTACAGAATAATTAGGTATTCTAGGATATCCTAGAATACTTTATTTCGAATCTAGAATTCCGAATCTAGAATTTCGAATCTTCTTGTATTTATAGGAAAAAATAATTTTACCCACATAAGTCAGTTTATTGACTTTTTTCTTTCATAGCAGCCTTGTTGGATCATGAGCTGTAAAATTATCAAAAATTGTACTATTGGGTAGTTTTTGCGTCATAAAACGTATAGCAGGCTATGAAAAGACGTTGTAAAACGTTTACTCTCGAAAGTCCCACAAACACAAAAATATTTTTTTTTAATTATTAAGTTCCAAAAATTGTTAATTTAGTGTATAAGATGACGTGTAATGACGTCATTAAACAGAATACCGAATCCCTTAATTAGATTCGAATACAAAAGGATTCGAATCTCATAGATTCGAAATTCTGTAATGTGCATCCCTAGCAACAATTATTTCATTACAAACTTACAATTTATTATATTTACATCATATCTAGTATAAACTTCGATATAAATAATTGTTGAACTAAAGAACAGTTACACAATGGTCCTGAATGCGATTACACAGTGAATTTAAGTAGTTTATGCACGAAATAGTCAGTAAGCACTCTAATATAGATGGCTGAGTTTATAGTAAGGTTCTACACTTTAATACCTTGGATGTTTGCCACTCTTTCCTTACATATAGTGCGTATGAATCAACCAATTACCGCGTTCCACAGCAGGCAAGGAAAGAGCTGAAAAATGAAAACATTGGTGGCAAGTTGATTAATAAAGTAACATACCAAGATTTTTTCCGACTTTTGTATAAAACGTTATGAAAAAATGAGTGAAAATTCAAAAATAACAAACGAAACCACGTTTTATATGGACTGTTAAAGAAATATGTACACAATTATTATACTACCTGATGCTAGTGAAGAATCTTCCCCCCACCTTGTACCGGAAGATTCTTCACTTGTGCTCCAAAAATACAAATGAAAAAAGTGTGAAAAATACCATTTTTTTTAGAAGGCAACGGTATGTCTGCAGAAATGTCCATCTTAAGTTTTTAATTTTTCCAATTCAATACTATTTGAAGCACCGCGAATATGTAACCAATGTACGCTAATTAAAGCATATACTGCATAACGACCACTGTAAATATGAAAACAAAATATTCCAAAAAACTCAAAGTAATTTGTTAACAGTGTAGCGATTAAGTGTGTTTCGAGCACAGATATATATATAGTTTTTTTTCGAGCACAGATATATATATAGTTTTCCAAATTAACTTAATGCATAAAGATCGAATATTAAACAGCCGTGTTGCGTAACTATATTACATCAGGCGTAACTGTGTTTATGATTGAGCGACACATCCTGCGTGTTTCCTATCAATATAAGGAAATAATATGACAGCCTGCAATTCTTTGGTGTAAATTATCTCTTCCGTGTTTTGTGTTCGCGCACAAGTTTCATGCTATAAAAGCCCTCCTATTTTCTATGTTGGGAGGGCAGTAGGGGCTCTCTTGCTCTCTTGCTGTCCTCACGTTTGTCCCTAGCCTGATGCCGCTCGTTTGTTCGTCTAAAAAACTGAGTTGTCGACCTAGCGTTATGGAGTCGAGCCCGTATATAAACATGTTTGTATAAACATGTTTATATACGGACTCTGCATGTTTATATACGGACTCTGCATGTTTATATACGGACTCTGGTGTAAAAACGGACCGGAAACTTACAAGCGTCATACGGATCACGAAGCTACGCACTGCTTACACAACCCTTTAATTTACCAATATCGTATACACACAGTATTTAAAAAGTTGTACAGCATTTAAAATAGGCTTCATTCAGTAAAGTTTAGAAACAAGCTCGTTTAGTGTGTTATCTCAAAAGCTGTGCGATGTCGGATATGTAACCAGGTTATCAGTTACCAAAACACGTTGCCTTTCCGCTCTGGCTAAAGATTAATTTTATTTCGTGCTATAAGAAAGTTGGTTATTATAGAGGTCCCATCTCCTTCACCTTGCTATATATCTCCTCTGTAGAAAGGTGTATAGAGATCGCCTTTTTAAATATGAAATCCTTTGCTACCCAATTGGCCAAGAACGCTTCAGTTCAAGGTTTAGCGGATGATGCTATTGACTTTGCACAAGCATCTGGTGTTGTACAACGAACAATGAGAAACGGAGAAATATTGAAGGTGAATCATATATAGTAGAATGGGAAAAAGGGACACCTTTTCATTCTATTTTCTCTTCCCATTTGGTAGTAATAAAGAACATTCAAAGACCTAATAACTGTATCCACACGACTTCCATGTGGACCGTTGTTAATTGTTTAAAACAGGATCAAGATATTTGGATATTATGTGCTAAAGATGTCCCATCTTACCCCACAGTACTATATGCTAAGCTCAGTTATGTGAGTATTTTTCGAAAATCTCCCCTTTTTTTGGAATGTGAAAAAAAGGTTTTTTTTTTTTTTTTGAAGAAAACGTGAAATAGTGGTTTTGGGTAAGATGGTTTATTGGTTTCCTTTCTCTCCATCGCTCAATTTAGTAGTTATAACAATGATTATTTACAGTAATATATAACGATATCCTCACGACTTGGGCGTTGTTGGCTGTTTAAACACGATTTGGGATAATATGTGCCACCAGTACTCATGTTACCCGCAGTACTAATGTACACATACGGTTGCATATCACAACTGTATTTAAAAACTTTAGGCAAGCTATTTTGCGTACCAAAGTTTCGACAACCGATTCAGGTCGCGTTTAAAGGGAAAATATAGCCCTCCATGTTTTTAATTTCTGAATTATGTGTTGTTAGAATAGAGCTATATTACATGCAGACTTCCACCCATGCCCCATTTACTCTGTTCCCATCGTTGTTCCCTGCAAGTGCATATCATCTGACCAGGAGTATTCAGAACGATATACATTTATTGTATCACAAAGTCAGTCGGGACATGGAATTTCTAGGCGAGGTTCTAAAAAGGTGACTAACTACTGTTATACAGTTGAGTGGGACAAATAGGGCACCTTTTCATATTATTCTCCCGTCCCATTTGGTAGTAAACAAAGAACATTCAAAGAATTACAAAACTGTATCCTCATGACTCCCATAGACCGTTGTTAATTGTTTAAAACACGATCAGGATATTTGGATATTATGTGCTAAAGGTGTCCCGTCTTCCCCTACCTTACTGTATATAATTAGGGGTTTCCAAATTTTTAGGACACAATATAGGAGTTTCTACACATGTTTACACGATTTGAAACTATTTGTGTTATACTACACATTTCAAAACTTGCTGTGCGTTTTCTCAACATGTGGTTCTACGCAAATTAACCTGAGAAACCCAAATGTATAAGTAGGGTGGGGTAAGATGAGACGCATTTTTTGTCTTTTTTTTGGTAGTAAACAAAGAACATTCAAAGAATTATAAAAGCGTATCTTTACGACTCCCATTGGCCCATTGTTAATTGTTTAAAAGAGAATCAGAACATTTGAGCATTATATGTGCTAAAGGTGTTTCACCCCCTACCCTGCTGTATAAAGGGACGTTTTAAATTATTTTGACATTGAATATATATCAGATAAGTTTAGAAACCAATGTTAAAAAGTTGTTCGTATATTCACAGTACAATTGCTGCCGATGATTTTGTGAGCAATCTTTTCGAAATTGCTAAGCTGGCTCAGGCGAGTAATTCGACACAGGTGCGTTTCATATGGGTATAAGCGCGAAAATTATGCCTGTTGTTTTGTTACTAAATTCCTCCCTTTCTTTGATTTTTAACTGGCGCTCTTTTTCCACACCTTTTTATCCATAGTAGGCTATTCTCTTCGTTTTTAATATAATTCGATTCTCGCTATCGCTTTCGAAGAGGTAAAATGAAATGTAAACATGTTGTGTTTAAGTGAATTCATAAATGTAACTAAGTTATTTTTGTGTGACGGGACAACAGAAGTTGTTACACCATGGGCGCCCTGCTGTATCACACATATACCAATTCTTGCTTACTGCTTCTACAGAAAGTTGAAATTGGTGCATACCGTTCCGATTACATGATACAACAAAGCTATTCGAAAAATGCGTCAAACGCGAAGCTATCTACTTTACCAAAACAAATTGAAATAAATACAATGTCAGCTGCTTTGTGGGGGCTTTTTACGCATAGGATGACAAGCCTTCACAAATACAATCTAAGAAATGCAGGCATATCATGTGACAAACTAAACATGCCTGAAAATGGTGCCTTGGATGGTATAGCAAGGGTTATGGTGGAAGGATGGAAAAAATACGGAAATCCAAAAGCAATGTTTGTGTTTATGGTTTTCCAAGACGAAATGAATATATATGACCAACGTGCAATAGAATATGCAATGTATGAATACGATCCTGCTGTTAGAGTACAAAGGAAAGTATTTGATGATTGTATATCAACAACAAGAACTGATCAAGATGGAAAACTTTTCATGTAAGTTTACCCTGTATACGCATGATAACAGGGCAACAGTTTTATCAAATACTTAACTACTTATTATAGACGGTTAACATAGTAGAGTGGGGGAAGATGGGACACCTTTAACACATAATATCCAAATATCCTGATCGTGTTTAAATAATTAATAACGGTCTATGGAAGTCGTTAGGATACGGTTTTATAATTCTTTAAATGTTCTTTATTACTACCAAATGGGACGAGAAAATAGAGTTAAAATGTGTCCCATCTTCCCCCACCCTACTGTTTATATAATTGCGAAATCACATAGCGCTACAACCATGTTGTTTTGGCATTGTACAGATTATCATATTTTATATTACAGAGACGAGGAAGAGGTCGCGGTGGTGTATTTCAGAACTGGATACAGTCCTCGCCACTTTCCAACACCAATGGTAATGGAGGTAAATTTAAATTTAAACCATTGTTTTTAATATACGGTGTTTTCTCTTAGCATTGGGAAGCAAGAAAGACCATCGAAATGAGTTTAGCTATAAAATCGCCCAGCGCCGCTCACCAGTTAGTTGGTTGTAAGAAACTTCAAGAGGTTTTAGCGAGGCCGGGAGTTTTGGAACGATTTCTTGAAGACAAAGAAACGATTGAAAAACTTCGCTCCACATTTGCAGAGATTCATTCTCTTGATATGGTATATGTTATGTTAGTTTTGTGGTAATGTAGATTATAATTTTGTTCCATTTATCATCTCATCTGGTGGTATATAGTAGGGTGGGGGGAAGATGGGACACCTTTAGTACATATTATCCAAATATCCTGATCGTGTTTTAAACAATTAACAATTAACTGTCTATGGGAGTCGGGAGGATACGGTTTTATAATTCTTTGATTGTTCTTTGTTTTCTACCAAATCAAACGAGAAAACAGAATGAAAAGGTGTCCCATCTTCTCCCACGCTAATATATAACCAAAAAAATTCAGAATTATGTAACCGTATCCTCACGACCCTGAAAGTGACGTCGCATATTTCTATATTTGAAAATTGTTTATCTTTTTAACACATAATTATTGAATACTGGTTTGCTTAATAGAATGATGCTGGAGATGCGGCAGTGAAGCTTGCTATGGAGAGACCACGTGATTATGTTCTCAAGCCACAGCGAGAAGGCGGAGGTGACGCGCGATTATGTTTTTTTTCATTATTTTTTATCACAATGTTTCACCATCATTTTCATAAACTATCATTTAGTTAAAAACTTGTATACGAATACGATAATCAGCATTTTCTATTGCAAACTTATATAGGAAACAATCTCTATGATTCTGAAATGGTTAATCGGCTTACTGAGATAGGAGGGGACGAAAGGAGATGCGCTTACATTCTTATGGAGAAAATCCGACCGCCTGTTCAGGAATTAAACTATTTTGTTCACAACTACACTTGCTCGGCTGTATCAAACACTGTTAGTGAATTCGGTATCTACGGCGTCTTTTTAACGTAAGTAAATCATTCCAACTGTTACATATAGTATTATGACGTAAGCTGGGATACTTTAGTACTTAATACTCAAATGTCTTGATCGTGTTTTAAACAATTTACAACGGTCTGTGGGAATCATAAGAATACGGTTTTACCATTCTTTTAATGTTTTTTGTTTACCAACAAATGGGACGAGAAAATAGAATGAAAAATTGACCCATTTTTCTCCGCTACTATAGTAGGGTGGGGGAAGATGGGACACCTTTAATACATAATATCCAAATGGCCTGATCTTGTTTTAAACAATTAACAACGGTCTGTGGAAGTCGTGAGGATACAGTTTTATAATTCATTGAATGTTCTTTGTTTACTACCAAATGGAAAGAGAAAACTAAACGAAAAGGTGCCCCAATCTTCCCCCACCTTACTATATGTATAACTGAGCTGAATTCCGTGAATCTGGCTCATAAAGTCATTATCATCTGATGTGACAAAACTGTTGGCGGCTATTAACATGATACCATTATTGGAATTATAATAACTGACATCCACATCTGATATTTAAGAATAGTTAATGAAAATGATAAACCTAAAGCAAATATACAACACTGGCTGCAAACTAAACGTACATACTAAACTTAAAGTCAATGCAACTAAAAGGACGTAAGAAATCAAGTAAGTAAGCCAAAGCCGAGTGATGCAGACGGCGCTGATTAGTTTAAAAGGGCACATAAACTTAAACGCATGAACAATACACGCCCCATTGAACTTAGACTACGATTTGCGGTAAAGCAAATGCGGGCAACTGAGTAAGTTCGAATAGAATATCGAATAGAAACATAATTACGTATATCTTGTGATTACAACACATAACCCGTATCCTTTGGACTAAAGGTGGATTCGCTAAAGGTGTAATTTTAAGGAAACAACAGTTCTCACGCAAACAATTGTTTTACAGGGAAGGTAGTAATATTACTGAGACCCGAGCTGTTGGTCACTTACTACGTTCCAAATCTGTGACACAGAACGATGGCAGTATCTTCGCTGGTATTGCCGCGCTTGACTCGCCATGTTTGAACTAACACCGAAAATTGTATATAGTATATATAGTAAATCTTATATAGTAAATCGTTACATAGTTTGGGGTAAGATGGGACATCTGTAGCACCAAAGATCGTGGCCATATTTTAAACAATTAGCAATCATTTATGTCACGAGGATACGGTTTTACAATTCATTGAATGTTCTTTTTTTTACCACCAAATGGTTCGAGAAAATATATTGAAACGGTGTCCTATCTTCCCCCAGCCTATATCATATAATTCGATTAACGTGTTCTTTAGGGCTTAGAACCAGCAACAAAAATGCTTCGATTCATTTAATCCAGAACAAACTTACAATTTATTATATTTACATCGGATTTTTGTATAAACTTGGAAATAAATCATTGTTGAACCATAGAACTCTCTTAAAGTACTATGGTTGAACTAAAGAACAATTACACAATGGTCTTGAATACGATTACACCATAGTATACTGAAGTGCACTATAGTATACTCACTTCAATATACTATGATTAGACAGTGGATTGAAGTGGTTTATGCTACTTTTGCCACTTGGTAACAAACAAGAACAATGGTAGGAAAATCGTATTTAGAATTAATATAATACAACGTTCATAACGTATAGATTGGCAACGTTTAGTTAGGTATCGAAAATATAGTAACGTATAGGTATCGAAAATGGCCGCAATAATTGCTGTATTCTAGGATTACCTTGGTGGCACTTTTGTAGTCGTGTTGCTATGATTGTATGGTTGGGAAAACTGTTAAATATTTTTCGCTTGTCGGTGAGTATTTCCTAAGTTTAATGAATTGATATCTTTATAATCACAAATCTCTGGGGCGTAGGGGTTTAAGTTTCTACGCTATTGACTGCCTTTTAGTGCGAATGCATTTGTTGGGTTTTGCATAATATCGCTTTTATCGCATTATTAACGATCACCTTATTTTGCCGTTTATTTAATTTGTACTGTTTGGTTTAAGCTTTTAAACGTTGTATAAAATTAATAAGGCACGTCAGCTTTGTAGGTGAAGTTTTGATTCGATTTTAGAAAATGAAGTCGGCTCTGTTTACTCATGTATGTAAGTAAAACTTCCGCTCAATTTATTTTAAAATGAAAGTACTTTATATATATATACATATTATTTTTTTTGTTAAACGATTGTTTTTATTGATATATATATAGTAGGGATGTGCTGAAGTTGTAAAAGCTTGGGTTCGCCGAGCGCCGAGCTTCAACCAAAAGTTCGGCATGAGCCCGAGCACCTATGACGTCATTAAGGAGAAAGGCGTACGCCGTACGAGAACGCGTTCATATTCAGTCGAAAAGCGTCGCTAATTTAAATATTACAGAGCACGTGGTTTGCGGTTAAAAAGACGTCTCGTTTCGTAATTTCCAATAAAAATTATTTAATTAAAAAGTATTTATAACTTTTGCAGCCAGTGGTGCAACTAGCGCGTTCAAAAGGGGTCTGTCATACAGATAAAAAACAACGTTATCTCTGAAGCGAAATAAACGCTTTAGATATTGGTTTTACACACTAATCTTTTTATTCTACTTTATGCGGTAAATTAGGACCAATATTACATTATTTATACTTAATTAGAAACGTCTTTTTAATAAATAAAACATTGGTGTAAGTTTTACGCATGTCCATCGTGGATAATCTAACGATTATTTACGCCAGAATAACTTTAATAAACCATTACGATTGTTACATTACAAACGAGATTGTTATAAAACAATCGTGTTTTATTCGCTTCCATACGATCTGTAGTTTGTGTATAATTTTTGTTTCTGATGATTAGTTTAAATGCAGGTAAATCGCGATTATGTGAATTTTAATTGATGCAAATATAAGAGTGAAGAGCGAAGCTATCAGTAAATTTGAACCATCAGAGATTGCAATATGATATTACATAGTATCGTCCCGGTCGAGCTTGGACAGAGGCCAAAAAACATCGTTTAAAGGCACCGCACGAGAACCGGAGTTTCATTACGTCATTATTCACGAGAATAAGTTCAATAAGTTCAAACGATTGCTTCGTTTGTTAGGTGTAGAATGTATGCTACCGCATGCGTCTTCCTTTATATCCTACGCCGGCGCAGAGCGTAAAAATGTGACGCTCATACACGAGGTTTCGATCTTGTGGTTGGTTGGAAGTGGGAACATTCTTCCCGATTGTTATATTATGAAACGTCATAATTTATGGTTATGTTGTTATAGGACAAGTGACGTAACAATTAAATGAAACATGTTCCAATTCCCAGCGAAAGAAAGTAATATTGAATGCAACGCCTGTTTTAGCACTTTCTGTCTGGGTGCGTCTTTGCGGAAATGGGGTCTGTCATTACAACAAAACAGCCCCCAAGGCTGCAGCAGTTTATTTATTTCAATATAAAAAAGTTTAAGAGTTATTAGCTTTTTATTTAAAATCAGATACAGGAACATTGCGCACTCGTGTAATTTGACACCGGCTGTAATTCCATACGGGCAATTTCACTAACGTTGCGATTCGTTACTTGCGAAAGAGCAAATTCACAAAGAACGAAAAATAATTAAAGAGAAAGCTACGCTGACTGTTCTCGTTATCTCCTCTTAGTAGCTTCACTTTTTTTCATTTTCAGTATTTTTCGCTCATTATAGCAATAGCATATGAGGCTCGGCGCTCGGCCCAGATTTCAGCCGAGCGCCGAGTGTCAAAAAAGGAGACGCTCGGGCACGAGCTTTTGAGTTCGGGCTCGGCTCAGCACATCCCTAATATATGGTATATTTAAAATACTTCAGTTTTTTTCTGTTTGTTACTCAAAACTAAAAAAAATATATGGATTATGTCATTATGAAAAAGTGACACAATTGTACGTTTGCCTTAATAGCTGATAAAAGGCATCCATTTGTTTTTAAAATTACAGCTTTAGACTAAATCAACATGTCCCGGGAATCTTATTTTCTACAGTGGGGACACTTCAATTTGTACCATAACTCGTACTAATACTGAATTCATTCGCAGAGTTCACTGCAGGTACTTGTCTGGTCTAGACTAGACTAGACTGATGACCTGCTTAAGAAGTGATACAGAGTACAGAGCCTAAAGAAATGCTGCTGATACAGACTAAAGAAAATCATGATTTGGCTATACGAAAACTGTGGACTAGCCTAAATTTATGAAACTGTTTGACGTTTGTTATCATAATATACCTAATAAGAGTAATAGAATGTACTTGCTGTGTGTTGGTAATCTGCTTATATTGTAGGTCTCATTTGTTAATAACTTTCTGTAACTCTGGTCTGTTTCCCCTTGAAACTATGGGAGAATGCAAAGTGTTTATTGGCAATCTTAATTTTAAAGCTACGGTTGACGATTTAAGAGAATGCTTCAGTTCTTGTGAAGATGTCACAGATGTGGCAGTCGTTTGTGAAAAGGAATATGGACGTTCGAAAGGCTATGGGTTTGTAATGTTTTCATCAGAAGAAGCTGCAAAGAAGGGTGTGGAGCAGATGAACGGCTTTGAGCTACTGAATCGTCCGCTCACTGTAAAAATTGCGGATAATCAAGATAACTTTAAACCAAGAGACGATGGCCCGCGTCATGGGGGTGGCTACCATGATGAGGGGAGAGGGGGTTATGATTATTATGAAGGGGGCTACGACGGAGGGTATGGGGGTTATGGAGGTGGCGGCGGTGGTGGTAGAAGAAGAGGTGGAAGAGGTTATCACATGGGTGGTGGCGGATACCAAGATGGACCGGGTCCTTATGGTGGTGGTGGTTATGGGGGTGGGGGATATGGTGGTGGTGGTTATGGGGGAGATGGTTATGGTGGCGGTGGTTATGGGGGTGGCGGCTATGGTGGTGGTGGTGGTTATGGAGGAGGTGGTGGCTATGGGGGTGGTGGTTATGGTGGCGGGCGAGGTGGTTATGGCCATGGTGGTGGAGGGGGATATGGAAATGGGGGTAATGGTTACGGGAATCAGGGAGGTGGATATGGGGGAGGTAACCAAGGTGGCTATTATTAGCGATTTGAATACTTCACTGGAAAAACTGTAGAAACAATGTACAAATTTTCAAACTGTAATAGTGCACATTTTTTATCAATTCAAGTATTACTGATCAAAGAAGGCGGAATACGCAGTGTAATTTTAATTGGACATTTATCTGACAGTCTCCTTGGTTTTCTTAATGGCCATTCTGTGATTTTCAACTTATTTCATTTAAAAATGCCTCATTGACCTAACTGTTTATGTGTTTGGTTTGTGAGCTCTTTGTTTAGAAATGGTATGGCGTCATTCGTTAATATAAAATTTTGGTAACAACACTTAGTTACACTTGCTTCAGTTTAAAAACAGTTTAAAAATTACAAGTAAAATAATCGCTGATTGCTTTTAATTTACTGGGTGCGTTAAACTGTCTTAAAGGCAAGAATTTCCTGAAATGCAGATGTGATAATTAATTTTAACACAGGTAATCAGTCAATGTAATGCAGAGTATAATACCTGAAAGACACTGCGCAATTTGAAAAGGTTCCGATGTCATTCCCATTATTGTGGTTAGTAAACATATGGCTTTTAAACAGATTTACTGGTTGTTTTAGTTGATGGCCAGTGAAATGTATAATGCAAAGAATGTGAAACCATAGTGCACTAATGATAAAGAATATGAATCCATAGTGCACTTAAATGATGAAATTTTCAAGAAGGTGCAAATAGAAACGTAATAACCAAAACGGGTTTACAGATCTGTAAAATAAAAGTCTGCAGTAAATGGGTATTAAGATGGTTTCGGGTATTTAGAAATGGTTAAAATTCGTAAAAGTAAATTCGCTTTATTTACCAACGTGCAACGTTGTATTCTGTTGTGAATCCGAATTCAAATGAATCATGTTGGCTTGTTAGAGTTTTCAGTTAGCTATGTCAGCATGACTATGCGATAGTAAGGAGAAAGGTTCCTCACTAGCACCAGGAGAAAAACAACGTGATTTTGCATTTCTGTGAAGGCAGCGTGCGTCTATTGCCAGAATTGCGAATGCTCAGGTGTCAATAACAGGTTTTTAGATGGTTTCTGAATAAGTTGATCTTATTGAGTATAGTAGACCTCAGATAAATGATTTAAATTAGGTTTACGTTTATCTATTAAACCAGACAGACGCTGAATGTATAGTACATGACCGTGTCATTAAACGCCCGTTCTGAGCAGAAGGCAAACGTTAGAAATATTTAAAATAATGCAGAACATTGCAAATGATGTACGTGTTACCAAGCGCATGGTTAATGATGCTGTTGATTTTTCTCATGCAACTGGTATTGTAATGTTAAATAAACCGGATAAGAGCTCACGGGATAGACAAGTAAGTAAGCATGTACTATTGTATTATGTATTAAAATAATTATGTTACGTTCTTTATTAGCTTTCTCGTAGATGTTTCGTACTTGACACTTGAAAAATGTGCTTGTGGTTTTTACATTTAACCTTGTAACTGTACAACAGACAATCAAATGTTGTCTTTTTGCAGAAGAGCAGTCATACACCGTTCACAATGTATCCATCCTCATTTTCGAAAAGTGCTTTTAGTCAAACACAAAGTGTTCAAGATGATATCCATTCACTTTTCCATAAAGTCAGTAGAGATGTGGTTTTTCTGGAAGAAGTTCTTCGTAGGTGAGAATTTTTCTTTTTAGTTTTAATAACAGTAAAGTGTATACAGTTTAGTAATGGTGCAAAACACTTGGTAACCCATTTACTTTCAGTACAATTGCAGTTGACAGTTTTGTGAAAAATCTTTTTGAAATTTACAAGGCAACTCTGGGTAATGAATTTGCACAGGTACATATATGTCTTGTTGTCTTTCTAACAAGCGCAACAATTATTAACAATCGATTTCTCTGCAGAAAGTTGAAATTGGTATTTATCGTTCTGATTACATGCTGCAGAAATCTCCTGGTGAACCTGCAGTATTTTTACCCAAGCAAATTGAAATAAACACAATGGCAGCATCTTTTTTCGGGATTGGAACAAACAAAGTTAAAAGACTTCAACAATACAACCTAAGAAATGCAGGCATATCATTTGACAATTTAAACATGCCTGAAAATGGTGCCTTGGGTGGTATAGCAAGAGTAATGGTAGAAGGGTGGAAAAAATATGGGAATCCTGAGGCTTTATTTGTATTTATGATTAATAAAAGTGAGACAAATATATATGACCAGCGTGCAATAGAATATGCAATGTATGAATACGATCCTGCTGTTAAAGTTAGAAGAAAAGAATTTGATGATTGTATATCAACAACAAGAACTGATCAAGATGGAAAACTTTTTATGTAAGTTAGGTTAAACCATCGCTTTTTGAAAGTTTTAAACTAATTGATATATGAAGCTCAAGTTTTCTTAAAAAAAGTAAAATAGTGTAAACTTATAGAAAATGTGGTTTTGCTTTACAGAGATGATGAAGAAGTGGCAGTGGTATATTTCCGAACCTGCTATATGCCTGATCAGTTCCCAACAACCAAGGTAAAATATATTTTATTAAATTTACAGACTTCTGCCTATGTTTTGTGACACCAATAAAGACTTATCCTCTGGTTATAAAAATACTCTGGTGAAGTGCTATACCGTAAACTGGTCATATTTAATGTTAATTTAAATAAAAGCATATACAACAGTTTTTGTACTAGGCATAAATATTTCGAGAAAGCAAATCGTTTTTAAATTGTTTCTTAATAAATGCTAAAGCCTCTTTAATAGAGAAGCTAGTATATGTTTTCATATAGCCGACTGAAAGTGTTTTAATTTTTTGTATCTGCTGATGCTCTCTAGAAAAAATAACACACATTTATTACCAAAGAAAGTTATATATTACCTAAAAATTCCTTTATTTCTAGCACTGGGAAGTTAGGAAATTGATCGAATTGAGTTCTGCAATTAAATCTCCAAGCATTGCCCACCAACTGGTTGGTTCTAAAAAAATCCAACAAGTCTTAGCAAAACCTGGTGTCTTGGAAAAGTTTTTAAAAGATGAGGATGCCGTCAAACGACTGCGAGGCACATTTGCAGATCTATATTCACTTGACATGGTATTGAATAGTGACTGGGCTTGCAGTGTGTTTTATGTGAAAATTTAAAATTTGTCAATTGTAGAATGCTGCAGGTGATGCTGCTGTTAAACTTGCAATTGAAAAGCCAGAGGGTTTTGTTTTAAAACCACAACGTGAAGGAGGGGGTATGACAATTGAATTTAATGTTTTAAATATTCAGGTTTTAATCAATATACAATATATTGTAGGAAACAATCTCTATGACTCCGAAATGGTTGAACAGCTTACTGAGATAGGAGGTGATGAAAGAAGATGCGCTTACATTCTTATGGAGAAAATTATACCACCAGTTCAAAAAAATTATATTATTTATGATCATGCTTGTTCAATGGCAAATACTGTTAGTGAACTTGGCATTTTTGGCGCCTTTTTAACGTAAGTTTTTCTACTGGTTTACATTTCTAAACTTAATGCTTAAGAGTAAAAAATCAAAATTCTTTTAAACAAAAAGTGATTTTTAAGAGCACAATCGGTATAATCTAAATTTAATAAAATATTGCATTAATTTATTAAACAGGTAAGGTCTTGTATTTAAACAGCTTTTCACATAACCAAAGCTGTACATATTGCAGTAATGGAGATGAGGTCACTGATAGCCACATTGTTGGTCATTTATTGCGTTCCAAATCTGATAAACACAATGATGGTGGCGTTGCTGCAGGTGTAGCTGTGCTGGATTCTCCTATTTTAATTTAATTTGTATCATGTTCCCAAAACAAATATAGATGTTAATGTTTTAAATAAACCACCTCAGTTTTTCAGCTGAAATAACCGCTGGACTTACAAGTACTTAATTATGCAACCAAGGTATGTACTATTTAGATCAATTTATTTTGCTTTGATGTAATTATATTGTACCAAATAGTTTTATATCCTATATAGTCTATTGTACTAAAATATATGGTTTACAAGTTTCAAACTTAATGTTTGTCGTGATGATTTTATTCACAAATGGGTAAAAAAAATTAATTTTGTTGCAATATCTAAGTTTTGTAAATTTCCTTAATTCAGCTTAATTATTTGTCACCGACCAGAAATACCACAATTGGTGTATCTTCTTTCTTCTTCTCTTTTCACATTTAGGTTTGTAACAAATCTTTGTTTTTCTTCTATTTGTTTTACTTTGACTGGCAACTTTATATTTAATAACAGTATTGTGATATTTATACAAATTTTAGCTAATAAACTACTGCGTATGTAACTTGCGGGTTAATTTTATTGTTTTATTTTCATGGGGATAACAATACAGACATTAGGTTTTTTGCCCAGTTTTGTTTGACTTAAAGTAGAATCTCAATTTGACAATCTCTAATGTTGTTTAACTTGTCCGCTAGACGGCGTAATGTAGTCGTAAATAAGAGTCTACTCATTCGGGCCGTGTCCTTGGATTCTCAGTTTAGAAATTAATGGTCTTGGTTAAGTTACTCACTTTAAAGACAGTATTTGAAATACCACGATTTGAGTTTTCTTTCTATTTTTTTGTCATATTTGGTAGTAAACAAAGAAACACGATCGGGAAATATAGCATTTTCGTGCTAACGGCATTGCATCTTAGCCCACAGTACTATACAAAAAGTAACACGTTTCCGCTGAAGATTGCTTTTAACGTACGTTTAAATGCATATATATAACAAGGTGCGGAAAGATGGGGCACTTTTCATTCTATTTTATCGTACAGTACGTACACGATTAGGATATCTGAATATGAGGTGCTAAATGTGTCCCATCTTACCCCACCGTATTATACGAAGCATGATCACCTATTATTCCTGTATGTTGCTACTTCTTTGACATTTACATAACGGTGAAACAATTTCGAAGGCTAATACATTACATTATTCTGGAGTGTATCTATAGGCCTACACGTATTCATATATCGGTCTCGTTTCGATTAAACGCGTATATTTCGCATATATTCCCAAGTAGCCTATGTTCCTTACCTGCCATTGCTCTGTTTTTGAAAACCGCACTGAAAATTGAATCTTGTCGCATTTGTGCAGAAATGGCCTTCTACAGCAGATTAAAAGATAATCCTATCACGAACTCGCCTTCAACCCGTTGTCAAGCTTAGTAAGGATTTTGGTCACCATCGGAACGCTTAGCTCCTAATTAAAGCCACTGCAAGTTTTCGTATACCCAATCCACGGTACATTGATGCTGCGTATAGCAAACACAACATTCTGTATGCATACAAAGCAGAAATATCCCACACCCAAATAACAGGTGGTCAAATTTGCACTGGTTTGCACCCGTTTCGTTCCCCACTTTCGGCGCCGATATTTAAGTCATGTCAAACTCACGGCAGGTTACCCTATCCGTACATTTTGTTTGTAAATCCTTTCCATTAACCCGTCTGCAAAATATCTCTAAACATTTTCCACACACAGAGAAATGGCCTATTGGAAATTAGACTGTGTAAAACACGCTTTCGATTTTGGACTGAGATATATAGTAGGGTTGGAAAAGATTGGACAGCTTTACCACAGAATATACAAACATTCTGATCGTGTTTTAAACAATTACCAAAGGTCAACAGGAGTCGTGAGGATACGGTTTTATAATTATTTGAATGTGCTCTGTTTACTAACAAATGTGACGAGAAAATGGAATGATAAGGTGTCCCATCTTCCCCAACCCGACTATACATTTTTAACGTATGTGTGTTTTAGTCTTCAATTAGTTTTTATTTCGTTTGCTGTCATCCGTAACTATACAACATAACATAATTTGTTAAACAAACATTTCACAGAAGTAAATTCTAGGTCCACGCGCAGGCTTACAATAACAGCAATTATATCGTAATCTCGCCGACTCCTAATGCTAACATAATAAGGAAATCGGCATTTGCTACTGAAACTGGTGGAGAACGGTGTGCCGTGATTCGCGTGGCTAAAAATAACGCGTCCTTGCGGAAATTGTTTATCTAAAGGTGTCCGAAACGACAAGAACACGTTATTTGATTGACTGATGTAGTGTATAGACACAATGTCTAACATATAGCGGTTAAGATAAAAAAAGTCCTAATTTTTTAATTAAAAAACGAAAAAAAAAGTTTTTAAAACCCATTCCTTACAGAACAGATTTTTTTAAAAAAAATAACGGTAAATTCCTTCGGCCTTAATACTTTTTCGGTATTTGTTCGCAAAGTCATTGAAATTCCAAACCGCGACAAGCTTTTCCAATTATCGAGGGTACATTAAATTGTCTTAAGCTGCCCATCGCAAGCGGTGTGGGAATTTTTAACACCGCGAAAGTCACATTACGGCTCACGACATTTTAGAATTGGACTATTTTAGTTTGGGTTGGCAGTCTTCGCCACATTCTAATTTAAAAGCGCGATGTCTTATCATCATTTATGTCAATTGGCGCTATAGGTACGGCAGAATATAACAATCATGACCAAAAACTATATTTAAAAAAATGTATATTTTGCGGTATTTTAAAGTTGAGCACTTATAGTATTATAGAGTGGGGTAATATCAAGTAACAAACGGGAATAATAGTAAATGGGAAAAGATGGGTCACCTTTTTATTCTATTTTCTCGTCCCATTTGGTAGTAAACAAAAAAAAACTAAAAAAAAACTTATCTTAGTGACTTTCATTGACCGTTGTTATAACGTTGTTATAATAATAATTGTTTAAAACACGATCAGGATATTTGGGTATTATGTGTCAAAGGTGTCCCATTCCCCCTACCCTGTTTTATCTTTACGAAAATTTGTTAAATCCTTTCTATGCTGTTACACGTAGTGAAATTCTAACTTAAAACTGGGAAATTTTTAGTATATATAAATGTTCCGCATATTTAACAGCAATATAAATATCGAGTATATTAGAGTGGGGGAAGATGGGACACCTTTAACACATAATATCCGAATATCGTGATCGTGTTTTAAACAATTAACAACGGTCTTTCGGAGTCATGAGCATACGGTTTAATAATTCTTTAAATGTTCTTTGTTTACTACCAAATGTGACGAAAAAATAGAATGAAAAGGTGTCCCAACTTCCCCCACCCTATCTATATAAAAAATCGCTTGATTATTGTAGATTATACTATACAGTAAATATATTTAGCCTTCTACCAATTCAAAGTGAAGAAACACACCTTGATGCTGTTTCCACGTCACATAGGGATCGCTATACAGCGCGTGTTCGTGTTTATTTCGTCACATACTTCATTGTTCTGTATACGTGACAACACTGTTGGTGCGCTAATTAGTTTCTCATAAATTTCTTTTTGTTTCCGATTTTTCGCCGGCGTTGTTTATACTAATTAGGTCGCCGTCAATTGTTCGCCACCGTGGCAAAGGAAATGACGAGATTTAGAGTGACGGCCGATCGCAGACGCTTCGTCCATGATTAAACCGGCATGTTTATCAAAAGTTGTCTTCATTCTCCATGCTGGCCACTTCACGAGGAAAAATTTGCCGCTGTCGGCAACTTCTAATCCGTTGTTTTCAACCGAGGAACAAAGACTGATGATGACTAACATCAGTCTTCGCCAATTAAAACCGGCCGACTCTCGCCGATTTTTCGAGCGAGCATAACACATTTGCAGCGGCGACAGCGGCCAAGCGATCTTGAAATTAGCAGAAGAGTTTAAAAATCGCCGGTAAACAGGCTTAACCTGCGTTGGTACGAGGTCGAGTTCTCGGAAGCGTTTGTACCGGAGGTTAACTCGGCAAACACGGACCTACCGCGGTAACTAACAGAATAATTACTACGCAGCAAAAAATACCTAACTCACTTTTTGACAGCCACCTCGGTTCGAGGGGACCGGAGCTCGATCTTTATCTCGTATGCGTCGATCTGAACCGAGCAATCCCGCGTAAGAGATATCGCTGCTGATCGTTGTAGGGAACATCAGTGTTCACAGCAAGCATAAGGGGGCTTGAAAATACATTGGAAAACATGTTTTGTTTAGGTAAAAATCAGCAACACAAATGCTTGCTGGTGTAGATGTATAACGTAGATCCTCTTTTACGAAATGTGAAATAAAGAAGTCGCGAGTACGAATATAGACATATATTGTGTCCATCCGAACAAACTAAACTATAACCATGTCTCAAATTACATTATAGTGTTGCAAGATTATCGAATAATTTCTATTCAAGGCATGCGATGGACCGCGTATTATTCCACTCGGAAACACTGGCTCTTTTTCTCCCAATTTTAGCGATCCTGAATTAGCGACAAGTCAAATAAACAAACGAGCTCGGGTGCTTTGCTGGTAGAGATGAACCGGTCGACTATCATAATTACTGTGTTCCGAAAACTTGCCGCAGCTTAAATCTGAGGCCGTTTTTACATAATATGAACGGAGGTACAAGCGAGGGCTTTTATTTGTATTGGCACCACAGAACTACGAAGGTCGGCCAAGTACAGCTTTACTCGTTAAAACAACATTTTGATCGTTGCATAGCATCCGAACGTCTAAATATTGGTATCTTTGTTGTGAAATTAGTTATCGCTCTGAGGTTAATGCAATTGCCTGCATTACCCTTTTAAAATTTTGTGCCGCGCCAGCTATATATACGAGACCAAATTGTATGCCTATATATAATATAAACTGGTAGGGGAAGATGGTCCATATATTTTCCGTCTTTTTTTGGTAGTAAATATCGTCCTAACATTTTAACAACCTTAAGAAACGGAGTACATTGAAAGACATTCCTTCTAAAATGAAAGTCTCACTGGAATAGCAACAAATTTCGTCACAGCGTTCGCCGCATTTGCCCAAGCTTAATCTTGCTTCACGGTTTTATGAATATTTCATGAAAACGGCGCCTCGTGTCAGCTCATAAAAACGCAGCAAATCCCGAGGTCCGCCTTTATGAGAAGCGGACGTTTGCGGACGAGGCTGCCTCCGATTTAATTATATTTAACTTCACGTGGGCGTCGACCCGCAGAAGCTTTACGGGATTCAAGGTTTCCGGGCCAACAGGGCGGACACCAAAACAAACAAATTAAAAATTTTGCATAAACCAATAGAGATTTAGCAAGGCGCTATATATGTATTTTTAGTAGCGCGAAAAATCTAATTACAGTTGCTTTGTATTTCCCTGGTTGGCAGATTGCCTCACGCGTCATGTAGTCTTCATTCCTATATCGGCAAATGTCGAAAAGCTGCCAGTCTGCATTGAAGTATTAAATGCATTATTGATGATAAGAGAAACCGACTGACGGCTCTCTTGGCCACGCTGAAGTTAGTATGTGGGAACGGCGAAGTTTAGGGCGTGTTTGTTTATGCTAAGTACCTGTGGCGAGCTAAGATGCTTGTTCGGAACTCGCGCGATTCCTGGGAAAACACTGTGCGTAGAAAATACAAATTGCTGTCTGCTACTAACTGGTGACATTTAGAAAGACGTTTCACATTCACAGGCGTTGACGCCGAAATGCAGCGACTGCGGATAATATCAGCGGTCACGTCCACTTGCTGCTAATTCGGTCCCCGCTTGTCCAGTATTTAATGCTACAGGGGATTTAAATATCGTCCTCTACTTATTGGCGATGGGAGGTTCGAAAAACCTCCGCTGGTTTTTGTGACCGAACAAAGGAGTATTGTTACGTTCAACGATTCAGGAGAAACGCACTGTACAGTTGGGGTGACTTGGGCGCATCTGCTTTTGCGGAGGGAAAATCACATCAAGAATTGATCCGAGAGTCGCACTGTTAATCTCCGCTAGATATCCCAGCGCTTCGTTTTAATTAATATACGAAAACGTTGACAGTTCTGCCGCTCGTAATCCTACGGCGAATCGGAGCCTGTTTACCGAAAACAAGACGGCGGTCGCTCGCACCTCGGGCGGCAACGATCGGCGGGGCAGAAGCGGTCGTAAGCCCGTGTTCTTAATGAAGATAGATTGCTGGCGATATTTTCGAGACCGGATCTGATATTTTTTGGCTATCTAGTCGTCACCATAAGCAGATTACGCCATTCTTTCTCGCAGTGGCTAAAAATACATCAAATCCTGCCTACAGACTGTATTTAAGTCGCTGGAAGGAATACTCGATTCGTTGCAGCTAGTTTTTGTTTAATTGTACAATTTTTCAAATAAAATAAACGATTGGATCATATAACAATTACCCAACATTCGTGCAATACAATGTGCCACTCGCTGGGATCGTTCTTGGTCTTTTATTTCTTTACGCGGCCGTCCCGTATCACTCTGTTCAGCTTTGCGAGCCCGATTCAATATTCAGATCATTCTTCATTACCCAGATGGTGATGTAGCTTTGCGCCACCGGACAGTCTTGGCCTGGGAAGTTAGGAGATAGCCCCCACTACCGGGTGCTTCCAGATCACATCGCGCATGACTTGGTGTCATAGTAGCCGTTCGAGTATCCCGATGCTACAGGAATAGGCGTTGGCATGGCTGGGTAAGGCTTTCTATCCATCCCGTTAGTGGAGTAAGGATCCATTGCACATTCGGTCTTGAATTTCATGGTGGGCGCTGCGGACAAAACAATATATTTAATTTGTTTACATAACTGTATATACCACGCCATGTAAATATAGTATAGGCTTAGTTATTCATTGTGCCGAGCCATGGACCCGTAACGCTCGTGTTTAAGTTACGGAACCGACTCAGTCCACTGCGCTAAGGATTTAAATCAAGTTAACTTCGTTGGTGGTGCATGTTCGAATTTGAGCCGAAACGTTTATCTCTCTAATGACACGGTCCTCCTATATAAAGCCATGTGAGGTCCGAGCTCAGTGGATATGGGAGTAGATGGACAGAAGTTAAAGCTGTTTCAGCTTCGTGTAATAATTAAGCTGGCTACGGCGAGCTATATATATATAAAATGTGTCCGCCTAATCCAACTACGGCTGATTAACGAGGCCTTGCTATCTCGTTCGAGCTAAGTAGGGTTTAATAGCGCCAGGAAAGCCGCATTTCTGGCTGCACAAAACGGGCGAGGGGAGTAGTGATTGATAACTGGTATTTGCAGCTTTACGGTCATTCGTTGAACTGCATCATAAATCAAGTTATTTCTACAGCTGAGTTTAAATCGCCTCGTCAGCGTATAATAAGCAAACTTGCGCGGTATTAGGGAGTCATGCGACATAAAAGCCATTGCGTTCAGTCAAATTTTCTACCACATTTGGTTGATACATATTTTATAAACTCCCCCCCAAACCCGAGCGTCAAATTGTCACCTGCTTTCTTTTCTCATTCCCATGCGCCATTTTGTTTTACAGCAAACGCCCCACGCCCATCTCGCACCTACAATTACTGATTACCGGTAGTTTGAAAGGCATAACGAGATTCTATGCTGGATAGTGATAATCACGGCCCGTATGTTTATTTGATTGCCATAAACTGTTTGCTATAAGAGCGAGGCCCGCGCTATTAATAGAAAAGGCCACGCAAAGCAATGGCATACAGTCTCATTTTACCGATACCAATCAAGACAGAACGCTTAACGGTGGTGGTCACAATTGTATTTCTCACATTCGTTATCCGTTTTAAGCCCGCTTATTCCCACGAATGCGACATTAATACCTTTACATTTTAGCTCGGCGGTAAGTTGTATTTTCATACTCTCCAAGCGACATTTCGGTCGGTATGAGCCTTGTTTACAAAGCGGGTTCGAGGTTAAAAACGCCATCTCTACAGTTGTGCTAGCCCGGGTGGCAGTTAATTTCTCACAAGCCGAATCAGCCGCGGAATCGTCGACTGTCCTTACGTTCTCACGTTGGTTTCCTACTCGTAGAGTTCGTCTCCTACAGTTATTAACGCCGGTGTGAGACCCGTTTCTTAAACCATAAATTCCCACGGACTTTTAAAAATATCATCGCAACAAATTTATGTAAAAATCTAACAAACATTAATTGAACGAGGCAGTTTTTTTTAGCATGATAGCAAACGGAGGCAGCAGCTGACTTCTATACATTTGTTCGCGAAACTTCTAAAACCGTCGATAATCGATGGCGTTTCAATCGCGTTTGTTCCGCGATTTTCGAGCGCAAAAATCGAGGCTTCGTCGTCAGAGCTTTTGCACTGTGACGTAAACAAAGCTGCATTGCGGCCGCAAGGGTTGTCGTCACGCTAATTGTATCAAAACCTGTCGATGCTGGTACAACCAGGTGCAGTGAGAAACGCAATTCCGCCACAGATTCCCTATTTCTTTATTATACAATATTACCTAAATCAATTTTAATTTGTCAGCTTGTACTCTAGGCTACGAACCCTGGTCTCTTATATATTGGTTGTATAAATTGTCAGCTTTAAACAAAGTATATGTATGGTAACTCGTAAACTGGTTCAAGGTGTATGAAACAGCAGAACGTTTTATAACGACTGCGATTGCCCGGCCACGCAAGGATAAAGCAGGTTACATCCATTCATGCATTTTTTCATTCATTTATTTATTAATTCCCGCATTATACATAGCAGTCAATTGCTATACGTGTCACGGAAAACGCACTACGTCTTACGCGTTTGTTTGGGATTAAAAATGACGTCACATCGACGCATGTTCGCTGTAGGTCTCCCACCTCAGGACTGTATCGGCGCAAAATGTTTACGAGTCACCCACACCTTTGACGCTTGCGCAGAACTGGTTACGTCACCCCTACGTCATAGACCGGAAAGATTTTGGTCGGAAACATATTTTGTTTACTCGAACGTCGTAAGCGGTATGCAAAGATTAAACAATCGTTATTTACCACGCGTTTAAACTTATGATGTATATCGCATATTTGGCGTAAACTCTATGTCGTGCTTCCTAAGGTCGCTCCTACCTTAACGTATTTGTAATTTGAAAGGAGAATTTACACTGGGTGGGTAGAACGTTCCATATCGTCATTAAACAGAATCAAATCGTAATAACAGGGTCGCCTATGTAGTCGTATTAACTGATCGTGTGGGGATTACGCAGGGCATATGACATTACACATAGCACGAATGCTAGACACGGTCGAGTTGTACGAATCAGTAATTACCCCAATTCACGTACGGACTTCATTAGTAGTAATGACTTTACCTCGTAATATCGTTTCCTTTGATCAAATTTACGCTGTAATGGAAATGGACAATAAGACAAACTAATTGATTGTAATTAAGCAGAACTGGCTTTTTCTTGGTTGTCGAAAACATGTTGTTTAAACTGGCTATTCCACCAATATTTCGTGTGTAAACCGGTAATGAGAAATAAACAAAATGGCGTGCTGCCACAGTATTCGCAAGCATACAGTTGTGTTTCTGTTACTTTCGCACAGCAAAACTGTTTTCGAATTTCGTGATTACACGTTACGGCTCGGATTACCAGATTAGAGCAAAGTCCTATTCTTTATGCGGCCGAATCACAGCTAAAAGTGGATTTTCCTATAGGCGCGGTTTTGCGCACATTACAGCAATTGTCGGCTATCTTATTACGTGACCGCGTGGCCTCATTATAACGACAATTCGTAAGCTGTAACTTAACGACATAACTGCAGGTTCGAGTGGCTCCGATGTAATTTTGCTGAATTTCGATCAGATTGCGTAATCGCCAATTTGTTCGCCGTATTCAAGTAATGGACTTCGCAATACAACGGCTCTCATGTACGTTTCCTATACTTTAGCAGGTTTTACATTCTAATTTATAAAGATATTTGACCACTGGAGTATTTAGGCGTGTACTGTACTGCTGAGTGTGTTTACTGATCAAGAAAACAAAACAAAAGGCGTGAAAAATTCGCCTTTTAAATTCAAACATAATTTAACATCTATTTAATTGACCATACATGTAATACCTCTATAAATTTGGCCAACCCAATAACTTTAACAATAGCGGGGGATGTTGAGGTCTTATAGATACCCCACGCGTCGAGTATCGTCAGCGGTCACTGCGTCAGCACCCGGCGTACAAGCCACCCAAGTTTTCAGGGAATTTAATTAATTCATTGCTGTTTACGACATACAGCAGGTGTGAGATCACGCTACGAGATCGACCAGATCCTGATCGAATCAAACTGTACTACCAAACTTTTCCACGCGAAATATTTACTGACGCTCAATTTTAGGGAGAGCTCCAACGAGAAAAATGCACCGCGTGTTTAATACGCGTTTTCCGGCGACGTGTTTTCCGTCAAATTTCCGTCTGTCGAGCTGCTACCGGTTGACTAATCAAGGCTAATAAATCAAGCGCGTGGTTTCAAAAGTGCGTCCAACACCTGCAAGACGAGCGTGGGTTTTCATCCGGCTATAAGCAATTAAAAACGGACGGCAAATACATGGTGATAACGTTCGCGTATCTCAACGTATGATCGCTCAGCTGCTAAACGAAAGGTGAAAGACGCCTTTTACCCCGGCTATAAGTTGTGTATTGAAGGGTCTATCGTTCTGGATTACAAGGCCCCTGATCCCACAAGTTGAACGATAAACGCCTTTTTTATTTTTGGTTGCCATCAAATATTCGCTTAATGTTATTGGGCCTTTAATAATTAACGTTTAAGCCTGAGTGGCGGATCATTAATATTTGTCGACCTGTCACTGGGCAGAAAACATTCGCTTGTTTTTTAAAGTTATGGCCGGTTTATTGCTCGGCCTTATTCAGTACAGTCTTAATTACACATACAATAGGATGGGGTAAGACGGGACATATTTAGCACATAATATCCAAATATCCTGATCACGTTTTAAAATATTAACAACGGTCTATGGGGGTCGTATAAGGAGTTTATAATTCTTTGTATGTTTTTTGTTTACTACTAAATCAGACGAGAAAATGTAATCAAAAGGTGTTCTATCCTCCCCACCTTAATATATAACAGGTCGTATAAAAAGACTCTGTCTCATGGTATGTTTAAACTGTAATTGCAAAAATGTTGGATCGTAAAGTGATAATTGATCGTATGTGGCCTTCGTCAGGTCGTATTTTTGTCCTAAGCCAAGTTCCTAATCAGAAAATCTGACAAGCGGTGCGTATCATCAGCGTGATGTTCGATTTTGGGTGCATCGACTCTTAAATAGAGCATCACCCCAACACCTTTGCCCACAGAAGACAATATTCGACAGACAGACCGACGCCAGTGCTGCGAATTTTCGATTCTTATCTGGTTATGCACTAATCATAGGACGCTGCTCGGGGCTACGGTTTAAAAATTCTCACTCTAAAGTATGACCGGCTTTTAATTGGCGAATCCGGCCCTTATTGCATCGTAGCGGCGACCCAGAAGAATTTGGAAGCAAAATTCATCTAGTTCAAAGTTGCCTAAACACGCTATTGAAAGTCGCTAGTTTACTCACAAAATGCGTAACCGTTTTGCGGTTAAAATATTTCATTTTCTTGAGCACTGGATTGAAACCCTAGCGCTGGTAAACGTTAATCGATTGCTGGACCGTGTTCGTGGTTTTGTTATCGCGATTAACAAACTCTTTCAACGACTCACGTCGCTTAAACCTGTGATACTTTACAGGCCCCTAATTCAGCCCAAGTCGTAAACAGGAAATCGCAATCGTAAGTTTATCGCGTATAAATCCCGCGGCTTTAATGTCAGCCTAATGCAGCGACACACAGGCCGCTGATGTGGCGAAGGGCGATTCGGAATGCAGCAATTATCTTTCGAAAAATCGCGACAAATTGTCGGCCTCCGTAATTGCTATACAAATATCAATTGCTGAATGTACGCGCGCGAAAGGAGCGCTTACAGCTTGAACTGCATCGTCCGGTGCCTTATCACTTGGCAGTTATGCGCACGCGTGTTTGTTGCGGATAGTCTGCTTTAACCCCGTGTCAAATCGATGCGCTAGCTGCTCCGACATCAAATTAATTTTTAGCCTTCAGCCGAAAATCACTCGCGAATGAATCACACTGGTTCATGGGTAAAGAATGCGAAGCTTATCCGAGTCCTGGCTTTCGAAAACACCATCATTGCGTAGAAAGATGGCTACCGCATATCACACTGTTTGATCAAATGTTTTAAAATATTAATATTTTTTCCCAACTATGCCCGGGGTGTGTGGTTGGTGTTGGTTTATTGCGTCAGCTTTGATTACAGGCAAAGATATTTGAGGTTTGGAGAAAAATCAATATGGCGGAAAACGAGACGGCTCTTGGCGTCAAAAAGTAGGGGGGAATATAATTAAATTTTACCTTCATAAGCGAGGTGGCTGTCTCTTGGAGTCGCGTAGAAAGGATGGTGGTATTCTATGCGCTGACCCACTGAGCCGTTTACGTTACCGTTCATCATCGCATGAGTATGGGGATCGGGGATTCCGTTGGGCGTTGGCGGATTTGGACGCATGTAAGTCCCGTGGGACTGGGGCGTTGCGCCCGGCCAGCTGAACATGGCTCCCGGCGAGTAGTGCGGGTGGTTGGCGACAGCGGACATGGATGGAGAGACCTGGACAGAAGTGTTTGTTCCAGTGGAAACCTCAGCACAGTTTGAGGAGTAGGGGTTAGAGTGGTTGTGGGGGGAATGTGGGGTACCTGGTTCCTTTGGCGGGATGGGCAGAGTTGGAGACGTTGTTTGTGGGCTTGTAATGCCATTCGCTGCGACCGCTGCGGCCGCCGCACCGTTAAAGAAATGTGCAGAAGCGGCAGCAGCAGCGTTCATGCCTGCAGTATCAAACCCCATTAAGTTGGGTCGGTGGTGTGAAGGCGGGGGCATGGCTCCGTGGGGCATGCCTCCTGCCCCAAACATCTCGTGCGGGGGGCCGTAACCTTGATGTCCGATTAAACCGGGCCCGCCACCGAAAATGCCATATGGTTTTAAAGCTTGACACTTTCTTCTGAACCCGCGAGGTCTTCTGCGAAACGAGCCTTCCTCGAACATGAATTCGCTGGCAGGATCGATCGTCCAGTAGTGACCTTTACCAGGCCTGCCGAGACCTTTCGGTAATTTAATAAAACACTCGTTAAGCGAGAGATTGTGGCGGACGGAATTCTTCCAACCCTGGTATGCACCGCGGAAAAATTCGAAACGAGTTTGGAGAAAGTTGTAAATTTCGCTCAGCGTCAACTTCTTCGCTGGGGAACTCTGTATCGCCATAACTATGAGAGCAATGTAAGAGTACGGTGGTTTCTCTGGTCGCCTGTGTCCAAGTGCTCCTCCGTTATCTTGCTTCTTCCCACCTGATCCATTCGTGCTGTCACTTCCTTCCTCTTCTGTGCTCGGAGGAGTCTCGGGTGCTCCGGACACTGCTCCGATGCTCAAGTTGTGCTCTACAGCTAAGTCAGCGTTGCTCCCATCCGACATTGCTGATGTGTTGCCATCCATTACTCCCTCTGCGCTGTTGTTGTTGTTCGCGTTCTCGTTCCTTAACTCTTCCATTGCTGGCACCGCCTCCCCGTTTGGCGATCTTTGTATATGCGAATGGTGGAGTGGCTGAAGAGGCGCGTTCAGCGCTGGCTCACTGCTGTTTGGCCTGGCCGGCATCTCACCTTTGTTGACTTGTTGGAGGCATTGAAGAACGTGGGAGTTTGGTTGTATCTGAAACGGTTGAGGATGCGGCATCTGGTGATGGTGCGGCGGTTGCTCAATGCTGTGGGAATGCTGTAGCTGTGGTTGATGGTGGTTGCCGAGACTGTACTGGTGCGGCAGAACTGGTAGAGACCTTTGCTGGCTAAGTTGTGGGTGACCGACCCGTTGTGGCGTGTGGTTCAAACGACCTTGATAGACATCAACAGGACTCAAGACACGACCAGGGTGGTGTCCTGTCACTTCCATACTTCAATAACTGATGTTGTAAAACTGGTCTTGTAATAATTTAAAAGCACTTAAAAGAAATCTTTTAAAAAAAGAACACAGGTTAAAATTATAAATACTCCTAAATACTTAATAAAATATTTTGTATTTAGCAAAAATAAGAACGCTTGCTTTCTCTGTTCTTATTTAAATAGCAGACAGATTACATCAGGCAAACAAAACAGTCTTAGGCCAACCGCTACATCAGAGTTTTATAAACAGCAAACAAACCGAATCGCTCAAACATTAAACAACTTCAGCGCGTAGTAAACAGTTCTGTCTATCACGTCTTGATGCTACAAACGTTTCTCCAAGTTTACTTTCAAAATAAACTCTGTCTGTATTTTAAAATAAACAATCCAAGATGGCTCAGTAAGAATAGCTCCAATTTCTAAATCTAGTCGCTGTATTTATTTTTAACACGCCTTGATCGTGTGAAACTGGCACGACAAAAATATATATCCTTATATTTTATATGTTCAAGCTATATTTAGTACAAACTCGTGATTTTTGTCTAAGGATAACTTTAAGCATATTTTTATTTTAGTTTAAGTTTTACCAAAACGCCGTAAAGGGGCATGGCTTGTAAACCGAAATACCTCGAATAGAATCGGCAACCTTTACGACTCGTAATTTTGCTATAAACTTGTTGACTTAATTCGTGAATAATCCCCATAAACGAAGCTACACATTTACTGCGCCGACGACTGACTGAATGGCGAAAGTTGCTACTTCTTAACGGCTCTTTATTAAGTATAATTGCTACCTCGCCCGCGGCGGAGCGGCGACCACCTCGGTAATTAATTAAAGCGCTGCTCTCTCGAACGCGATCCATTCGGAAACAATTACCTTTTCGTCCACGCTGGTCTCGCTTATATATCGCCAGGCCGGTGATTCGTACTACGTATATATAAGGGGCTCAGCGGACATCCTATGTTTCTACGTAAAAAAGCCAAGTGCTAATTTGCGAATCCTGATCTTCTTATCTCGTTCGACCCTGATTCTAGTAAGCCTTTCCCATTTCCAGGTCCTGTCCATCGCTCGGTTTTACCCGAATCGTCAAATCGAAATGAGGTTAGCCCTGCTCGACGCCAGCACTTAACGAAAGATACAACGCATACACTTTCCATTAATACGCGCGCTTGAATAAGTAGACCAGTCCAGCAACCCGGAACAATTTTCGAACGAAAAAGTTGCAGACAAGTATAACACCACATTCGAGTAGGGAAATACCGCGCTAAGTAAAAACCATTAGTTGTAGGTTTATTCACGCTTTGTGCTGCAATGGCTTTGGTAGGTCGGGCATAATAGCAACGTTTTTAGGCAGTACATCGAAAGGCAGGCCCAGACAGCCTGTATAAGCCCCTGCGGAACTATATGTCGCCGACTTTCTCGCTTACACAAGGGGGGCATGGAAAGCAGGCTTGGTGCTCACAGAAGCCTAACCTTACTGAGCTTATGTACGTCCGACCACCCGCGCTACAAAATGCCTACAAATTTAGGTAAAAACCCAGTGCAACGAAGTGTAAGCGACAGCAGCCAAATTATCTGGATTTTTATCGCAACATTTTTAGAGCTTTAAAAAGTAATTAAATTTTTGCTGCGGCTCTGTTAAAATGTACACATTTCAGCAAACTTCAGTTATATATTACACATATTGCACCCAAAAAACATTTACCAAACATACTCCTGCTAAGTACCGGGCCTTTGGCGAACGGAAGCTGGTTTACTGGGCCTTTATATCTAACTCACGACCCAACCCTTTTATTCCCGGCGGAAACACTTTGCATGAATTTGTTTACCAACACGCCACCCCGCCTTTGCATTAACCTCTAGGAGCCGGCACTCCCCGCTAATCCAGCAACCCTGCGACTGCGCAGCCTTTCACGACACCGACTGAACGTTAGACTTGCACCCGGTCGACTCCGGTAGCCGCGTCAAGTGTGCGAGTCGCGAAAGTCCATTTTTTTCGTCGCTTTTTCGCGCGGACGCCCGAGAGCCCAAAGCTGTAACGCCCCGTTCTCTAAATACCTCCATCTTCGTGCACTTTCGCCGAAAATATAAAACTCACGTTTTTTGACCTAAATTTAAACCCATATCCAATACGCGATTTTAAATTTATTTTGCCGACGTTTAGCATCAAGCCGCCATTTTCGTGACAAAATTTTACCGATAACCCAAGTTTTGCCTGAATTTTAATCCATTGCCACAGTTATTCGTGTAAGAATGTTAACTGATAGAATCATTAACATTAAAGCATTGTAGTTTCACCAGTCTATACAAGAATACAACATCAATAATAACCTTGTACCAGCAACTGTTACTTTACAATTTTTGAATTTGTAAAAATGGCTTCACAATTTTTGAATTGTACCAAATAATGTGCCAATTTTAATTATAAATTGTTAAATACATCGACACTTTGCAAACTACCACCAGTAATACATTTTCCGTCGGCACCATTTTGCATCGGCCATATATGTGCGTAACGCTATTTTATTACGACGAAAAGCGTTTCAGTTTTATTTTTAAACGTATTTGAAGCGAAAAATCTACACACCTAAAAAGTTACTTGCATTTTACTCCAATGACTTTTATATAAAGTCTTTAACCAAATTTATAATACCGCTCTAGGGTAAAATTGAATATCGTTAGCACATAATAACCCCGTTTCCTACACGAGTTTTAAAATTTAACAACGAACTTTTAGAGTCGTAAGGATAACTAGTTTTACCAACCAACAACGCCGTGAGGATTCGGTACATAAATATACATGTAAATAATCTTTATTTTATAGTAAATATAAAAAGAGAATAAAACCATAAACCATCTTACCCTATAACCTAAAAATATCGCCCAGTCAGTAAAATCCGCTATCTTTATCTATTGATCTTCCGCCTCTACATAAAATCCTACCCCTAACTTCGACATAATTATTAGGCGGTGTGTTTTACGTCCACAACGGTGGACATTGGGCATGTTTGTTGCGTCATAGTCAGTTGATAAACGTAGTGCGATCAAAGCGACACTCGCTATCTCTTTGTGGCGGACGTATTAAGATCCCATAATTCACACCACGACAGTCGTGCAAAGCTTCACATTATGTACCTAGTTCTTCAACTTATAAGCTGCTTATTCCATCATCGGCATGTGAGAATGCACAAAGTGTATACACGGCGAGGGATCTGCCTTTTCGCGGCCACATCTTAGACCTGTAGTACCGGTTTCGTGCATTCCGCGCCCCATAAGCCGATTTTGGGGCACCCAGTTGTTTATTGTTGTCTGTCCAATCTAGCAATATGCTACCACGAATCTATTTTACATTACCCGAAAATTACATTACCACAAAAATTAGCAGTTCAAATGCGATGTAAGCCAGTAATTCACAACTTTTTGGGGGAGAAATGTCGTTAGGAATATACTAAAACCTATAACGTCGCATTTAACCTAGGTTACACAGTATTCCACCATGGTAGTATTTAACAGTAACGCCTTCACTTCAAAACGTATACAAGAATCGCTAAAACCCTTGTATCCTTTATGTTCAACCGTCGAGCCACCTATGTACCACAGTATATTATATATAGTTCAATAAATTATAAACAATTTCCAATTCGTTCCAACGTTCCGAACTTCCCCAACATCCCGGATGTAAGTTAGGATTTGGAAAACACCATGACTCTATACTCGTTACAGTATCATGTTACCTGGACCACACTGAAGTGGCCAGTCAGCTATAAAGACTAAGCCGGGAAAATCGCTTGTCCTTTTGTGCGGCCAATGCGAGTAATTGACAATTGACCACTTTCCGCTCTTCTGAAATTTTATCTCGAAGGGAACTGTACAGACGTAATCTGTTGTTTTAGTTATTTGTTGCTTTTGTGCTGCGTACAGTTATTGTACAAGTCTTTTAAATGCAGAGAAACTACAACTTTTTAAAAAATCTATGCACATATATAACCATTGCTGATTAGGTTGTTAAGTTATATGAATAAAGCTGTTTTAAAAATGGGTTGAGGATTCTAAAACGTATATAGTAATGCCGGGAAAGGCGGCTTTATAATTCTTTGAAAGTTCTTTGTTTACTACCAAATGGGACGAGAAAATAGAATGAAAAGTGTTCCATCTTTCTCAACTCTAATATATATCACCATTGCTCAGATATTAACGGTTTAACGCACGACACAGTATTAATATTTTTCAACAAAGCTGTACTTTTAATAATCCAGAAAAAGAAAAATCATTTTCATTTAACTCAAAGCAATTTTACTGAAAAAGCGAGTATATAGTAATAAATCACAGAGTCTATACTGAAACGGTGCAGGTGGTCAGACATATTTACAACAAGTCAGTACAAGTTGTCAATTCTCTTCGTAATCAGCTCTTACCTTACCACCGCTCCCCATAATTTGGTAACGTGATACTATGACGTAACTATAGCGCCTCTGAATCGGAGGCTACTGTTGAATGAACAGGATTTCAGGCTAAATTATGTCGCCGATGAATTACGACATCTGGCTAAATTTAGCCCTTCCAGGTATACGGCGATTGCTCAGTCTATGAGACGCGGCATATTGCCGTAATATTTACGTCGCACGGTAAAGATAGGAAGCCCAGATTGTGCGAAAATCGGTCTCGTAAAATAAATACTGGGGGTAAAGGCAATCCACACGAAACGCGCTAGGCGTCGAGTGCAGGTTACTCATAACGCGTGGCTCTATTGCGCTACCAAAACTACACCCGATTACAATCTAATAACAAAAACTAAATCGTTGTTTGTTGACAGCTATGTAGTGTTGATACAACGACAACGACGAATCAAAGCCGGGGTTCAAAAATAGCCGTTGATTCATATTTTAATAACTTGTTTTCTTCCCACGCCAACTGTATTTGAACCCGGAACCTCTAGGTTGACATCATCGGCTTTGTTGTAATTACGTGACTCAATCAATTGAACACAAGGTCGAATAAATGTTACAACCGCACATAAGAAATTGTTTTTCGGCGATTTCGAAAATAATAACTAAATCGATTTCCGATTACACCTTAGTACTAAACCTCATATTTTAAAGAACACTAAATGTTTTTGCTCGATTATTTCAAATACCACAATCAATATGACGTAACGTTTTTTACCTATACAATATATGGATGCGGGGGTACCAAGGTACATGTTCAGAATTTTTTATCCTTCTATTCGGTTGTAAATAACAAATATTTGCAAAATTTTATAACCATACCCCCAAGGGCGTTGTTAATTGGTAAAAACACGATTAGGAAGTAAGAATATGATGTTCTAACGGCACCCATCTTACCCCCGCAGTAAAATACCATATACGGCTGAACCGCAAAAAGAAATGGCGGATGAAAAAGATGATTAAAACACTCGGATAAATTCTGTTAAACGGCTTAACATTTGATTTGTTTCCAGCTACCAAAAATGCCATTTAAGGCAACCTGTTATTTATAACTTATTTGACCACAACGAGTTTTAAATTGTTGGTTTTGACATTTTTATCACTCATGTCTCCGAAGCCATTTTCCGTTTCTCCAGCCTATCTCGGCTTGCTTCTGTTTGTTTGACTGTAAACATGTTCAGTGCTGGCAGAATTTAATTTAAAATCGACTCTCACTATATCTTGCCCACAAGAAATTAGGCGGTAGGTTACTCTTGCGATTGCATAAAGCATTTCATAAACAAGCGGCATATAGGCAAAAGTCTATTTCGGCGATGCCGTTTATTTTGCGACAAACACACATTGCTGTCGTAGGAAATACACTAGCAACGAGTTTTAAGACAATATTTGTACCCGAAGCAAACTGAAAGTATTAATTTTGTTGAGCAGCGAACCAAAAAAACAATCAAGCCACCGAAAGTCGTTATTTGTTATGAATTCTCTACTGCGCCAACCGGAACTAATATTCTACGAATTCCTTATTTGCCTTAATTTGGTTCCCATATTTTCTGGTGTATAGATGTGCTTCTGGCAGTAAAACGCGCTTTTGTTTTCTTTTATTTGTTTTCTCAAAACCCGCGCACAAACCGACGTGTTAAAACTCTCTAAATACGATTCGTTCTTCAGTTCAATTACTGGACAATTAATGCTTTTGCGTCGCGCGATTCCAGTCATAATTAAAGAAGTTGATTACCGGTTTGCAACAATTGTTCGCGGACAATCGACGATTGTGACGTAACAATTCGGAAACGAAAGCACGTTTCTCAATTTCCGTGATCTTCTCGTCGAATTAAATTTCCGAATGACCAGTTTTGTGCTGTACAAACTAGTTTAAACCGGTATAGTAAGCTCAATAAAACAATCTACATTTTATTGGCCTGTCTTGATGCAAAAATGCAATAATTTCTTCAGAAAAAAACGCGTAGCTATATTTTTACAAATCGGCTACAATAGTTCTACATCCAAACTTGCAGTATTAGGAAGAATAAGAAACAGTTGAATAAAGACTACACGTGAGCTGAGGCTATATAACGAGCGATATACTGCTTCCTCTGCTATAATTATACATCTATATTAATATCGGTCACTGCTTATTTACTACTCTACCTATAGGGGAGGTTAACACATCACGATCTTCTACCCTCACTTCTCGACATGTACTGCACAAAAATAGCCGAACTAAAGATTACCCGATTGCTGATGAAACCTCAACTAATGGGTAAGAACAAAATGCGCATGCATCTAGCTTCTTGCGCGATTAAATGAGTTTTTATTGTTCTTTTACGCGTAGCTCGTTGCGGAGGGTTGCGGGGCTTACATTTACTCCCTATAATGTTATGTATACATTCCGTGTTATTATTTCATGCGCGGCGTATACCCGTGGCAAGCAAGACAGACTCGCATCGGACAGCACTTAAGCTTAATCCCATCCCGTTGCTGTTCCCCGGTGCCTTGGATTCTTCGAATGTTGCTTCGTTTAAGCGGCGATCGCGGCAAGGAGGATTGTTCGCCTTAATCCCCCGTCTCCGCAACAGCGACTTTGGCATTTATGAGCTGCTTTCCAAAACACCAAGACTTACAGAGGCAGATGCTAAGCGAGTCTTAAACCCAACGAACTCGATAATACAGCCTACACCTCAAGGTAATTAAGTGCCCGGTGCTCATGTGTGCTGCTTAACACTCAACGATCAGGTTTTGCATTACCATTCTAAGTACAGAAATCCAAAATACCGTTCAAGTGCCCGCAAATTAAACAGAAAAAAGAAAAACACGTTTTTCAATTGTTTTAGTTTCGTTTATTTTCCAATATTTATACAGACGGGGTTGCTCATAAAGAAAATGTAACGGTTGCTGTTAAAATGTTCGCTGCCATTTTTATTACATAATCATTTCGACTGCAGAAGGCCAAGTATTTATATTGTATGATACATACCCGCTAACGGAAAATTTTGGAAAGCAAATACAAATACCGCAGTGCGTTACTTCGGCTTAAACGGCGGTTGATTTTATTAGGGTGATTTTGAAGGACTTAGAAGGATTTGAGGGTCTTACTTTGCGGTCGTGTCTTGCTTGGGTTTAATTGTTTCACTGTCGTTGAGAAATAGCGTTTTGACGATTATTAAATAACTCGCCGACCGCTCTCGACTCAATAGAAGATTAAGCAAGTTCGTACCATGTACCAGAAACAGCGGAAGACCGCGGCGCGATGTTGCCACAACAGCGTCGGAGCCGTCGCCATTTTGTGACCTCGCTCAAAAGGTTCGCGCCGGCGCCTGCAAATACTGCTCGGAGCCGGATATGGATCGGATAGTACGTGTATGAAAGGCACGCCCAGGCATCGGTGTATTAACGCACATGCTAAAGTTGCAAGCGATTATGTTGATCGTGATTGATTGCAAATCCGTGACCGCAGCACTCTCAAACTATAAGTTTTATCCGATCAAGAATTCTCCGTCGAATTCTCGTCGAACGGGCACTGGGGTTTGGGTAATTAATAAACGATATTGCCTAATGCAAAAATTGGCAAAGTTAAAATCTGCAGCCGATCCAGTTCAAATTGTTGCAGTCAATTACCGAGCTCCGGAAATCCCTCTGCTTCTAAAAATCATCCACTGGGTTGTGTTATGTTGAGTGATACGCATCTGCAAAGTATACCTCGTTAGCCGCGACGCAGGGCACTGACAGCCGTAATTTTCCTCTCTTTATCGAATCGACCACTTTCTCACAACGGCTATCAGGGTTTCACTTAAATGCGGCGAGCGCTTATGGGCGCTGCCAAACGCTGGGCTTTTAATTGCATCGCTCTCTTTAGATTTTATGAGTTTTTTTTATCAGATTTGCGAATTTTCCGAGAACTACTATCGGAGAAACTATTAGGGTTTAAAACTTAAAAGTTAATGCAAAAACTTGCTCGGTTATCTTCTTGTTTACTTACGTAAATCTCAGTCTATAAATACTTTCTTCGAAGCCTGTTTCACAATCATTTTTTTGGCTTGGTAGGGAACCGGTTGATTTTATTCATACCTGAAGAAACCGATTTTATTTATAGTAGAATGGGGGAGGATGGGACACCGTTTCATTCTATTTTTCGTTACATTCAGCAGTAAACAAAGAACATTCAAAGAATTATAAAACCGTATCCCCACGAATTTTATATTGACCGGTTTTTATTGCATAAGTACGATCAGGTTATTTGGATACTATAGTAGGTCGGGGGAAGATGGTACACCTTATCATTCGACTTTCTCGCCCTGTTTAGTAGTAAACAAAGAACATACACAGAATTCTAGAAGCGCATCTTCATGACTGCCATAGATCGTTGTTAATTGTTTGAAACACGATTAGGATATTTGGATATTATGTGCTAAAGGTGTCCCATCTTCCCCACCCTACCATATGTTTTAAAAGTGTCCCGTGTTCCCCCAACCTACCATATGTAATTGCACGAACTCGTGGTTATTTCTGCGATGCGTACCGTTAGCAGATTTAATATAACCGATATAATTAAAAACTCTCGAGTCGTTAAAACAGCAATTAAACTGTTTGGGTATTTTTTTCTATCAACTGGGACTATAAAAGACAACGAAAATATTACCTCAGCTTAATGGGGGTATTAGGTGCTAATAGTATCCCATCTTACACCAAAGTAATATATATATGTTTTTCACATCATAGGATTATTTTTCGAATAAGATTTTTTTTCCCGAAGTAATTGCTCGATCACGCGACGTGTTATTGGCAGCCACGGTGCTGGTAGCGCGGCTTTTAGAAAGTTTGGTCACATTTTTCGCCGCCGTGTCTTGCAGAAGATTGTCATCGCAGTACTGACACGTAACTGGGCGACCCCTTACTAGATCCGAGCATCTCTAGCAGTGAAGAGAATAGCGTACTGCTATAATTAGCGAGCGACGCGAATGCTCACCGTAAACACGAACCAGCTGTTTCATGTTTAGATAGAAACATGCTCCCCGTGGTAAAAAACGCAGTGTTTACCTGAACATTAATATTTTCTGTTGTTGCAGAATCATTCGTTAAAAAACAGGACTTGCAAAAACTTTTGGAAGGGCTTTCAAAGTATCGCGAACCCGCCATTAGTCTGCTGCTATTTTTGATGTTAATATTTGCAGATAATTGCCCAATTTTTAATCCAAAACTTTGTAGATATGATTTTGTGTTGGTTTTGTACTCGAGTATAGCAAATGCCGCATTTTGCAGCACTGGCCTTCAGTTCTGCGTCTGTTCAATTCGACAATTTTCTCTCCCTTATCCATCATCTATCAGAATAAGTTCGAAGCCTGGAGGCAAATTTGGCCTTGGCCTCCAATCAAAACCCGTAGAATGAGTCCCACCTCACAAACTAAATGCGTTTTATTTCACACTTTATTATTTTTTTCCTTGGCTTGCATGCGGTGTTTGCGGTATTAGAACAAAATTCTTTTTAGTTTGTTTACTTATTAAGGCGTATAGTTGCCGTGATATGAATCTAAACAAGTTTGGTTTTAAACAGAAGAGCTCCTGTACCGGCAATGCTTCCTATTTCAAATAGCGCATCATTTTTATTAAGAGCACGCGAAGATTTGTGACATTTCTGCAGTCGTCGCAGAAATAAATTTCGTCTGAATAATGCAAGGTGTTAGCACGACAACCACTTTTCTCGATAAATGAATTAAAAATTTATTTCAATTACCGTCATCTACAGTGTTAAATATAACACACCTTCATTTGTTGGTCTGCTAAACTAGATGCTGTACAGTGCAATAATACCACATACATTTTTCTATTGTATCTTCCTTCACGTTAACATATAAATAATTGAAATTAAAGTAGATGAAAAAATTAACTTCAAAACGGTAGTCGTTTTTAATCATATGAGTAAAAAACGGTTAAAAAAATGTGTGCAATTCTTTTTTCTAAGAATTCTTTATTGGTTTATTAATAGAATATTACATGTTTTCTCAAGTATCACGTCGCGTGGTGCCTGTACCACTTGCTGCAGCCGCAGTGTTTATTTGCTTGTTGCAAGCTTCGTTTGTTTACAATGCAACCACCTAAGATAACGCACACCCCTTGCCAGGGCTGGCCCGCATTCCTAAACTGTTTAGGTGTATCTACTTCTTGCAATTATAGGCGTGGTTGTGGAGATAAGATTTTCTCCACGTATTTTGCTGTTTTCAGCAGCGCCAGTACAACGACTGTTTATATTTTTTTCAAAAATATATTTTTGATCGTCAGATATTATAGAGACTGCGCATTGAATGAAAAGCAGGATACTACTTCAAACATTGCGGTATCTAGTTGGAAAGGTGCCAAAGTTTTAATTGTTATTCAAAGCCCCTTACAGTGAGGAGGAAAAAATCGCACTCAACGCTTGCTCTTTGCAAGATAATAGAATATATAGGCGTTATCTAGTTCATTCAAAGATTATCTTATAATTCAGTGCTATTATGCTGTTTGGTGTAATTTACTATCCATTGTCGGTTATCAAAAGTGTTGGTGACGTCACACATGTCATTTCACGACGGTGGAGATTGAGGCGTTGCTTGATTAAAGTTTTATGAGTAGGGTTAAGTGGGCCCAAGTTTAAGCATGGCAGCAAGGCATGCTTGTATAGACCTTGATGAGTTTTCAACACTCTTTTAACCGGCCGTGACTCTGGCCAGTATAATGTCGCAATGCTCGCAACGAGTTTGCCACGAAAGTAATTAAAGCTAATGAGAAATATGCGGCAGAAAAGGGCTTGTTGTGGTCAGGGGCCTATTACTTATGCATTAAATGCACCAAGCGCCGCAGACCACAATCCGTCTCGGCCTATTAAGGACAAGGCTGTGGGCCAGCAACCACATTTAGCAACTCATTCATTACACATCAGCAACACGAAGATAAAGGTTGGAATTTTCCATTAAATTTAAACTTGCTGTTGTAGAGCTCCGTACCCGCCCATGGTCGCGCGTAATCTATCTTTTTTACGACGCCACTTGCCCGCAATGGCGCGGCGACGCTGTGACAGAATGTTCCAAAATAGTCTCCTGTCAATATTTACCGAGAAAACACAGGAAAATGCAGTATGCTGCTGGGATAAAATCAAAATGATGGCCGCCGTTGCCAAACTTAACCATCGTTGAAACGATCTAATCTTGCGGGTTGTGTCAGAAGAAGGCCCCCGCTTTGTTAAAGCATTACAAGTTATCTTACACAAAGCATGCAAACAAAACCTTGACATTCATTTCCTATATCGTAGCTATATATATCCATAAACTGATGGAAGCTTTACCGCCAAGTTCGTCATACAACCTATGTAATCCAATGATAAACATTAGTGAAACAATATTTTGATAAATCAATCCAGCGTGGAGACGCTCCCATTTTGGCTACGTACGTCGCCTCCCACGTGACCAGCGCTCGTCCAATCGGGCGCCACGATTCATCATTGCCACGGTGTCACGCCGACAATTCAATTTCCGTAGATCCAGCAATATTCGGAACGCGTCAGTCGGCCGCGCGACGATCAACCTTGTTTATCCTTTCGTCGCCGCATCATACAAGAAAACCACGTCACATTTTGTGCGTTTTCGGCGCGGAATTTTCGCGTCGAAAGTCGAACGTGGACTGTTTACATGATAGTACGTCCTGATGCATTTTTAGTCGCTGGCAGTGACTGAAAACGGAAACAATTATCTCTTTTCAGAACCAAGTATGAACGATTGAAATAGCTATGACGGTACGTAGACTATCCACCCGGCGGTGTCCAGCCTATACCACGTGTCAAGCTCTCAAAATATTGCCCACACTAAAATCTGTTACTAGCATTTATTGCACCATGTACATTTAATAAAAATCTCTTAATTATGTTAATTGTCTGAAGGTTTGACCGCTAATTTTTTTAATTAATAAATTTACAAAATGTTGGTTGTAAATCAAAAGTGTTAATATGCTAATGGTACACGTAAATCATGCTTTAACTTGTTTAATTCAGCTATCCTGCAAGTATAATTCACCTGATATCGAACGGACATATTTTATTCATCCTATCTCTACAGCGCCACCCCACGATCGTTATTAATCAGAATTACCGGCTGAAGGGAGAATCCCATGAACAAAAACATGCTGTAAGGTTTTCCTGATATAGATATATAGCATAGCGAAAATAATGATATATAGACATGGGCCTTCACATAATTTGCATTACTAACAGGAATTAAAATATCATAGCTGTATATCTATCGCAAAAAGTTAGTTTGGAGTAATTTTTAAGAGTTATTCTGTCCAATTATTTGTAGCAATAGTAATAACGGCTCGGCTCTCGATTATATGTGCGACCGACATATCATATTTTCATAACATCCGATACGTCACACGCTCACACGATTTTGCTTTTCCGCAGCATTTGTAAAATACATGGATATTCAAACTAAACCAATATATTGTTTTGTGAAACAGGTAACATAGACAGTCACTAGTACGTAGCAATATGGGGGTTTTAAACACCTGGAGAGATACTTGTTATTTATTGTTGGTCGTTTCAACGTTTTGTATTTGTGTTCTGGTGCACTGTTTAAAGTTATCACACAAGACGAAAAAATACTTTTTCTCAATATGTGGTTTTACACAAGTGGTGATTTTCTGTGGGGTTGACACTTTGCATTTTGTTGTTATGGTTTGTGTTGGAACTGCTATGGCAAAATCAAGGTACATGAAACATGTATTAATAACTGATATTGATTCAGATACAGAAACTGCTGACATTAATACAAGATAACAAGTTATAATCTATTAATAACATTTTTACCTTTCAAAGTTACATAGGTGGTAACTTGTAAGCGGACATAAGGTGTATGTAACAGAACACATGTTATAAAGACTGTTAATAAATTTCTTCCCACACGAGAGTAAATAAGTTACTTTAAATAAATCAATAAAAAAGTCTGTTTTATATGATCCAACATTTTGTTTTTATAGGGGTAAAGTTTGCAACACCTGCTAATTTTTTAGCTTAGATTGTGTGTTTTTCGGCAAGGGATTTATGGGTAATTATTCTAACCTGGTGGTCACTAATGGGTTGTCTAGTACTCTAGTAAACTATTACAGGGTTCTATTAAACAGCAAAACAGGTCATATTTAATTATACTAATTACTTTGTTTTTTTTTGACAGGACTAATCCCAGACTACTGTTTGTATACTGCTTGGCCCATCGGGTATTTTTCTCATCATCTGGTTTTTTTGGCCTTAAGAGAGATGAAAATAACTTAGCAAATGCGTTAATGCTTGTAACAACAGTAAAGGTATGTAGTTTGTAAGTTTGAATCTTTGGTAATTAAACCACTATGTAAGTCGAAACCAAAATAAATTTTAAAATGTCAAAACTTTTAATGTCACAAAGATATGCAGATGATTACTTGTATAGTTGTATGAATAAATGAATGTAACTTACTTTATTCTCGCGTGGCCGGAAAACGACAGTCGTTATCACACGGGTTTAACACCTTCATGCCAGCTTACGAGTTACCATGTATGTTACTTTGTGGGTGATTATTTTGTTGTTTTTTTATTTTATTTTTTATGTATGGCTGATAATTTGGACAACCCATTAGTGACCACTGGGTTGGAGCAATTGCTGTTAGGTGTCTTGCCCAAAGATACATACGCCTACAATGGTACCAGCGTGAGCCTTGAACCCATTACCTCTGGGTTACAGGTTGGCGTGCTAACCACTACGCCACCGCGCCGGACAAGGTAGGTCTGCACCAGGTGTATGAAATAGGAACACCCCTATAGTAACGACTGTAGTTGCCCCATCACACGAGAATAAATATCATGCTATGTGTTTTACTGGCTGTCGTTTTGCTGTTGATTTCCCTTTATTCGTTTTTCAAATAATATAATCTTAGCTATTGTCTTGAAGAAAAAAACTATATATATATAACATATGTTATGTCACAAAAATAATAAAATATGTTATGTGATAAGGTATAACTTTTTTAGATGATCACTGTTGGATATGAAGCCGTAGCAACCAGAGAATCAATAAAAAACCGAAGTAAGGTTGAAACCATAAAGGCTAAGACAAATGGACATATCAGAGAGAATGGGGAAAAACATGCCAGAAAACGAGAAATGCTTATGATGGAGGAACCCATTTCAACCCTGGATATCTTGTGTTACATGACCAGTTTTATTGGATTATTTACAGGTGATAAATTATTGTATTTTGCATTGAGATTTTAAGTACTGCACTTATGCGATTGTGGTTAATAATATGTAAAAAATTGGGCTTGAGAAAGCGTTTTTAAGGTTTTAGGTCCAGAAATTCAGAAAAGCCTAAAGCTGTAGTAGCTGCTACAAAGCTTTTAAAAAAAATCAGTTTGTTTGGGTTTTCTAGCCACGCCCACACTTGTCTTTTTTTCAGTAAATAAAGTTCACAGCAGGTTTAAACTGTTCTCATTGCAGTTAGTGCAGCTTTTATGTATAAACTTTCAGTGATTTTCAGGTAAATTTTAAGGTTTGACATAAATTTCACAAACTATATTTTAGCAAAGTTTTTGGTTGTATTTTATCGACTGTTGCATTATGTATTCTAAGAATGCTAGTGGAGTCGACCAGCATAAAGACAGTTTTCCTATTTGTTTCATTGTGTGTAGTGTACAGTTTCCTTCCTGTTAAGTCTCATTGTTTATGATATTAAATTTCACCCATGTTTGTGTTAATTTTATGCGAGCAATTTGTACAATAAAATATAACATTCCTTTAAAATCACATGCATTTTAAAAGATATCATATCCCATTGTACAAAATGCTCAAAAATTGATGTTTCAGGTCCTTTATTCAGATACAGAACCTACCATGACATGCTTGATACCCCAAACACAAGGTCATACAAAACACAACTGCTTGCGAAATTTAAAATCTTTATTGCAGTATTTGTAACGTTTTTGATTGGGAATTATGTTCTTGACCCAAATTATTTAAAAGAAGATGCATTTTATGAAGCCAGTTTGGGTCACAGGTGGTGTATTTTGTATTAATATTATATTAATATTTTTTTTTCTTTAACAAGATTAATTTGGTGTTCCTTTATGGGTTGTCTATGCTGTCAGCCATACATAAAAGAAACATCTAGTACCACTTTCAAGCTTCAGAGGTACACAGTAACTTGTGGTGTGTGTAACAGAACAACCGCGTTTCAATGACAGTTGTTGCCCCTCAATGCGAGGTTAAATAAGTTTAATTCATTCATCAAAGATGAAAATTGCACAGTTCAGAAATTCCATATTTTAGGTTATTGTGGATTGTTCCGATCATAGTTGTGTTTCAAATCAAGTATTCAGTCATATGGGTGGTAATGGAAATGTTTTATATATTGGTTGGACTTGGAGCTTACCCTGAAACCAGTGAACCTTTACCAGGCCATGGACCAACCAAGTTGGAAATTGGTCAACTGTAAGTCATTAATGTAATATAGTAGAATGGGGAAAGATGGGACACCTTTAGCGCATAATATTTAGAAATCCTGATCATGTTTTAAACAAATAACAACGGCCTATGGGAGTTGAGAGGATACGGTTTTATAATTGTTTGATTTTTCTTTGTTCACTACCAAATGCAACAAAAAAGTAGAATAAAAAATTTCCCATCTTCCCCACCCTACTATATACTGGTTTTCATGGTTTTTTATCATTTGTTGTTATTATCCCGAAGCCTTAATGTTGCACTATGTGTGATGTAGCATCTTTAATTATTTTGTATGTCATTTTGTGGCAATCTAGAAAGATGTGGTAGTTAATGGCAACGCAGCGTACTATGCAAACGAAAACGTTATAACAACAATGATTAAAATATATATGCAAAGCTTTCTGACGCAAATATATACCAGCTTATCATGTCTGTTTGATCTAACTTTGCTAGGTGTAGCGATCACGCTTATTTTCTTCCAAGTAAACGTAAATATGTTTTAACTGTAAGTGTGTTTTAACAACTGTTATTTTGTCACTTTATCCGGTCTTTTTATTTAAACTATTTCTAAATATTCGCTAGCCTAATTAAAGAGACAAATAAAAAGGTTATTTTAATTGAAGAGACAAATAAAAAGGTTATAAAAACTTATAATTGTTTAAACAGAAATATGAGTGAAGATACAAAGTTTGACTTTAATACAATCACCAATATGCACCCAGTGAATGTGATAATGGAGAAAACATTCCGTGGAACGTTTTACTCATGGAACTGTTGCGTGCAGTGGTGGCTTGCTCACTTTGTGTATTCAAGTACATTGTTTCCACGCCAATATAGAATGTTAAGGTATAAAGTTTATGTTACTAAGCTGTTATATACATATATATTATATCATGCTAATATGTTTGTTTTGTATTGTGCAAATCAAGTAGACATGTAGAATAAATAAAAAACTACCATATATGTTAATATTGCCTTGAGCTGTACTCTGTATATTTCTGTAGTGTTTAATTTAAATGAGATTATTTAATACTTGAATTACTAAACTGGTATATGTTCTCATATAAATATTTACTGACCAAATCTTATAAATGTATTTTTACGCATCGAAAGTACCAATATAACACAAAGATTGTGTTTGTAGTAAACAGCTTGTAATGTTTGATAGTTATAACACGCGTAGTCCTTCATATTTACTTTTGCTTCATATATTGTTTCAGTATCTTATTTCTTAATTTCCTGTGTGAACCAGCTGTTATCTAATATTAACTGTGTTAGATTTTTTAATTAATTTCAGGGGTTTTAGCACCATGTTTATAAACGCATTGTGGCACGGCGTTAAACCAGGGTACTACGTAAGTTTTCCAGCTGTGCCCGTGATTGCAGTTTGTGAGGAAATATGCAATAGAAATATAAGAGATCGCCTTCAAAGTGGTTGGCTTAAACATCTTTATGAATTGTAAGTATTTCAACAACAACTGTGTATCTATACAAGTAATTCCTAGACCAGGGGTTCTTAAATTTATTGAAGCATGTCCTTTAAAGATTCCAACAAAAAATACCCTTTTTGTTAAATTTTAATAAATTATACATTAAAATTACCAGAAGAATGCAACCAAAGAGATAAAAATACCTTACTTACAATGCAATTGTGCAAGAAACTAGAAAAGCAGGAATAGTGATTTATTTTTACTGCTGCAGAATGCTGCCTTAAAACTATACCCAAACACAGTAATTTACAAACATGACGTAATATTTTCAATTATAAATAATCCCAAAAAAATTTTTAAAGCTAAAAATAAGCAAAACCTACGGAAAGCATATTTAGTTACTTTCAGACATAACAGTTCATATTATTAATTTTCACGAACCCTCACCCCCCATTCCAAGTTTTTCATGTCCCTCTAGGGGAGGGTGTCCTTTAGTTTAAGAACGACTGTCCTAGACTATTCTTAGTTATATTACCAATTATATTATCGTTGAACTAAAATTTATTTTCATGGATTTAATTTAATCTATTACTTGCATAAACTAGTTAAATGTTATTCAATTCTGGCAAGACACAGCAAATATTTCTCAGAAATTTAATTATTTTATGAAAGGCTGGGAATCTTCTGCAAGCCTTGCCACCTTGGGTTCAGGCTAGAATTGGCCCATTACCTTAACATTTGTTCTAACTCTTCCAATATCTTATCAGGTTTCATTGGATTACCTTCAAACTGTTCTGTTTCTCGTTTTTGTTTTCTTCCTTTATGTTACTGCAATGGGATTCTATACTGAGGCTGTACAAGTCCTTATATTTTTGTGGATACATTTTCCCTGTCGTTATGGCCATGCTAAGTTTTATTATTGCAAAAATTATCCCACATAGTGGAAAGACTTTAAAAGTTGCATAAAAGTGCAATAGTTTCAAGTATTTCTGTGCAGTATTGATTTGATTCTATCTTCAAAATCTATAGTTCCATACACAGCTGTTTTAACCAGAGTTTTTTAATCAAAGTCTTTACCTTTTACACATAATTCTTACATTTACGTTTTTGCATGTATATCTCGCTTTACTATAATCAATGAGACAAAACCACCTTAATTTATCTAGTCTAAATAGGCAAGAACCCACTGCGTTTTATAGAAATATTTTATTTTGTTGTGCCTTTAGTTTACATGATTAAGAGCTGTGCTTTTTCCTGTGATTTCCAAAACCACCTACTAGAGCAGTATCTGCTGAAATGTTATACCTTTTTTAGTTTTGTCACCTAAACACCCCGTCTGCTTTTTACTTTACTCAGAATGTTGTGCCTTTATTTTTAAATGCTTATTTTTCATATTCGCTCCTTTATTAATTTTATTCCCATAAGGCTAAATAGTCAAATTTCTGGTTGGTAGTCTAGCTTATAGTTAGGGTTTTAATATAAAATAAATGAAACGTGATTATGTAATAAGTCTTAGTTTGTTTTTGCACATTTTATTTCTCACACTGCTGAGAAATTGGTTTATGAACACATGTTGTAGAAAATAGATTTTGTGCATTTAGGAAAATAAACGACCAATTATAATCAAGTGCTACAAATGATGGAACTTAAAATAGTAGAAAATAAGAAGATTTTAAGCAAACATGGGTGATCATCAAGCAGACACCGGTAATATGCATAAATTTCTTGGTAAGATAAAGAATCTAAAAAGCCTGCTACGTGCTGAAACAAAAACGATTAATAATAGTTGAAATAATACTCATGAGATATTTATTCATTATACTCTATGAAATATACTCTTTAACGATAATATTTTTAAGTACAGTAGCGAAAGTTCAATCCTACTCTTAAGTAAGATAAAGAATCTAAAAATCCTGCTACATGCTGGAACAAACGATTAATAATAGTTGAAATAATACTCATGACATATTTATTCATTATACTTTATATAATATACTCTTTAACGATAATATTTTTAAGTACAGTAGTGAAAGTTCAATCCTACTCTTAGGTAAGATAAAGAATGTAAAAAGCCTGTTTCATGCTGGAACAAAAACGATTAATAATAGTTGGAAAATTATTCATGAGATATTTATTCAATATACTTTATGAAATATACTTTTAAACTACAATATTCTAAAGTACAGTAATAAATTATGATACTTAACAATATTCTTAAGAACAAAAGTTCTGCATTAAATGGTAATAATATGCTTATCAGACAGCAGTTCAACTGCTTTGTTGCATAGTTCTTCAGCAGAGCCGCTTGCATCAAGCTCAACTAGTGCAGGGTTATCCATTCGCTTGTATACCTCAGCTATCCTGCGTAACATTGTTGTGTTTAAGAAAGATAAAGTAGATTGTTTCGCTAGTGAGAAGATAGTAAGTTGTAGCAGTAATATAAAAAAAACAGGCTATGGAATAAAAAAAAACACAACCTGTGTCTTTAACAAGGCATACTATTTTAACAAGGCGTAAGTATAATACTAATAATTTTTTAAATGGACTAAAAAAAGGATAGCCAGTTATTTATCTTTACACAACATGGCAACTTTTTTGAGTTATAACACTGAATTCTTTTTCAAAAAAATGACATGTCTTTCTACTCAGGTCTTTATATTTTTAACCTTTGACGGAAGAGTCGAGATTTTTCCATCCGAATTTCTTCATCAGTCTTCTCAGTGTTCCGACCTTCTAAACGACATCGTCGTAATTCATCGGATATTGTTAAGAGTATTACTATCTGTGGAATGACATGGTTATAATTGGAGAAACTTACACCCAATTATGTAAGTGCACCTTATTTATTGTTACCTATAGCATAGGTGTTTTGTTTTATACATCTCATTCTTGTGCCAACTTACCAGTTACCACATAGTAAGTTTGTGGATTATAATTTTTTATTTCTTAGTGCACGGCTCATAATTTAGACAACAAATTTGGGGTGTAGCACAGTACTTAAACTGCAACTCACATCTGGTTTTAACAAGTCGGGAGGCCACGAATACACCCAGTGTCTTGCTGGTGGCAAGTGAGTTTCATCTCCCACCTTCACATCAGTAGCAATCGCGTATGCAGCTGTACTGTGCCAGAACCTGGGAAACACATGGAAAGTCATTATGTAACACATATGGTAAAAAGGCAGCTGTTTTAATTTACATGCAAATTTAAAAAAGAATCTTTATACCTACCTATCACACACAACAGGCCCACTTTGTGCATCATGTAGCACTTGTGCAGCAAAAGCATAATTTCCAATGGCATAGTATGCCCTTCTGAGCAATTGAAAATGACTGTCAAACCTGAAATAAATAAAAAGAAAGTCAGTACTACTATAGCCCACAATAAGTGCAGGGGTAATTAATGGGTGCCTTCGGCCTAAACCCCAATGTGTCCCACTGCAGGACTTCACCCACGTAGCATAGAACATTTTAGGTGACCTACGTTTTTCGTAAATGCAGGACACAGTCTTGTGGCGATTTGCGTGCACAACCATTCAAACGTTTAGCCAAATTTTCAGTTAAAGTTGATTTACCTGGAAAAAATCAAGTTGATTATTGGAATAACTCTTCTGCTACCAGGCATACATGGGACCTGCTCTTTTGGTAAATAATAAACAGCCAGAAGACAATTTTGCCAGAGGAACAGTTTTATACATGTTAATATTTTTATAAAGCATATAAAAATGTACATATGGAGATATACATAATAGATATATGCAAGCAGTCGTGACACAGTTCAGTTAAATATCGCATACTAGCAGGATTGAAGTTTATATTACTAAATAAAAACTCAAGTTACCAGTTGCATCCAATCCTTCAATAACAATAATAGGATGATCTCTTTTCAAAGGCGTTATGTTCAAAATTTTTCCGTCATAAATTTCTTTAAGCTCTTGCACCTCTTTCATGCTTTTAAACTAAAAACAAAATCTAAAAGTTAAATTTACTATTAGTTAAAATATTGTTATCCAAAACTTACAGTGTCTAGAACAGATTGGACACGAGCCTGATCATGGTATACAGAGTTAGTTTCACGCTTGTTGTATGCAGGATGACACTTGGGTTGTTTCACTGCAACCACCTGAAAAATGACCTGTTTTATTAGTGGCCAAAAGTACCATTTTGGGGCCCCAATTTAATGTATTTTTTTATGAAAAAAAACTGGTGTGTCTTAGTTTTATTGGCCATGTGAAGGGTCTAAATCTGATAAACCAATTAGCTATAAAGGTACCTCAAATGTACCTCAATTTCTTGCTGTAGGGAATCGTTATCAGAGTACTCTTTGTACCACATTGTGTTTCCTTTGTTGAAAATCCTTGAAATATTAAACTTGACCCTATTGGTATCTAAGTGAGCAATAAGATTTTCTTTGATCTTCTTATTATCATCATCTTTATTTAACAGCAATGCAAAACCTTCTGTGTACGACGTCTGGTTACCAGATTGATCCACAGTAAAAGACATTGTTGTAATTATGCTGAAATTGCAACCTGGCAACGATTTTAACGCACTTTGTAAATGAGAATTTTCCTGGACATTCTCAGCAAAGGAAAGATTGGACGAGAAACCGTTCACCATCAATGCATAACATCCGGATTCGAATAAGTTGTTGTCGTTCTCCTCGTGTCTTTCTTCCCACAAACCGTTTTCTTTTGCACATAGTGATTTAGGGCATAAGTACAATGGTTCCAAGTCGTATTCAAGCGCCAAAACTTTCATGGTATTTGTAAGATCTACTACAGAAACAACTTAATCTCAGAAAACGAAAATGTTCCAGCTAAATGGGTGTGTGCGAAACCATTAAAGAATATCGTTTTGCCAATGGGGAAGTACCTTATCGTACGTCATTTTTCAAATTAAAATGACGTAAAAGTTCACTATTTATTCAAAAATTTGTTTAAATTAACAATAATATTTATGATTGTAAAAATACATGCAAGAGTTTATGATTTCATGCGTCCTTTTTCCTTTTTAATTTATTTTTATTTTGTCCGACGCCGTGGCGTAGTGGTTAGCGCGCCTGCCTGTAACCATTAGGTAATGGGTTCAAGGCTCGTCGCTGCTACCATTGTGGGCGTATGTGTCCTTGGGCAAGACACTTAACGACAATTGCTCCAACCCAGTGGTCACTAATGGGCTGTCCAAATTACCAGCCATACATAATAAAAATGAAAAAATCCAAAAAAAATAATCACCCACAAAGTAACATACATGGTAACTCGTAAGCTGGCACGAGGTGTTAAACCCGTGTGATAACGACTGTCGTTTTCCGGCCACGCGAGGATAAAGTAAGTTACATTCATTCATTCATTCTATCATTCATTTGTTTATTTTTGAGCACGTAAGTGGTCATATAGGTCCTTTTTCGTCGAACGCAGTTGTTCATGTTATTATTTATTAGCGTTTTTTTTCCGCACTTATTTTAATTCTTAATTCTAGCATTGATTCTTTAATCTTTTGATTTAAATCAATTCATAATATATATTTAGAATTTGTAGATTAAATTTTCAAATTTAAAACCGCATAATTAGCGATTAATTAACGATTACTTTACTAGATCAAAAGCTTGAACTTTAATTAAATTGATTGCACTCTATAAAGTATTTTGAACTAAGCATAGTTTTATAAACCATACTGCATACGTTCGCCTAATTAGCAAGTAGTTAATGTCAATGATCATTTTTTTGTTTGTTTAAAAGCGGTAATTCTAAAATATACCCTTAATTTTAATTATTTAATTGTATTCGGTACAATAATTCAAACTATGCTTAGTATTTTAAACCATAGTATATAAAACGTCCAATTAATATGTAATTAATGATCATGTAACGCTTGCAAGTCAAGTAAACTGCCATACATCAGGAACCCGTTAGTAACAGTAATTGATTACTTTTGGTTTTGTTTACGTTGAAGTGAAAATAGAAATATAAAGTGTATATGGTGATAGTTTTCTATATCCCTTAATGAAAATTAATCTAATTTAATTGTTACACCGGGCGAAGATCGCACTTGGAACATAAAGGCTTCCCGGTGGGCGTTTTAAGTTTTAGTCATACGATCAGTTGAAACAGCGGCTATTCTGTCAGGGAATTTGGGAGGGTGCGTGTTAGTAAGAACTCCACACAACGATTGATGCTTAATTGAATTAAGCTTTTGTTATTTAAGTAGAGCCGCATTAAAAGCACTACTTTTATACCTTGTTATCATTTATCGTAAATGAAACATTAATTTTTTATTAAACATCGTATAATGAATGAATAAATGTAACTTACTTTATCCTCGCGTGGCCGGAAAACGACAGTCGTTATCACACGGGTTTAACACCTCGTGCCAGCTTACGACTTACAATGTTTGTTACTTTGTGGGTAATTATTTTTGTTAGGATTTTTTCTTTTTTTTATGTATGGCTAAAAATTTGGACAACCCATTAGTGACTACTGGGTTGGAGCAATTTTCGTTAAGTGTCTTGCTCAAGGACACATACGCCCACAATGGTAGCAGCGACGAGCCTTGGACCCATTACCTAATGGTTACAGGCAGGCGCGCTAACCACTACGCCACGGCGCCGTACAAATAAATATAATTAACTTTTATATTAACATTACCTATAATTACTGCGTAATTGCGGTTTGTCCAAATCTACGAAAACAAACGTTTTAAACCGACGACAAAACTAACTAGTGTAAGTTTACAAGTCAAAACAGGGTACAGGAGTTGTCCCCAACGTGTTTACACACATTCTTTACAAATCACTCATTCCTTATACATCATAAGTTTCATTACTGTAATACATTTACAAATGCATTCCACCTACTGCTTCACAATCAGCAATGCCAACTAAAATCGCTTTGCTGGTTACTTCTGGCTTGTTTTTGATCAAGCTTGGTCGACCGTTGTTATAAAAGGGTTCATTAAATAATTAATATTTTGCTAATTAGTGTAATACGTGCTTACTCATTAGTTCTTTGATCTCTTGCTTTATTAGTATTGTGTAGTGACTGTCTGTAGCCTAGCCTATGCTTTACTAATATTTCTTGTTTGTTTTTTTAAGCGGCGTTTGCACTACAATATAACTCGTCTTAGTGTAAAAATAACAAACACTATTTACAAATATTACACAAAGTAGATTAAGTTAATATTAAATGGAACAAGATCGATCAAACTCAATGAGACGTGACTTCCATTTCTACTTTGATATTTACATCACAACACTGTATCGTATCAAGTTACAAAGAGACAATAAAATTGGTCTTAATACAATGTCATTCATGTTATCCCATCACAAGTGGCTAATTGTCACTTGATAGTGGTCTTGTAAGAGTCAAACCTGCAAGGGCATTCATACACTTTTTGTCGGTAGATAAAAACTGAAAAAAGTTATTACTCTAAACTTGTTCTGTATTATTCATACCTAGTAAAACACCCAGAATTGTATATTTTAGGTTATTTTTATATAACAAACACCATAAACTGTTTTGTAACGAAATTATTTTTTGTTTGATGGAACTGCTTCTGACTTATATGTCACTTTACATTTTATACTCCTTTCTGTACTCTAACCTAATAGTACGTTATATACTCTTATACATCTGTCACTTACTGCAAGTTTAATAACAACCATCCCACTTCCACACAGCACGAACGGAATCGACGATCTTTTAAACACCGAAAGTTCAGCTTTGCTCAGAATCAAGCGAACACTAGGGGGCGAATTGTGGGCAACGCAGAAACAGTTACAGGTTGGTGATGTCATAATCGTCATTGTCATAGACTAGATATTCTCACGTTTTTACGCGTGACTGATGGATTCCTATTACAAATTACCTATCGAAGGTGTCTCAAAGCTGGTCCCATTAATTCACCGTAGCTAAAACGTTCTGCCTGTTTCTCGTATTTCCAACAACACGTAATTTAGGCAGCACGTATTCAGTTTACTCCAATCTCGAATATCATATATTTCAACTCATACATTTTCCTTTTCTCACGTTCTTCTTCATTCATTCATTTATTCTTTTTGCGTCGTTTTTTCATGTTTAACAGAAGTAATGTGGATTTCTATAATCGAATTATCCCAAGTCATTAACATAGCACAGTTTGGAAGACGCAAAAACACTTTAGTATAAATACATTATTTAAATTAAACTCTTGATAAATATTTTATTAAAATAAATTTGGGATTAATGTTTATATTCATACAATGATTGATATGTTCATTGCTTGCAATACAAGCATCGATTATGTGCCCACGTTGTCTTTGGTTGGCGCCGGTTGGCGCAACTTTCACGAAATAAACTTTGGGAATTGAAATTGTACCTCCTGCGTTGTGTTTTGTTACTTTTCATCGGTTTTGGTTTTAGGTTTGAAAAGGGGATAAGTGTAGAGAATTTTGTTGGTTGTTTAAAGAAATAGACCAACTGCCATCATGGCGATGCAAGCTGCTCGACGAGCAAATGTAAGTACAAGTTATACCTTTTTTGCATGGTCAATTATATGCGCGTAAGTACTCGCATATTTACTCGCAAAAGCAAAGTTAACACGCATAACGTCATAAGCGTGTTATCTGCTGTAGAAGGTTAGTTGTTACTTGCATTATGCGAGTAATGAAAAGTTTGGTGGAATTACAGTTTAACTTTTAAGAGCTTAATCTTTTTCTGGTATTATTTTTACAGTTTTAAGTTGGTAATAGCACCATAAAGGGTAATCCTTTAGCTGGTGGCCACCTGAAATTTTGGTTTCAAAATGTTCTATAGCCCTCACTGATACCTGCTGTCTAATTTTTTTTTCAAAAAAGTCGGGCGTTCGTGTCGAAAATTAACTTTAAAAATGCGCAAAAACATGCTGTGTCACCGTAATTCGTCTGATTTGCGTAAGGTTAACGATTTATTACGTCACAATCGCGGTCCGTTACGTCACAATAGTGGTATATTACATACGTTATAAGACGGTATAGCCTTGTTTTTCCCCACTGTTTTAACGTAGGAATCAAACGTAACAATACGCATTCTATGACGTAATAATCCAACCTTGGTTTAATTCATAACGGCTGATGTGGAAAATACGGTGACGCAGCACGATTTCGCGCACTTTCAAAGTTAATTTTGGACACGAACGCCCGAGTTTTTTCAAAAAAAATTATACAATGAGTATCAGTGAGACCTAAGGAACATTTTGAAACCAAAATTTCAGGTGGCCACCAGCTAGAGGATTACCCCATAAAGTATAAAAACTTATTTTATAAACAAGGTTTAACAATATTGCGCTTAAGTGAGCTAACTCAATGTTGATACGCGCATAAACAAATGACCATGCAAAATAACGCTGTTAGCGAGTTATCATATGACGAGTTAATGCGGATCGTTATTCGCATTAACTTTTTACCTTGCAAAAATATAAAATATTATTGTGGGGTATTCGGGCTCATTCAGTGGCACTGTTTTTATTCAGGTTCGATTACCACCTGAAGTGCACAGAATACTTTATGTAAGAAATCTCCCATACAAGATTACAGCAGAAGAAATGTATGATATATTTGGAAAATATGGAGCAATAAGACAAATTCGACTGTGAGTATTAAAAAGTTCCTTTTTCTGGTAGATGCTATTTTAATATCACTTTCTATATATAGAGAAATACTTTTCTTAGTATTTAAATATTTAGTTTTCAGGTGTTTGTTATGTAATTTATTTGGGGCTAGTTTAAATGCATAATATTGTATAGTTTTAGCCCAAATTTTTGTCAGTGTGTAAACAAATGTTATCTAATATCCGGTATTCAGTTATAAAAAATCTAAACAAAAATCTGTGTTTTCCCCATGCAAAAAAAACAATCATTGCATAATTTGCATCAGAGATCCAATTTTTCATCCCAAAAATCAAACTTTCAAATCTGGGATTGGGTCCACTAGTCGACATAATTAAAACATAATGTAAAACTTATTTGTTTCCAGTGGAAGCACTACCGACACTAAAGGAACAGCATATGTTGTGTATGAAGATATTTTTGATGCTAAGAATGCATGCGATCATTTATCTGGTTTCAACGTCTGTAATCGATATCTTGTGGTTCTTTATTATAATCCTAACAGGGTAAGTACAGCAGATTTAATGTGTTTGAATTTAATTTTTTTCAATATTCTTCTGCAGCGGTGTAAAAAGTGCCTATTTTCCGGCCGGATTTTTTAAAAACTGCCGGCAAAAAAAAACGGCCGGCGTGGGAATCCGGAATTTATTTACTTAGCCGGCTGCGTAACATCTCGTTTCGTGTTAACGTATGCGTAAGTTACCTATTCGTGCAGTTCTGACGTAACAAACAGCTTTATATTATCATAATCCGGCAGATATGCGGAGACAATGGCAATTGTGACGTAACATTACTAGCTATGTCGTAATGCACTTGCGGTATTTGATTGCGCCATAATAGGGATTGTGACTAATGTAATACGTAACAATACGAACAAATATTTCAACTCGTTTTACGGAATATAAAACACAGACAATCTTAAAGCACTATTAAATTCCCGGTAATTATTATTACAAAGAAAATTAGTTGCAGGTAGAAACATGAAATTAGTTGCAGGTAGAAACATGTAGTTGCAGGTAGAAACACGCGGGAGAAATCGTTGGCTTATATCCAAAAGCCTTGTACATGGTGAAAGCGGCGCACGAACGCGGGGCTATAGATAGAGAGGCAAAATTTGACGTCAGAACACACGCGCCGGGAAAACTGCCGGAAAAATATAAATGCAAATCGGTATCGGCCGGATTTTTATTTTTTACATGCCTGTTCTTCTGGTAAATAGTCTATTTACCCCAAATTACATTCCCAATGCAATATTGGTTGTAGAATGAATAAATGTAACTTATTTATCCTTGGGCAATAATTGTCGTTTTTGACTCGTTATTAATGACTAATGAGCCACCCATTAGTGGCCCAGGGTTGGAGCACTGACTATAAAAAGTGTCTTGCCAAAGGACACATACCTACAATAGTAGAAACATCGAGCATCAAACCTAGTATCTCTGGGTTACAATGCATGCCTATCTGCTGCTTCAAAGGGACAAAAAATATTTTTTTCATAATTATATATATTACTATTGGGCAAGTTAATTTTATATTTCCTGCTTTCACAGCAATTTAAGAAGAAAGATGCTGAAAAGAAACAGGAACAATTGGACAAGATGAAAGCCAAGTTTGGAGTGAGCACAGATCCCAAGTGATGGAACAATTTACAAAACAATAATACTTTGTTATTCCTTACTGAATTCATTGTCGACGTACCCTGTAAATGTGCTGCAGAGCCTCAATCATGTTAAACTTACACATTGACAGCCCTTGCTGTTTTGTTTTTTTTTGGTTGTAAAACATGTTTTAATATTTTGGTAAAGTACAATTATATCCATTTACTGCTCTACGTATGTTTTGATATTTTGGTAACTACAATTGTATCAATTTACTGTTCTGTGTATTTTTTAAAATATGCTGTATTCTACATGCACAGATGTAAGCTGTAGTAGTTATTAAGTCTTACCTGAAATCTGACATGAGAGCATCTGTATGGTGATAGTATATTCAAGTTTTATGAGAATGTCCATTGGCAAGCAAGCGTACGCACTGGGAAATTCGCAAAAACGAAAGAAAACTGATAAATCTGCCGTTTACGCAAGCAAATATTTCAAGTCGAACGCTGCACAAGACAGCAAAACTGAACGAATCAACGAATCTTTTTTTCATGATGACTGCATTCAAACTGCTAAGTCAATGCTAGGAATGACTCTTGCTAGAAAACTTGAAAGTGAAATTCTCAGGTGTAAGATTGTTGAAGTAGAAGCTTACATGTCAAATGCTGATAAAGCGTCGCATTCCTACAACTTTAAACGCACAAAAAGAAATGAAGCAATGTTCATGAAGCCAGGCACTTTATATGTCTATATGACGTATGGAATGTACTATTGCATGAATATATCAAGCAAAGGTGACTACCGCCTACAACCTATTACCTAATAGAGTCCCTAAAGGATTTTTTGAACTCACAATTTAAAGTATATATATAGTTTAACTTTTTTTTTAGCTGTAAGTTTTCAGTTGTCGTGTTTTGTGTATCCGTAGGTCATGGAGATGCAGTTTTAATACGAGGAGTAGAACCCTTTGAAGGTTTAGAAACGATGCAGAAAAATCGCGCCAAAATAAACAGCAAGCAAAACCAGATAAAAAATGTAACAAATGGGCCGTCAAAGTTATGCCAGGTAAGTTTTAAACTACCATGAAGTTATTTATCAAAACTGTTTTGTATTTCAGGCACTCAAAATTACTAAACAGTTGGACAAGATTGATATGTCGAATAGTGATGAAATATGGCTGGAAAAAGGAACTTCAGTGGATGAAAAAGACATCGTTACCTGTAAAAGAATAGGCTTGAAACACACTACCTCTGGTGACTGGGCAACAAAACCACTCAGATTTTATATATACGGAAATATGTTTGTTAGTGTAAAAGATAAACTAGAAGAGAAAATAAAGGGAGATAATTTTACTTAAAAAGAGAACACTTAGTCTAGTCAGTATATTAGTATCATGTCAGGTTAAAAGTGTCTATGCACTTGAAGTTCTTCAATCAAGCAGGAACAAACAGAAAATTTTCAAGTACCAAGTGTGATATATTTTAATTGTTATCAACCATTGTTTCAAATTCTCTTTGGTGCGTTTTCTAATTTATAGTTAAAATTAATATCCCATGATTCCATAGGTTTTAGAAGTCATCTAGCAATTTAATTACAAAGATCCCAAATATTTTTAAACGTAGCATATGGAGTTATTTAATGTAAAGAAGGAGTGAATGACCATTAATATTATTATAAGAAGAAAGAAAAGGATTACATATATTATTTAAATTTTGGCTATGTTACATACATCAAATGCGAGAATGTTGATTGGACAATCAGCTGATCATGTGACCAGACATGTTGTTGAGTTTTTGTTTATGATCAGCTGGGTTTGCAGCAAGCTCATAATTGGTGATCAAAACTTCTTGTCTTTGTGCCTATTGTAAAATTAAATTGAAAAGTTTATGAAATAAGCATTGCTGTACAAGAATGCTATTTAAAGTAATGTGTACTTTTTGTGGTGCAATTACAATTGGATAAGGTATGTAGAAAAATATCAAATGGAAAGCACTTTTGGGAGTAGTAAGCTACAGCTTAGTTTCACACCAAGAGTTACATTTGTGATGTTTTAAAACCAGTGCCTACAACAAAAATCTTGCACATAATATATGACTTATGATTGTGCATTTTTTATTTTATTCGGTTCATCAAGAATTGTATGAATATAAGTCTAATTAGTTACAGTTACAAGACTTTATGTTACCTGCATAAAGTCTCCTGTAAGCCCAATGTAATAAATTTTAGTTATTTCACCACCATAGCATTCAGGAAAGAAAATTGACAAACAGTTGATGTTTGAGAACCTTGCAATTCTAAAATTGAAGATATTTAAGCATTTGATCACGCACCACGTTGTTTTTCATTTAAAAATGGCTCTCCAAGTTGGTATAGTTTTGTGTGTAAATTGGCTGCAAAATCTGACATAAAGTACTAACACCTGAAGGTGTTTATTGAGACTCTAAGTATGGTTGAAAAATTGGGACAAGCCGTTATGGACCACTGAGTTTGGTGCATGATACCTAATGTGCCCACAATGGTGCTTAACTTAGAGCTGAAATGGTTCAAGCCTTCTAACCAGTGTGTCTTGAATCCCATGGTAAAAATAACATTATGTTCGCTTACTTTGCTGGTAGTTGCAATACATCTGTGTACGACTGTGGAAGTTCAAACGTCTGGTCAGCTTCTTTTGATGTTTGATCTAAACTCATGTTTGGAATATTTTTGAAAAGCTTCATGACTCTTGGATGACTGTCATTCTCACCGCCAAGCAATGCGATTGATTTAAGTTTCACATTACCTGTAAAACTGAAGGGAAATTTAAATTTGTGTTTACTAGTTAAGAGCAGTGAAACACATTTTTCACAGTAAATCTAAAGTTTGTGGACTGGTAGATTAAAATACAGTTTATACGAAAACTGCTTTATATATCTTTTTGAGCTCAAACTACCAAAGCTATTAAAAACCAAGAGTGTAACACACACATGATGTGCTGACTGCTTAACCATCTGTAATACAAAGCACAGACACAGCCATGCAGAAAAGGATGAAACAACTTCTAGAAATTATCTTACGGGATATTAAACAGTAGTTCAGGATCTGCATCACTCTCCACATATCGCTCACGATCAAGTCTTTCATCCCACGCCTTAAAAACTTTTTTTCCAGAACCTTCTTCACTTTCATTTAAGCATTCCAATCTGAAAACAAAAAAGAGAATTTTGAATAATTTATTTTAATTGAATAAATGTAACTTACTTTATCTTTGCATGGCCGGAAAACAAAAGTCATAATGACCTGGGTGTTCGGTTTCAAACATCTCGTGCCAGCTTATGAGTTACCATGTAATGTTACTTTGTGGGCGATTATTTTTTGAGGGAAAGGTAGAAAAAGTATTTGCTACACAAATAGGAATTGGTTCAAGTAATACTTTAAAAATACATTGCAGTGTTAATACTTACTGTGTTAAGTTAATTTTTAAGTACAAACTAAAATGTGCTGATTTATCTTCATGGTCATGTGAATGATCATGACCATGAGCACCATGATCGTGGTCTTCGTGATCACACATTGGTACAAGAGTGATCTGATCCTATTTACTTATAAGCTGCGATATATTAGTGTGTAACTTCTGAGTATTTTGCTGGCTATAAGCTGACTAGAATTTATTTTATTATACCAAAGCTACGTTTATATAAAACATTTACAAATATGTTTCATATTCGTAAAACCCTTTTTGTATATGTGGATCATTGGAATGAGGCATGTTTTAATGCACACTTGCGTGTTATGTTTATGTAATTTGACGCTTTAAATTTATTCGCAGCCCTTTTATAAATTCTTAAAACTCAGGTGATTTCCCTGCAAAAACTTTCGTTTTCAGTTAAATGTTACCCGTTCTAGTGACACGACTGATACACCAACAAGGTTTTATATTACACGAACTCCTAAAACAGTTTGTACATTGATAAGTTTAGTCAAAATGAACAAATAATAAATACAACAAGTAGTCACATGCTTAACCATATAATGAGTCGGATTGGAGAATGATAACACTACAACAAACGGGTCAAACATTTCAATGCAAAAATTACTGTGGTGAGATTGTACAAATAAGTAACTGTGGTGAGATGGTACAAATAAGTAAGTGGTGCTTTTTTCATTCTTAAACGATTGTCAAAAAAGCTAGTTGAACAGAGCAGGATGTTAAGCTTCTTTTTAAAGCCAGAGATACTTATCTCAAATTCATGAAGTAAATAACATTACATATAGTGTAACACAGATTGGTTAAACACTTCATTTTCATATTATACATGTGAACAATATTTGTAAGTTGTCAATATACATATTTTATGAAAATGGTTATGATGTTGTCAAAACAAGTTTAACATCCATTACACACAAAAAACAAAACCGCACGTTAATGGCATTTAGTTTTAAAAAACACAACTTTATTTTAACTTATTTAAAGCATTAGACTGTTGTACCTTCCCTAAAGGTATCCAAATTTCTTACTTGAGGTGAAAAGTGATATTTATATGCAAAAAGTGTAACTGAATTATGCAACCCTCACAGCATATAAGAGCAATATTTACAAATAAAAATTTGCCTTCAAATTGAATTTATACTTCACTACAACAATCATGAACGCCTAGAAAAACTACCGTTATGGTTTGTACTGGGAGCTTATGAATTGTAGGATTCAAACATTCTAAGGATATTGTCCAACTTTGTTTCATTACTCAGCGATTTTTCATCCACTGATGTAATTCGCTGCATCATGGTCTCTGCTGCTTTTGGGATCAATGATATTGCAACGTGAACTCGACTGTGTCGTTGTTTTGGCGTCTTACCGAATGCCAGGTTGATTTCAATGTTAGGGCATGTTGAGCCCTCAATGAGGTATCTGTGCCAATCTGTCATGAATTTCTTGTATGAGAACAAGGAATACATTTTTTCCCTAGCTAATAACAAAGGGATTGTATCAGAATCTGTTTCACCGTAACTGCTGAAGGCAAACACCCTGCACTGGCAGAGTCGTTTTAAATGAAGAGAATGCGATTTGTCAGATTTTAAGATAAGTCCAGCATCCATGTGTTTAAGCACGGTGTACAGCAAGTTGCCAGGTGGAACATCAGATTCAGGCAGGCTCACTGGTGTGTGATCAAAGTCGTGAATCAATTCTGATTTTTTCGGCTTGTGCTGTTGAAGCATTTTCTCCTGTTCTTTATGGTTGCCATAGTGAACTCTATATCCATAACTCATATCAGTAAGCAGCATATCTTTCACCACATTCTTGGTCTGGTATCTCACATTCATCGTGTAAGTAAACAACTCTTCAGCTGCAATGAGCAAAACATATATAAAATACACAATACAAATATTCAGAGCTGTTTTTGAATTTTAAACAAATAAATGGGTAACAACCCTAAATTTCACTCTGCTGGTTTGTAAAGACACTTAGATAGTAGGGTAAAAGTTTTTTTTAGCTCTGAAACTGGGGTGGTAATATGATTAGCCAGCAACTACATTACGCCTATGCAAACATTCTACTCACGTGGTATTTGTAATTCGATTAGTATATCAGAAATTGTAATTTGTTGTGGACGTAATCCAGCTTCTGGACCAACTTGGTTTGCATCATCCTCACTGTTATCAGATTTTTCTCCCACAGTTGATGCCATTTGTGCGGCTTCAAGCAACATTTGAAATCCATCCATTTCTTTATTATGCGGCTGTTTCGTTTTATCATTTGCGTCACCCGTTTCTATGCCTTCACAGTAAGATGCAGTTTCCACTTCATTATCGATAGCAAGTTCATCATCCATTGTTTCAATATCCACTGTATTAAAGTAACTGCTTTGATTTTCTGCACCAGTTGAATGTATTTCCACATTCATTTGAACATTCTCCATCAAACTGCTCTGCTCTTCACTGGTCTTGAGATTACTTTCCAATGGAAAAGGGCCTGTACTTGTGTCTCCAATGCGTTCCAGTTTAAACTGTCTTACGCAGGTCCCAGAATAACCGCTCTGAAATAAATAAACCAAATTGTTACACTTCTGTCCGTTGTGTGGACACCTCTTAAATACCTTATCTAGATTAGACTGTAACTAATGGGTAATATGCCTGGAGATGTTATGACAAATAAAAATTGAATATAACACTGTATGTTCCAAGTTCACCACCATTAAATACTATTATCCTAACCAATATATTTTAAATACGTCCTTGAAAAAAAAACAACTTAATTCACACTTAAATTTTTGATGCAAAAATAATCACTCTCAAAGTTACAAACATGATAATTTTAAACTGTGCATGAGGTGTACAATGTGTTAGAACAACTTTGATTGACCCGCCATGCAATGACAAAAAAAGTATATACATTCATTGAAAAATCGGGTAAAATTTACCGCTGGCTTCAACTGGATTTCTTCTTTGATTCTAAAGGGTTTGGAGTTGTGAGGTAAAGTGGCGGTTGACATGACAACATGTACGGACGATATGGGAGCTGATGGAGCGGGTGGAAGAAGCAACTGTCCTGTTGATGTGAAAATGGAAGTGCAATCCATGTCTAACGTACTTTTTGGAAAAGTACCAGAAAAAAATTGTTATAGAATCATATACTTCATATCTACAAAATTATTATGAAATCGGATACAAACAGTATACTCAAACTCAAGTCATACACACTGTGTAAAACAGACCGCCAACATCCTAATAACTGTTGTTGACCGCCACACAAGGATAAAAAAGATTCATTCACATTGGTAATAATGTCAGAAAAAAAATAAAATAAAACCATGTCTGCCTGTCCATACACTGCATATTTACCACAAGTAAAAAAATCCATAAAATACAGCGTGGATTTAAAATAATACTTGCACATGACAGCTCAATATAAGCAATTCTCACCTTGAACAACAGGTGTAATATCTTCTTTAGCTTTTGTAACTTTGGGAGCTCGCTTTGTGTATGGTTTTCTCTTTTTGGGTGGTCTGGTTTTTCTCAGTTCTGCTATTAAAGCGGCTTTGTTAGTTATTTGATTCAGTATCATAATAATAATAATAAATTATAACTTCTCTTTCTGTACAGTAGCCAAGATTAGGACAATATAAAACGAAAAGTATCAATTAAACGACAGCAACGAATGCAACATCATTTAGCTCTGCTTATTTAAATTGACACCTAACATTATGATAAAAGCTGTTTTAGATTCAAAACTGGTAAGCTAAAATATATACTCACCAATTACAAATAAATATGTTAATACTAAAATAAAAATTTATACCAAACATAAAAATCTATAAAAAAGTTGTAATATGCTAAAAATTGTTCAAGATGCTGTGCATTGTATCTAATGCTTGTTAAAGATTACAAAGCACAATCTAAGATTTCTATAAGTCATCACCTTTTGCTTCATCATCAGTAAGCAATTTATAAACCTTGTAATTTCCAACTTGAAGACCAAGTTGGTGAGACTGGTGGAGTTCCTTAATGTAATCGCATTTCCTTAAGATAGTTCGAAAATTGCTTTTCATTTGACTGAAAGACTGGTTCGGTTGTCCAGTAACTGTATTCCATCTGCCTCTAAGTAATGCCCAATCCTATAAAATTTAAATATTTTTAAAAGAACAAATGCAACTTATTTATCCCCAAATAGCAGGGTCACTACAGTTAGTATAACTGGAATGTTCTGTTTCATACACCTTATGCCGGCTTACGAGTTGCCGCATATATAAGTATAACTATATCTCGATATCTGAGTATTGATGTAAAAATGGTGGATAAGATTCTTATAACATATTTTCTTTCTTGGAGTTGAGCAGCAAGCCTGCAGTGTCAGTGAGTGTACCACTATACTTAAGTACATTCAAGTGAGCAATTTATTTCATGTTTGAGTATTTTAGTTGTTAAACAATGTTAAAATGGGTATATTGAATAAAATATTAAAATGTTGTAACTAATTTAATAAAACACACTTTTTAAGTAAAGATAGCTTTTTTATCATTACCCTATATTTCTAACCACCCCTACTAAAGTACTTTTTTTATAGAAACTTGTTTTGTCGCCCAAATATATACAATTTGTGTTGTAAGTGTGGTGTATATATAAACTCCTTATCAAGCAAACTGTGATACATGGAAGAAATGATATCTTTCCAGGAAATATCATTCACTTTGTCTAACTGACTGTGATACATCATAAATTAGTTCATAAACGTAAGTGCAAGGAGACTAACATTTCGTAAATGTAAAAGCACACAGAAACTAATTTTATTCAAATTTCCAATACTCTCTGTAGACAAGCTAAGTAAATGATGGCAAAAAATAATAATAAAAATAACTTTATTTGTTTATTCGATTACCGTACCGATTAGAAATATTTTAAAAGTAAGGACAGGGTATAGCACATAACAACAGTTGTTAAACTTGCTTACAGACTACAGTTAAAAACATATTTATATTTGATTGGAAGAAAATAAGCCTTGTTTTTACACCGAAATGACATTAGGTGATTGGATTAAAGGCTGTAAAATGCAGTTAACTGGCTGAAAATGATACACTTGGCAGTCATTTTATTGTCATTGTGTTTACACTACTCGTGTTTAACTTCCTGTTTTTATGAATACCGGACAACTTTTGTTTGCAAAGATAAGTTGATTATACCACCATATTTAGTGTGGTGAAAACGCAACAATTTACCCAACTGACTACAAGTAGTTGGTATCATATTAAGCTTTAAAATCATATTTAAACACATTTTTAAACCAATCAGTCTGCTACCATTTTTTAGAAGTTATTATAACATTCATAAATTCATTTGCTCTCACCCTTTTTGTGGTTATTAAATTATTTTATACTCGGAAACCCCTTTGTTTTAAAGTTTTTCTTCAACCTAGCATACTAAATGTTACTTAATAAAACTATTAGTTTTTCTAGGCATAGATTTTTTCTAATTTTACTGCATTACATTAAACTTCAACATGTACAAACAATAGAAGAACTACTGTGGTTACAACTAACAATATGTAACTATACATGAAATTACCCTCCAAAAAGTTATATTGTACACCATTAAGATTACACAAGCAAAATCATTACCTCAAAAATCTTATGGTGCTCTGCCCAGTTTGGGAAGTTTTGTTTGGTCCACGGTATTTTAAATATTCTTTTATTGCTGCCTTCAACCCATTCCAAACCAAGGTAGTTTCCACTGGATATTTGTTGGACCAACCAAGTGGTGAACCGGGTGTGTGGAACGTCACCCATGCTCACCACCCTTATTGGTCGCACTGGTTCAGTGGAAGCAGAAGCTTCAGCCATTTTAAAGCCTTTAAATAACTTGAATATTTGTTTTCTATAAACTTTAATGTAATTTTGGTAGAGTGACTTAAAAAAAGAATGTGTTACTTGATGCATTTAAAACACATTATAATAACTTTTATTTGTCTCTTAGATTACGGTGGCGAAAATTTAAAAACTTTAAATGAAAAAGCAGGATATAGGGAAAAATAACAGTTGTTAAAACATGCTTACAGTTAAAAACATATTTACATTTAGTTGGAAGAAAATAAGCAAGGCCGCAACACCTAATGTTTAATCTTGTACTGATTGTAATGTATTTTTAAAGCAAAGTAATAGGTTGTGATACAATATTCAATATTTATAATTTTGTCTGGCATCGTGGTACATTGGTTATAAAACTCTCTTCTGGTATGTGTGTTTGTGCAATTGTTCGTTTTGATTTTTGTTTGTTTGTTTTAATTTTTTCAAATTATTTGGCAATCATAGAAAATCTCCCATAAACCATCATATAAACTAATGAATTTGTATTAAACAACAAATAAATAAAGCTTTAAAAGTTTTATATATAAGGTGCACCATGAATAAACTACATTTCATTTTTTGTGTTAAGTGGCGCATATGTAAAAAAAACAACGATAATGTTGACAACTTAAAATGAAACAATAATGTTCAAACACTTTATTAAATTTTAAAGTTATTTAAACAAAATATTGTAAGTAAAAATAATAATACATATAAAGTTTTTAAAGACACAAATTGAACTGAAAAGTTAAAATATGGCAAATTACTTTGTTAGACATGATACATAGTTTGGTATTAGTTTACTGTTACATATGTTTTCTCTGCTAGAATCTTTGTATACAAAGTTAACTAGTATATGTTACCTTACTGCTCTATATATAGAAAACCATGTTAATTCACAATACAAAGTTTAATATTATAGTTATAAACTATGTAGGCTATTTTAAACACACTGGCTTTAACAGAATCTGTTAAAAAGGGTGTATTCATGTTATTTTTCCATAACTTTACTTTTATATATTTTTTCCTTACAGATTCAATTAAAAAAATATATATATATATAAATATTTGTATTCAGCTTGCATATTCTACCGAGTTTAAACGCCAATTAACCGAACAACAGCTGTCTAATTTCCTTACAGTAAAGGCGGAAAATCACATATGAAACACGTAGATTATTGTACGTGATTTACTAATACTTTATATTAGACATGAACTATAAATTTTCAAAGTATCTGACCTTAATAACGCGTTACGTAAAGACAATTTAGAAATGGAGACGAGAAAAACTCAAACGCGCTTTGACACAAAAGCCTCCACCCCGAAAACCGCGTCGATTGTCGATCTGCGTCCGTCACTTATATAGCGTAACATACGCAATATAGAAAATACATAACGCCAAAAAATGCTTTAAACGTTTTGGGTTATATATTTCAATTGTATGTTACGTTAATTGTATGCAATTAGCGAGTGTAAACGTTTTACGATATTTCAATATTTGAACTATTCCATGAGGGAAACCACCGCCCTTGATAACTGGCGCTTTTTTTGTGCGAAAGTCGGTTAGCAACTACGTCACACGACTTCTGCGCTTGGGGATTTCCCTGTAGTAAATCTATCGTAAAGGTTGCAAATTCGTCCCGAAATCAAACGAAAAACGAAACTGTCGTTAGGTATAGGAGACGTACACGAATCTTATAAAGTAAATTGTTACTTTATCCTTACCAGAAACGCAGTTGTGAGCTTGCACGGTTGATATTGAATGCTGATTTTCAGTTTCAAATTAGTCCTTTTTTCAGCAACTAAAACGGCCAATTCAATGTTTAAACAGCACTTTTGCCAATAAATTCGTTCAACGACATTTTAGCATGTTTATACCTCCTACCTCATGTCTAGTATTATAGAAACACACTGAGTTTATTAGAACTATTACTTACATGCTCACTGGTTACAAACCTCAAGACGAGAAAGCTGGAGAAATGATGAGAAATCCCGGCAGTTTATTTAGAAAATAGAATTCGGAGGCAACATGCCTTACATAGCAAGAAAAAGCAAAACAAAGGTAGAGGAAAAACAAGTAAAACAAAAACTTCCCATATGCACAATCACATTGAGGTGTCCATAGGTTCGGGACAATACATAGATTGATCTATAATTGCTTTGCTAGTGCTTGGAATATCAACGCTTCTCTCAACAGGCCGCAACAATTTCTGCGGCTTCTGTTTCTGGCGTGACCTTCTGCCAACTGAGCACGGCTCCACGCCACTTACAACGGCAGGAGCCACGCTTGAAGAAGGTTTAGTTTCACTTGAAATAACAAGCAACTTATGTTGGTTCTTTAGTGTTAGGGATTGCACCGTTTTTTCAATATTACTGCTAGAGCTGATAGGGCTACTGCTTGAAGGGGTCAAGTGAAACAAGCTGTCCAGTGTTTTCTTATTGGATAATTTATTAAAGTTACTCTTTGAAGCTGACGAGGAAAGCTGACTCAAAGTTTCTTGGATGGATGGAACTTCATTGAAACCTTTGATCTCTTCCTCATCATCGGATAGAGGTCCGGGAGAAACTTCTGGTGAATCCATTTCTTCCTCGTTGTCGATAAGCACACAATCTTGCTTCTGTAGGGAACAGACATTTACATACAAGAAACACAGTATAGTTAGCAACAAGCGAAAATAAGAGAGTAGCATTTAAAAGCTACGTATACATCATATTTCCTAATTACTGCTGTCTTTATAGCCAACTATGTTTGTTAAAGGCAAAAGATCTTAAACAGTAGAATCTTGTAGATTCCAAACTTTCATTTATACATTCAAAAGTTTCCCCAAGAACACCAAAAAGGTCCTCCCAAAACACAAAATTTAAAAAAAGTTTATTTAACCCCAAAAAATTGAAAAAAATTGTCTTCAAATTATTGCAGACATACAACTCTACTTTTCAAAAACCCAAATTTAGAGACAACTTATTTTATAACAGTACTTCAAATAAGACAATTACCTCTTCTGTATTAGTTGTCCATGAACAATCCCCTGTATTGATATCATTCCCATTACAACCTTGAGAATGCATCTCGTAGGTTTCACGATCCAGGAAACCAGTGTTACACGACTTGCAAAACATCCACGGATCTTCTTCAGTTCGTTCTAATTCAATGGTTTTGTTTTTGGAAGGTTTGGGGTCACTTGGGACTTTCAATGGGCTCAGTTTCTAAAAAAAAAACGAAATTGAAAAAAAAACATTTAAAAAAAATTTAAAACAACATAGCCAAAGAACTAATTTACTCAAATTTGCCAAGACTATTTAAAAAAATTTCCGGTTGTATTTTTTTTAATAAAAAAATTTCTTTACACCGAATATAATAGAAAGCAGCTTTGCAGTACCTTTTGTTTGGTTTCAGATAGATAGGGATCTATTTTATACATGGAAGCAGGTATATCTGTTGGTTTATCACGAACCATACTGTCCACCCAACCCTTTGCATTGAACTTCAACAATCCACTTGCAATCATCTTCTCCAATTCCTGTGTTAAAATATTCATTATAATCATATACCTCATGCCAGCTTACGAGTTACCATGTATGTTAGTTTGTGGGTGATTATTTTTCAGTTTTTTTTTATGTTTGGCTGATAATTTGCACAACCTATTAGTGACCACTGGGTTGGAGCAATTGTTGTTTAGTGTCTCATCTAAAAACAAATTCGCCGCCAGTAACAGCAACGACGAGCCTGGAACCCCTTACCTCTGAGTTTGAGATGGCACACCAACCACTCTACCACAGCCCCGACATCTATAGTGCAAAGTTTGGCCTATTTACCTTAATTTCTTCTTCACTGATACCAGTTGACCTCCTCACGTAATAGAAGCCATGGTGCCCTGACATAGACTGATGATTCACCAACCTGGTTTTGCACACAGAACCGAAAACACATTCTGAACATCTGTCCGAAAGAATTAAATACATAAACACTGACCCCAAAAAAACAACACATAAATAATATTAGGAATGAAAAATTTATATTTCATTATTTAAATGAAAAATGACCATTTAAACCACAGTATGAATATATGGCATTGGCGTTAACTTAGTTTTAAAATCCACTCAGTAATAACAAAGTAACCATTCTAGAAGAAACGAGTATTTAAGTAGATAGCGAAAGTTAACTGGTGCAAAAAATTAGAAACCATTCTGCTCCCAATTTCTGGCAAAGTTAACTAAATGTCACAAAAATTCAAAATCAACTAAAAAGAGTTGGAAAAGTGCAAAACAACTTTTGATTTAAATGTGTCTTAAATAATGTTTAAAATTTGTCTTACCAAAATTATTCAAAAATTTGGCTAAAATAAACGGGATTGAAAATATTATTAAAAATATGGAGTCAATTCGTCTCAATTGTAAGGAAATTAAGAAGCGAACTTACCGAAATGGATAATCACCAATATGTTGCCGCGCATGGTGTACAATAGAAGATAACTCAAGTCCAATAAACGTACAGAAGTTGCACGAGAACCATTTCGACTTTCCTCCTTGCACCTTTGTTTCAAATGGTTTGTAATAATCAGGGATCACTCCAGTGTATCGTCGCGATATCCAGGAAGATGTAGAAGTGTTTTCATGAGTCTTTTTGGGCACCAATCTAAGATGCCTCTTGTTCCTTATTAGCTCAACCTTAAGAAAGTTTTGACTGGTTCATATAAAGAAAACAACCACAAACAGAGAAGCTAGCGCAATAAACAAGTTTAAAGGTGTTGCGGCCTGATTTGCGACGAAGGCAAAAATTAAAATGGGCCTAACCTCTTCCTATTTCTACTGTAACCCCCCCTTTTTTTTACCAACTTATTTGTCCAATTTGGCATTTTACTTGCTAATTACAATATGTCCCGACTTAACTTTTCCACAGATAAGAATCCACATATGCACTACAAGTCCAAAGCAACAGCATATGTATTTTACCCCCAAAATCACTTACAAATTTCCTACATTGTGACGTACCAGCAGACTCTTGCTTGTGAAATTAGACACCGGTTTTATAACTTTAAATTGCCCACTACACAGATAAACAAGTGGTATTCATCCAATAAACAATTTACCCATAGGCGCCGATTTTTTTAAATTGCAGAAGAGGCCACGTTTATGATGACGTCATTCGTTTGGGAGAAAATTAGGAAAATACGGTATACGCGAGTGTTTTTTCACTCGCGCCAAAACACGATTAAGCTATACTTTCCATGGCAGCAGTAACAATAACGGCGACTATTAAAGTTTGCCAAAACTGCTGCCTATCGTTCATGCGGGTATGAAACTGGCAAAATCACACGGTCAAACTCGTTCGTCGTTCTTTGAAGGACGTTGTTCCTACGATACACACACGAACATTAATGACGCCTCAAGAAACATCAATGGTGTTGATTATTACATAGGTCTTAATTTTGTACAGATCTAGTGTTTGAGGGGTTTTTAAAGCATTAAAACTGTTTGTAGATCGTTTTTAAGCGATTCGCAACTTAGGCTTTGCCTGTCAATCGTTACTTTCGATGACGTATTAATTTTACGAGCAGCTAAAGTTTGTTCCAAAATAAGTAGCAAGCACCTATGTCTGCAGATGGCTGTTAAAGTACTTAATTGAATCCAAGGACATCCGCCACGCCAAAAGATTAAACCGTTAAGTTAAAGCTTTAATGTGTTTAATACAGACCAATGTATGTGTTATTTGTTTTATTTTAATACAGTCGTTGTATAACCGTATTTGCAAAGGCGCTAGCCATATACTCATAGCAAGCTGTTTTAAGTATAAAACTAACGTATGTTCACTTTTCGTTAAAGTTTTAATAAACAGTCTCCACCGTAAACGTACACTATTCAGTTTGCTTTCTCTTGGATTGCTAATAATGAACGCGTCAAACCGTATTATGACGTCAATAATCGACGCATCAAATAATAATATGACGCAAATAATCAGCGTGTGAATCGCTACTATGTCGTAACAAAGCATTATGCGTGGACGCGTGGTTGAGAAAAACATTACGGAAAATGATGGTTGTTACGCCAATCGAGGGCGTAATAACTGAGTACGTTTGAATATATAGTTCTTTAGCTATTTGCGGGCTTAAAACGACTAGTTCTTTAATTTTAAACGGGTTTTATTAATAAAATGCAGCTATACGCAGCAGGTGCTGCACCGTCTGCATAATATCCAGAGTAGGCCGGCCTCGTCTGCACCATATAAAACGGCGCCCATGAATTTACCTTTTCTTTCGAGCACACAATGGTAAGAATATGAGTTTTCATGGCAGTGGCTGATCTAAATTTAGTCCCGCACCAACTACAGCACCGCTTATGAGTTATACAGTGTTGCCAGATGTGATGGAGAAACGGCACCGAACCAGAGATGCACTGAAGGCAGAAAAAACATTTGTAAACCTTGACCCCATCACCACCTTTTACCTAAAAAAATTTCCGATTTAAAAAAAAAAAAATTTTTTACAAAACCTATAGCTATATATATATGTAATAACTTTCTTTGTTCTTTTTAAAAAATATTGTTTTGCTCTTGTTTCCAAAATGTTAAACATGTGAAAAAAATACTGTAGTACACACAAATTTTCCATTTATTGATATGATAAATCAATTAACGAAAAATGATTTTTTTTTCATTTTTTATGGATCATACTAATATAACGAAACTAATTAGCACTACTTTTCTTATATTCAAACTTGTTTTTATTGTGAAAAAAACAGAAAAAAACAATCAAAAAAAACTTAAGTGACAAAGGAACTTACAGATTTAAAGGAGCGATAAATCAACGCTGAGCTATCAGATGCGGCTTTGAATAAATTAGAAGTGGAAGCTTTGCTTTGTTTGGAACCAATCGCCTTATTCTTGGCATCTGAAACATCGATTTAGTTTTAAACAAATCTTAAACCTCCATATTTGTAAAGTAAATGGTGCCTGGGGTAACATGTCAACCTAATTCATGAAACTTGGGTGACAATGTACCATAATATATTTTAGGATCTCAGTTTTATGTTTAAAACATTTTTTTTGCTGTTTGATAGCTATAAAAACCAGCAGAGCCAAAGTATATTACATACTTCACATTATTTAATATAGTTCCCTGTTTGACAACAATGCATATTAACTGCATTTTAGAAATGTCCCATCTGAGTTTGTTAAAATTTTAAAGATGGCTTCAAACATGTTTTAATCTTTCCACTTACGTTGCACAAGGCTTGGAGCTTTTCCCTGCAGCGCTCGTTGTGCTGCGAGCATCATGCGATGTTGTACAGATTGACAGTGACGATTAAATGAACTTTTCGAATTAAGTCTGCATTTACAAGTCTTACACACGTGTCTGCAATTTTAAGAATATTTCATGTTTGTAAAGTATTTAACTAAAACATGACTTAAAATAGCCGTAATGAAACATAACTTAAAATTATTTTATAAGAAATCAAATAAAACATATTTTTAAGCAGCCGAAATGTAAACTTCTGTCGTCCTATTTAGGTCAACTTCATGCACATTTACCCCATATGAAATACAATTTGTTTAAATAGTACCCTGTTATCAAAAGAGGTGCATCAGATATACATTATGACAAAAACTCGTTAATGTCCAAAAACCAAAACAGATTTTTTTACAATTTTTGGGCTAAAATCACAAAACCTAGGTCCTCTGAAAAGGACCTCACCCATATTAAGTAGAATACTTGTAAATATAGATATAATTTTTGCATTTTCTTACCCGGTAACCGATTTCTGACCATCTGTGTCATCTTTGTTATCCAGCTCCTTGTCAGAAGTTGCGTTCTTTTTGCTGCTACGTAACATATTTCTATACATCAGATAGTTATTTAATATATTTTAAACTTACATAGAATTACTGCATGTGAATAGATCTTACCTAAGCATGGCGCTGTGTTTTAAACCTGGTTTATCCTTCTTTGGGGATTTTTCTACAGTTTCATTTTCTTTTTTGGGGGGCAATGTCACAGCTAAATGAATAACAGTACAAGATAACCACGAATCAATTTATCAAAATACATTTTATGTAAATTTTTACCAGAAGCAAATTTTTACCAGAAATTTTACCACCTTCACACATGAAGGACATTCATACTTTTAGTTATATAAGCGTCCTGTGTGTTGAGGTAATGAGATAAATCTGGCCTAAATCTTAGGTAACTCACCCATATAGAATAGAAATGATATTTTAAGCATACAATTTAAAGCTAATAATGTCAAAGCCACACAGTTAAATTTGGCAAAAAAAATGATAAAAAAATTTGCCTAAGCTAAAGTTTAAAATTTTGGTTAGATAATTTTTTTTAATTTGAAGTTAATAGTGAAAATGTCGGTTCTACTTAGGGATGCACATTACAGAATTTTGAATCTGTGAGATTCGAATCTAATTACGGGATTCGGTATTCTGTTTAATGACGTCATCTCATATAATATATTAACAATTTTTGAGTGTTAATAATTTTGAAAAAAAATATTTTTGCTATTGTGGGACTTTCGAGAGTATACGTTACGCAACGTCTATTTATGGCCTGCTATACGTTTCATGACGCAAAAACTACCCAATAGTACAATTTTTGATCATTTTACAGCTCATGATCCAACAAGGCTCTGTAAAAGAGTCTATAAACTTACTTATGTTGGTAAAATTCATTTTTCCTATAAATATAAAAAGATTCGAAATTCTAGATTCGGAATTCTAGATTCGAAATAAAGTATTCTAGGATATCCTAGAATACCTAATTATTCTGTAATGTGCATCCCTGGTTCTACTTTGACTTTAAATTGTCATAGAAGGGCTTACCATTAGGAATAGGGGTTGGGTCGGAAAACAACAATTCCTCTATAGCGGAAGCACGACTTTTCAGATGATTTTCCCTCACATATTTATCCAGATTCGCTAATTCCTTTTGTAGCTCAGATTTAGAATCACGTTCTGAAGGCACACCTTCGGTAAAAATATGAATAAATTTTTTTGTTAACACCTATTATAGCAATAGCCTGCAATCATAGGCGCCTAACATGGGTATGCAAAATATGCGTATATACCCTGGAAATAAATCAGAGTGCCCAGTACAAATACTCCTTTAATAGTCTAATTTGAAAAAGTGTTTTACAATAACGCTATACAGTGGTGATTGTGCAATGATTAGTCTATTTCCCAAATAAAAGCTTATAATGTGAAAAATGTTTCAATAAAAAGAAAAAATGCTTTTTATGTTTTAAAACTGACAGGTACCTTGACTTTTAAATAGTTAGATGCCTATGTATGCAACACATATTTTGTAAATATGATGAAAAAATGTGATTACCTACTAGGATGCATTCCACAGATGCAGGATTCATTTTGATAAATTTATATTTTCGCTGCAGTTTCGGTGCTCTGTGAATAGGATGTTAAAACTAACACTGAAGAATTTACCCTGATAAAAACGACCTAAACAGAAAATCAAAATACCGAAAACCGATAACAAGAGTTACAGATGGTGAGATATATCATAGAACAAAACTGCTTAAATAAACATTTTTATATATATGGTCATTCGCGCAAGAAAAAGTTACTTTTAAAGCTATTTGAAAGGTAAATTTAACACAGAAAGTCACAGATATTAGGTGTCAATATTATCAAAAAATCCACGGGAGCATCTAAACTTGTCCGAGCTTTCAAGGAAAGATCTCACATCCATTACCATTAAAGCCCTAGTCGCCTACCTCCGGGGAAGCTCCAGGCTCCTTAAACTGGGAAGGTCCATGCAGTAGCACCCCGGGTGTTGGGGTAATGGGTCAATTATGGCCTAAATCCTAGGGCCCATAGCGTGCCACGCTGCGGGACCTCACCCACATAGAATAGAATAGAATCAAAAAATCCAAATTTTTGAATTTTAGATTTTTGCAACAGCCATTTTTTTTACAATACTATAACCAACCACTTTTTTGCAATGGGCAAACATTTAAAAATAATAGCCACACATTCTATGATACATAACATGATGTGACAGACTGCTAAACTAATATTTTACGAAACTTACACAGAAAGTGCTGCTCTAATGCACACAGTGAGTGAACCATGCTTGCCATAGGAATCATGGAACTTCTTTGCGACCACACGAGGAGCACGACCAAAACTCACAGAGTTTGCTGGTCTATGTGATGCTATTGTAAAGATTGGAAATAAAAATAAAGATATTTAAACATTATGTGATTGTATAGAATAGATAACCAATTGTTCTGGGAACTTTCAAAACAAGGGTGGTTCATATTTCACAACCCAGTTTTAAGCCTAAACATTGAATATACTGTCATATGTCCAAACAAACAAGTATAGCTAAAGTATTGTATTAACCACATTGATCAATAAGGTTTCTTATGTTTTACAACTATAGGTGAAACTGCAATGTCTTCTGAGATTTGTATAAAATTTAAAAACTTAAAAAAAAAATATATATATATATTTTAAAAGATGTTTAAAAAAGACTAGGTTGTTCGTACATGTTATACTTGGTGTTGTTTTACTCGGAGCGTGTGTGACGGTCACTGGCTTGATTGGAACAATTTGAATGCTGCAATTATTTAAGCTGTTGCTTGTAACCTAAAAAAATAACCAGAAACAGCATAAATAATATTACCTATTCTTTTAAAAAAATAATAAAAAACAGGTCTTTAAAAATAAAAAGTAGGACTTTAGAAATAAAAATATTTGACGGTAGAAAAAGTAAATAGACAATGTATACAGAAAAAAGACAAGTGTGTAATTGGCTTACCACATTTGAGCATGTGTCTGGAGAACGTTTTTGTGCAGCTGGAAATAAAAAAGGAAGTTTAGAATAAAATTAGATTAAATGTTTTAGCAAAATATAAGTGAGTGTTTATACCTGAGATGTAAACTGGGGTTGAACTGGGTTTTATAGATTTGGGTGCTGCGTGTAGTTCCTGGCAATTAAAGAAATATTTTGTAAAATCAAACAAAGTAGAAAAAACTTGCATTTAGGAGTTTTTTTATGTTGTAGAATTCAAAGTTCTTTGTGGCATTTTTAGCTAGTGTTGTGAACTTTGTGTAAAAGTTGGTTTGGTTATAAAACAGGATGCTAAAACACCTGATAATGTTTACCCCTAGTTTAAAAATCAAAATGGTGTGCCTAATTTTATGCTTATGGTTAAGAGTAAGTTAAAAATCTGAAGCACTCCATGGTAGTGCCTGGTGGGACAGTAAACATATTAAAAAAAATTATGTACAAGACACAGGTTGTTCAGAGTACCAACAACATTTTTCATTACTTTTATATCTTTTTAAATAATAAAAGAATACAATTACTTTTTATTGCAATAAAAATATTAAGAGGTGTTTATGTACAAGACTCCATTTTCGCATTACTTTATTTTTTTGATAATTAAAGAATATAATTACTTTTTATTGCTTTAAAATAGTCATGACTTGTTGCTAGCTACCTTTGAAAACACAACAGGACCACTGTTGATAACAACCTGAGAGGGTGAATGCATTTTCATCATAGAGTTGGCAGAGCTTGGTTTAATTGAGATTGCATTCTGCCTTGTGACTTGAATGGGGTTGCTTAGCTGTATAGGAATGCTATTCTTGGAAGAGGTGGTACTTGTTGAGGACTGTTGGATTACTGGAATATACTTTGAATCCTTTATTCCAGTTGGAGTGTTGTTGTTTAGCAGTTTGACAAGCACAGGTCCACTAACTTGGCCGATCATTTTGTTGTTTTTTAAATTCACCTGAAGTGACTGACAAAAATGTGAAAGATTAGAGCAAGCATTTTCATAAAAAAAGAAGAATTTTTTAATACAGAATTTTAATACAAAGAATTTTTTAATACATAACGTGTTTTCTTATCTATTTGAATGCATTAGCAAAGATCAAAGTAGTTCATACTGAGTTGTAATTAAAAAAAAACTGTGGGTAAAAACCAAAAACCAATCTATGTAACATTAAAGCAAACATTACCCAAAAAGCAAAGGTTTTTAGTTAACTTACCTTTAGGTTGGAAAATTTATTCTGAATGTTAGAAGTCTGTAGATTTCTTGGTATGATAGTGAAATGATCACTTTTAGGTTTCAATTGAACAGTTCCATTTGGACTGCTCGTGCCTACATTAAGTTTCGGTTGAATTTGAACAACTTTACTTGCTGCTGTAAAAAGAAATACACAAATATATTATGTCATGTTTTATACAACGATATCCTTTTTGGTATATACCATAACAATATATACAATATGTCTATAGCTATTGTATTACGCACTCTTAAACAAAACACCAAATTTATTTTACATATTTCTTTAGTAAATACTAACACGGCATTACACACCTTTAGAGCGTAAACTTTTTGAATTTTCTTTCTCCTTCTTATCGCTTGTCTGTTCTTCCTGTATTTAAAATGGTGGTATTAACATCTATAGTACCAAGTGCTTATATATATATATATATGAGTTTAATATATAAACTTAGGCAACCTAATTTCAATATAAATGCTAAAAAATATCCAATGTAACTGCTGACCTGCTCAATCTTTTGCTCTGGGTTTTTATTTCTTGTTCTCATTTCATATCTCTTTGGTGGGTATTCAAATATAGTGGGAACGGCATCTGAAAACCAGAATGATTGGTAAGTACACTATACAAAAGTAAATAAAATACAGCAATACTTGCCAATACATAAAGTGATCACTGATCACTACCACGACTATGGAGTATATGGCTGCATTATATAGGCATGTTCATGAATGATTATTATCAGAGCTCCTTTTTCAAAGATAGTATACCTGGCTTCAATACTATCTTTTCCTTTTTATTTGCATCACCAGATAAATCAGCCTTTACTTTCATGAAGTCCTTTGGTGTAAAATGCTTGCTGCAAATGTACAGGGTTTTAACTCTGTTCCAAGAGTTCACTGTCAATGTAGGATTGTTTATGTTTTTCAACCACAATTTAGCAAACTCTTTATCTTGTGGAAAGCGATGTAATGTCGCAGTATCCTTCTTAAGTTCACCGTACTTTACACAAAATGGGACAGAACAGGAAGGCATGCCTACATGACAAATGTATACAACATAGCATAGGCACTGTAACACCAAATCAACAGTTTAATGAAACAAATTATATAAATATATGTACATAATATCATATGCATATGTAAAAAATATTAAATAAAACCAACAAAAAGTGTGTAAACTATGGTAAAAACGTCTATATGATATAGAGTTAAGAAAAACGTATGGAAAAATACGTATGACCAACTTTTTAATTGCACCATGTATAACACCTACACTTTGCATTAGCGGCATTAATAGTTATTTCTGTATTTTTAATTTTATATTCCAGTATTTTAAATCGTCAATTAATTAGTAAATTTGTCTGAATAACGATTACGGGGACTACAAAATTAGAGAGATCAAATTACGTATACGACAATACCAAGTAAGATAATAAACGCGCGAAATATCGTATGCTAATTAGCGCTGTCTATATCCTTACCGTAACGCGCAAATATCGACAATGTCTTAAGATAGACTTTGTAGTCGTGCCTTTAAAACTTAGGCAGTAAGCCTTGGTACTAGGTACAACAATACCATTTTACAAATAATGCATTGATATCGTACTTGACGTAGGGTCGTCGTAGGCTACTGCACTACAATTGCATCTTTCGTGTTTGTTTACAATAATGAAAGCACGTGCGCAACCTGTCTCGCTTCAATAATTTTTCAACGTAGATACAATATATTAATTTTATGAACCCAAATGCCTGCCCACTTTGCGCAGCCTTTGACTTGCTGTATGCCCCAACACAACATAATGGCGTCTGTTTCCTTTCACGTGACTGGTGACGCGACCGAACACATTGCTCTCATTGGCCAGTTCCGACAAAACGATGACGTCATACAGAGAGCAACCAATAAGAATGTATAGCCTGGCCTCACGAAAGTGCGCGCCTGCGCAGTGCTTGGGTGTGGAGCGAAAAAAGGCCTACTGTGTCTCACAGACAGAACCATTGCGCAGATAAGAAATCTCCTAACAAAATCTCCCTGTAAGCCTAGCAACCTTCTGACCACTACCTCAGGCACCCTATTATTTCTGTGGCCTGTGGCGTGGTACATTTGAACAGGTTTCGTACAACACTGTGTATCATTATAATTAAACTTCTTGTTGCATTGCAGTCACGTTAACACTGCCGAAAGCTGCGTGCTTGTAAGAAGCTGGGGCAGTTCACGCTCATTATAAGGAGTCTAAAGGTCACAACCACCTTTCAACACACAAAGCTTCCACCCAATGGTTAAATGCCGGTCGCGATGTTTCATGCGGTCATAAACTATGTATGTGCTCATAACCATTGAACCATTTGCAAAAAGTCAAACGACTGAGTGCCCTTGGGAAGTTCACAGTTCTCAACAGTTTTTGCATCGCGCCCACTGGCGGAGACTAATTTTACTCAATACATTCGACTATAAAAAATCTCAAGCGCGGTTTTAAACGATAAAAAAGTAACAAAAACCCCGATGCACGAATAATTAAGGAACTGGTCGCTACAGGTTTTGATATAACTCCATGGTTTGAGTTGTTCAGCTGCATTAGTTTGCTTGTAGTCAGTAAAAATGTGGGTTGTAGAAATTAGTATATAATATTTCATGAACACCCTTTTATCGGTATACCTGACTTTCTGGGACATCATAATTGTACAATATCGGAACAAGTTCCATTATTATACTTCTGGGACGTTTGATTTTAGTAGCCTGCACGCGCAAAAATACATGGCTACTTATTTTTTTAGGATAAACTGAATGTAACGTTGTGATTTGAAATTCATATGCGAGCACGAAATGTGTATTATCAGCGTTGGTATTATTACCACTGATCTGTACATATATGAATGGATCAATGAATTTAACGACTGTCGTTGTCTACCAAACGAGATAACAAAATTACATTCATTTATACCAGAGCCATAGAAATACCTGTGTTACTACGACTTTGATTTATTCCGCCGTTGGTATTAGGTCCTATCTGTTCTACGAAATATTCAGTATTTGCATTAGTGCGAAATTTTAATTTTGCTGTGGTTACTGGTTACCTACCAATCCACAGAAGGTTAATAAGAGTAAAGTTTAAGCGTTGATCATTGTTGCTGACAGTAAATACGTCAGGTTAAGTATTAAGTGCAATAGAATTCGGTTGGTGTGACCGCTTTTACGATCTGTATTCTGTATTATTGTTGAACGTAAAATACTGGTGCGATGGCTGCAACGCTTTTCAATGGAACCTCAAACAGCTCCAACGATATAACTATTGACATGTTGGACTATCAGTACATTGACAATTGCTCCAACATTAAGGTAAATGAATGTTTTAGTATAAATTTAAGGTAAGAGTTTATAGCTGCATGCCTGCATCCTCTGACCTCTTATATAACTTCTAGGTAAATTAAGTACAAAGGCCATTGTGCCTCTGAAACAGGTTATAATACAATGATTGGATTTTACTGTTTATGATCTTATATGACAATTTATATGTAGCTTACCCATTTTCTTTCTGTATAATTGAACAATATTATTATTGTTACATAATATGTTTTTCTTCCTAAATAGGAGCTTGAAAAAATACTAAGGGCTCTCAGATCTGGTAAAGATGGTTATTACCCCCATCTCATATCACACTGTGAAGATAAAGTTAGAGGAATGAATCCTACAAGCAAAGCTCTGCGAAAACTAAACCCGATCACCAGAACAAAGTAAGCAAACATGTCGTTTTTATTTTTTTTAACCTTTTCTTTTATAAGGTATTGCAAAACAGGACACTCAGTTGTGATAAATTATATGTTTCAAGCCCACAGTATGCAAGCCTTAACTGGAAATTTTGCAGGGGTCGCATCAAGCTAACTCCTAGATTTTTTAATTAAAAGCAACATATTAAATAAAATAGTCAACAAAAATACAAACCCACCAATAGTTAACACAATTTATTTTGGCAAATGACAAGACCTGGATTTTTTAAATAATCGACTTCGCCAGCTACACAAATGAATGTTTATTGCTGTTTTTTTGACAGGGACTTGCCAGCTGATGAGGCTGAGGTTATAACAAACGGAATTGGAGAATGGAAAAATGAAATTCATTCAAATGCATCTGATGATCAGGTTAATGGTTGCAACATTCCACCAGTCAGACAAACAACTACTTTGAAAGGTTAATATTCGCAAGACTTAAACCGTAATTCAGTTTTAAAAGTAATGGGCCAACCCTTGGCTAAATTTAACCCTTACAGTGGCACAGTTAGTTACCCGAAAGTGCGCCTGTCTGTAACCCAGAGGTGATGAGTACTGAGTAGTGTACCCTAATGGGTTGTCTAAATTGCAATTACTGATTCCTTAGGAGGTGTCCCCATAGAATCTCACTCATATAGATCTTATATAGTTATTTATGTTTTTAATATGCTATTAACAACCACCCTGAAAAGTTGATATTCACAAGACCTAAGTAACTTTGTGTAATTTTGGCATTAAGACGGCCAACTCTGTCCTACAGGGTTTAGAGTTTAGGCTATGCAGTGAAAAAACCTAGAACATATGCAATTGAAAAATTGATGTGTTCAAAAAATTTCAACATAATTTTTACATCCTGTTTCATTAAGAATTTTTCTTTGTTTAATTTCCCTATATTAAAAACTAAAAGTGCGTATTTTTATTATTGCAGGGACTAAATCAACAGTTACCAATCCAAGTTCAAAAAGCCAAAGAATAAGGAGCTACGATTACAAGGCGTGGGATAAGTTTGATGCAGATAAGGAATGTGAAAATGCAGAGAAGCAACCACAAGAGAAGCCAAGAACAACCCCAACCTCAGTATGTGGTAGTTTATGGTATATGACAAAGAATAACTCTTTGAAAGCGAACCTATGTCTTAGGCATTGTTTATATAAGTGTTATATTAATATATATAAGCTTTACTGGGAATTACTTTTTGTGTGGGTGATTTTATTAAATTTTCTACAATTGAACTGTTTTTCTCAATTGTGGGGAATTACTTTTTGTATAGCTGATTTTATTATTTTTTCCCCAAACTGTTTTTTTCAATGAAGCACGTTATCTATATAGTTATAGAATTAACATTACAGAATGTTACGTTGTATCTTGTATATATAATTGTAATTGTGTATAGTACTTCTTACATAGGAATAAATCCTAGCCAAACACCAAGAAGAATGGACAAAACATGACGGCTGCAGGCAGACGAAGGAGTATAGGAGAAACATTAGCAGGTGTTTTTCCGAACAACTCCTGAAGCTGCCAAGGCAAACGTTACGTTCCATTCTTCAAGTGATAACAGGGCATGGCATGTTTGCCAGTCATCTGCATAAACTTAAAAAAAAGTGAGAGTCCCATCTGCCCTGTCTGTGGCGAGGAAGATGAGACATCCTTTCATTATGTTGGCATATGTCCAGCATATGCGAACGCAAGACGGGAGCATCTAAACTTGACCGAGCTGTCAAGGGAAGATCTCCCATCCATCACCATTAAAGCCCTTGTCGCCTACCTTCGGGGAAGCGCCAGGCTCCTTAAACTGGGAAGGTCCATGTAGTAGCACCCCGGGTGTTGGGGTAATGGGTCAATTATGGCCTAAATCCTAGGGCCCATGGCGTGCCAAGCCGCGGGACCACATAGAATAGAATAGAAAAATACATAGGAATAAAATATGTTTTTTTTGCAGAAAATGTCTGATAAAGTTGATGCCACTGGATTATCAGAATATGAAATGCTAGTTCGAGCAACTTCAGAAAAAGACAAAGGCAACGAAGCTTTTAAATCAGGTATATATGTATTTAATTTGTTTGTTTACCAATTTAAAATTAGAACCCATTAATATGATAAACCATTAGTGTTGTCTGTTGTTCATAGACTTGTATCTTTACTAATTGACAGTTTAGTATATGCAAGTATCCTTTCTAATTGTGTAGAATAGCAGTTACCAGCATTAATAAGGTAGTATAGTATTATGCTATGTTATTATCTAATGTACAAGAACGACTTTTTAAACCACAGTTTATTTATTTACAACATCTATCTAATGAGTCACTTTGACATTTCCTGTATTATTCACCTTTTGTTATTTTAATATCAATGATCAAAACTTTAATGACTGGTCGCAAACTCATTGTACATTATGTGTTAGTGTGTCATAAAACGCTTTAATTTGTGAATGGGGTCATCTCTACTTATCCCTTTTTTCCTGCAGCTGATTTTGAGGAAGCTCTCACTTATTATTCACGGAGCATTAGTCTGTCACGGACAGCTGCGTCCATCAACAACAGAGCTCTGGCTTACATCAGACTGCAAAGGTGGAAGGAGGCTGAGTCAGACTGTAATGAAGTCAGTTTGCACTGGTTTAGATGACGTGGTCAGATATTTAATGGGTTATTGTTTCCATAGGTTTTACAGCTTGAGCCTGATAACTTGAAAGCAAGACTGAGGCGAGCCACTGCTCGAAAGGAACTGTTAAAATATATTGAAGCAAAGAACGATCTCAGCTTTGTATTGGATAAGGTTGGTAGTAATAACTTGTTTTTCCGCATAAAGCCTTGTAGAGCTCTAGTGTCACTTAGAATATAAACTACAGAGTTGGTCTATTACTACATAACACCAGAGGTGGTAATTTAATAAATAAATCAATAAATTGTGGACAAAGCGGCTTTACCTTTGTCCAGTTATCATAATAATGGATTTTTGTAATTTTCTGTTGTAAAAAAATTATAACGCAAGTTTTGTTTTGTGTAAAAAGGCTAAACACTGTTATTAAATTGGTAATATTGATTCATATCGCAACTAAACTTATTTTTTTGTAAAGGAGCCTCACAATACAAGGGCATCGAAAATCTTAGAAGAAGTTGAGCAAAATCTTTCAAAGAGTTCTTCTGGTGATGCGAGCCAGAGTTCGAGGACTGGAAGAAAGATGATGATCGCTGAGGTTTCATCTGATGAGGAAGAAACTGATCCTTCAACCGCAAATCACTGTGAGATAAAGGAAAAAGACGTACCAGATACTGTACAGAGTGAAGTTGCACCTATATCTGCAACTGTCAATGGAGACGATACAGAAAAAGTTTCCAAGGATGACAAAGTAGGTCCAGGTGATGTTGAAACTACATTTGCTGCAGAGGAGCCACATGTGGAACAGCCACCACCTGAAATGCCACAATCTGTGCTTAAAATTAAAAATTCTGGCAAAGAGTTATTTTTGAGTGGTCAATACGCTGATGCTGCACAGTTGTATACAAAAGCACTTAATACACTTCAGGCTTGTGCGGATAAGTCTCCGGATTTGGATCATAGCTGCAATATTGCACTTCTTTATAATAACAGAGCTGCGTGTCATTTAAAAGTAGGTGATGACAAGGCATGTATTGCTGATTGCAATGAGGTGCTTATACTGAAAGGAATGGACACAAAGGCCTTAATTCGTCGTGCTTATGCATTTGAGCATATGGAGAAGTACCAGCAAGCATATTTGGATTTCAGGTCAGCTCAAACTGTAGATTGGTCCATCAAACAGGCACAAGATGGTGCTAACAGAGTTGCAAGCCATCTGAGAGATATACATGGCCCAAAGTGGAAATCTGTGTTAACAGGCGATCGTATGATAGTAACACAACATCAGAAAACTACCAATTCAAACCAAGAAGATGAAACTAAACCAAGCGCTCAAAAACAATCGAAACCTGATGATGTTAAATCCACCATTAAACCAAATAATGTTCCAAAACAAGAAATTAAAAAAGAAAAAACCAACAAGAGTAAAAGACAGCAGAAATCTAAGACTGTTCCAAAACAGAAGGCAGCTGGTAAGGCCACAGGTGCCAAGGAGAATAGTTCAAATCCAACAGAAGCAGATCGTGAAAAAAAGAAAGAAGAAATTCGTCGAAATCTCTTTGATACATTGAAGAACAATGGAAACACAGAAGTAAAGAAAGGAAACTTTGAAAAAGCTGTTGAATGCTACACTAAATCTATGAATATATGCCCTGATGAGATAGCCAGTTATACCAATCGTGCACTGTGTTACTTGAAACTAAACAAGCCAGTTTCTGCCATTGAAGATTGTACAGAAGCCATAAAACGCGATCCTAAAAATATCAAAGCAATGTTCCGCAGAGCACAAGCAAATAAGAACCTTAAGAAGTACAAGCAAGCTCTTGATGATCTAAATAAAGTGTTGAAACTGGAGCCTGAGAATAAGTCCGCCCACGCTGAGCTGATGGTGGTCAGGAAATTAATGAACAACATAAATAATGAAGATTTTATCATCAAGCCATCTTCGACAACAAAAAGTCCAATGAAGAGTAAAGATGCTGCGAAGAAGGAAAAGAAGAGAAAGATCATCATAGAAGATGCAGATAGCGATGAGGAGGCTGTGAACATTAGTGAAAACAATGGTAAAGAGGATACAGTTAAAACAACTCCAATAAAACCTGATATCGTCACAAATGGTGTTGCAAGCAAGGAGGAAGTTCAATCAAAACTTGAGAATATCAAACCTACTGTTGAACTCGAGGAAATAATGAAACAGCAAGTCCAAACAACTGAAGTTATTGAGAAAAAAACAGAACAAACTGAACCGAACTTAAAGCTCAAAGAGCCCGAAGAAATAAAACCAACTTTGGATAATCCTATAGTTACATCCACTAAAGATGGTGTTATATTACCTCAAGAAATAAAGTCACCGGTACAGCCAAATGAAGATACCAAACCATCCATTCAGCCCCAGGACCCCTTGACACCCACTAATACATCAACCAACCATATTTACATGAACAATACAGCACCTTTTGTTTCTCCATATGAGTTTGGAAATGCATGGAACGCAGTGCAACCCAAACATGCTGTCAGCACATATAAGATGATACTTGACCGAGTGCCAGTTAAAAATATTCCAGAGCTGGTCACCAACAAGACTACAGATCATATGATTGTCACATTTGCAAAGATAGCACGCTATCATCTCATTGCTGGGGTGAAAGAGGAAGTAGACAGAGCTTATGGCATCCTCAGTTCTTTATCTTTGGCTCAACGTTTCAATATGGCGGCCATGTTTCTTTCTAAACCTGACAAGAAGCATGTGTCTGCTGCAATAGATGACTTAGAAGCTGCGTTGGACACTGGCTCCTTTACAAAAGCAGATGTCGAAAATTTAAGAGTCACATACATGCTTTAGATACTAAATTCTTCAAAAATGAATTACCACTAAATTGATCCGTCATAAGCGATACAGAAGATCCGCTCTTGTTCTGGACTATGGTCAATTGAAAGCATTTCATATTTAACATAATAAATTTGTATGGAATATCTTATTACAAAAGTATCCATTTATTTCTTTTTGTTGCTGTGTATCTTTTTAGTATGTTATTTTTATGTTTTACTATATTTTTATTTAACTTCAATCTGATTGGTTCCCTTGCTGGTATGCAACAATTATTCTTCTAAACTGTTTCGGTATGATATGTGTGAAACTACTCCTTGCTTTATTTAAGTTGTAAATAAATGTTTGCAGCTTTGTTATCTATGACACAGCAATTTTTAATCTGGGCTTCATGAATGGCCAACCTGACGCCGTGTCACAGTAGTTAGGCCCCAATGTCCACCATTGATTAGAGAGCTCGCATCAAACCATTGGGTACCGGGGCTTCATGTAAGGCCCGACCTGACGTTCGTGGAACATTAGTTCGAGGGTTCAGATCTAACCCATTAGGTACCGTCTTGATCTTTATAGCAGGGCACGTGTGTTCTTGGCAAGACAGTTGGGAGTAATTATACTCAGTGGTCATGTTCAACATTTGTACACGTTTAGACTGTTAGTGTTAAAATATTTGTTTGGCATTAGAATTATATTGTCATACGCGGCCACAGAGGTATAATGGGGTGGGGGAGATGGGTCACCTTTACAATCTATTTTCTCGTTCCATTTGGTAGTGAGCAAAGAACAATCAAAGTATTATAAAACCGTATCCTCACGCCTGACTAACTGTAGTATAATTATGTTACTTGTGCCACAAGCTAAAATGTTATACAGACTTTTCAGCCAGAGGAGCCAAAACTTATGCGTTGCAGTGTAACAGCTATATAAAAGCAGGTTTGTGAAATAGATTACGAATAAGTTCGGTGACCAGTTGGCACAAAACGATTGAAGCTCAGAAGTGATTTTTAATTTTCAAGAGCCAATATTTGTGCTAACGAAGATTTTTGTACATGTTAGTCTTGTATAAACGATGGTAGCAGCGTCAGGCCTCGTACCCGAAATCCCATGGCTCAAACCAGGCTCGCTAACAACTGAACCACGCGGCGGAGAAGAGTTGCATACATCTTCTTTCTTTCCTAATGCATTTACGTGGAAGCGATGTCTCGGGAGGGTGCCGAACACATGACAGTTGTTTTGGCCGTAATATTTGGTAAGCTGGAAACTTTATAATGAGCGCCATGCGCATGCATATTAACTACATACTTGCACATATACGCAACGAAAGAAAGAATATGACCGTACCAAAATTGATGCAACACTTTTGGTGAAATAGACTTTACGGGGAGAAAAATTACAAGAATTGACAAAAGCACTGGAAACACTTGAAATAACTTTGTAATCAACGTTGATTACCCATCCCCGCCTCTTGTTCCCTGCATTGCTATTGGTCAGAGCAACATCGTTCTTTCAGTACACCTCACGCTGTGCACAAGACGTGGCAGTTCAGACGCAGTTTATTCTGCACAGGAAAAGGATTCTACTGCATGCAAAAAGTTAAGTATTATTTCAATAACTAATATTGTATTACTTGATACCAAAGCACTATCTAAAAGTATCTATATACTAACTAGTAGAGTATAATGTTATTACAATTATTGTTCTTCTAATAATATTAATTTATTATTACAAATTTTATTTTAAAGTTTGAAAAGTTCGTCTTCGGAACGTTTCTTTATTACGTCGCTCGCAAAGAGGCCTCGGTTTATACGTTTTCTGCGTTCGTTGCGTCACAACCGCTGCGTTAACCGTTACGTCACGGTTTTTGTGAATGTCATCTTCTCATACTGCGTTGCATTTGGTGTTTCTCGCGAATATAACGTCATAGTTCCGTCGACGCCACGCGCCTATGACGTTACAACGCGCTTTTCTTTACACGCGTTTTTCCGCGACGTTTTGTTTATGCTGCCCCATGCGCGTTTCTCGACAACGTAGGGCGCATTGCTTATATATTCTATTCTAATTTAAAATAACCTAAATTATATTTACGCTACGAGCGCGAACGAAGAGGCAAAGAAGACGAAAGAAATGGTGAGTTAATCACAATTGGCATTGTTACGTATACACCTGTTTTTTCCAGGCAGCAACGGAGATGTGACGTCACGAAGTGGTGATGACGAGACAGAAGAACACACTTCGTAAGTTTTTTTTTTGTTATTATGTTAAACCGTTTGTCACACTCTAAATATGTTTTAAAAATGTTTCATATTTTTAGAACATGGTACGTGACGCCACATAGAGGATTGAGCGGATCATAAAGCACGAAGTCGAAGGTGGTTATACGTAATAACATGTATACAATAAAAAATATAGAGTATTGTGGGGAAAGATGTCGGGGACACCTTTAGCACATGATAATCAAATATTCTGATCGTTCTTTAGTTAAACAATTAACAACGGTCCATGTGGGTCTTGAGGATACGGTTTTATAATTCTTTGAATGTTCTTTGTTCACTACCAATTGGGACGGCAAAATAGAATGAAAGGTGTCCCATTTTCTTCCACCCTATACTATACGATATAAAGTTTAACAATTTTATTGTTCCAGAAAGAAAATATGATAAAGAAAAAGAAAAAAAAAAACTCTAAGGTATAGTGTGTAATATATATGTTACTAATACTGTACAGAAAACTTCTATATTTTATTAAAAGTTTCCGAATAAGAGTCAGTGTAATGTTTAAATTAAGCACTACTTAATCTAAACGTAATATTTTTTAAAAATACACGAGACAAAATAGAAGTTAAAATACAATGCTCCAACAATGCAAGTAATGTCCAATATAAGATTGTGACGTAATCGGCTGTGGTGATGACGACGTATGCCTCGCCCTTGTGATGGAACTATTACGTTTGTTTTGCAGGCGAAGAACAAAGACGAAGACACCAATATAGGAAAACGGTTTGAGGTTTTAAATATATAAGTGTTGTGTGTTTTTGTGTGCCTGTATTATTTGGTGTACTCTGTGTTATTTGTTACGCTGGACCTAATGTTGCCAGCGTTTTAGTCAGTCACTACTATGGTGCATTTTGCATGTCGTTGAAATATAAGCAATGAAACTATGGTGAACATCTTGTTGGATCAGATTAGTTATCGTACACACGAGAAACGCTGATTTGGGCCGAGAACGCCGTATTGGTACACAAATACTCGCGAAATATGAAACACATTTTACCTAAATCTTAAAATAAAAATGTCTTCATCCTTTAAAAGTAAACATGTAAAAAAAACTTTTCCATAAAGCATGATTGTAACGCTGGCCACGTTACAATTACGCTACGTCGAGGGTTCTTTGACCCCACCTACGGTGCGGTTACGTAGAGGCCGGTTTAGTTACGTTTAAAGCTGCGGGTTTGTTACGTGGACGTCGCCGCAAAGCTATACAGTGGTGCTACGCTCGGTTATATAGACCACTGTGATAGTGCGGTTCGTAACAACCAATGCAGTCTTTCGTAACGGCCGATGTGGTGCGTAACATCCGGACGATATTATATTATGTGAAGATATAACGAGAGTATCGCGGTACCAATATGACGACTTGCCTTGTAATTGGGACGACTCCTTGTGTTTAGACATTCAATATGATGTACACTGCAGATTATCCTTCAAGATTTAAACCATATTTTCATTGCAGGTGTTTCAATGATTATGTTCGTGTTATAATTACCATTTTGTAATATTGTCCCATTTTTGTATGAATGAGCTGTTGTGTGTATAGAATTATTGCACGTTTTGTGTTGTCTGTCACACGTTGTTAATGTATTATATATTTATGTTGCACATTTCCAGGTGCATTCGTTGTATTATTTTTTTTCGTTGTATTATTTTTTTTCCCCGGGTTTCTTTAACCTGCGTGGACAGTAATATCCCGCAAGGGTTTCTCACCTAAGTAGAAACCCATTACCATTGGCTGGGGGCTTGTCGTGCCGTAGTGGCTTTCCACCAACGCCAGCCACACAAACTATGAAGGTATTTTAATCCTGTTTTTATTTTTCAGAACGCAGTTGTATTTGGTCGGATCTCTGGCATATGCTGTGTGGTTTATAGCACCATTGCATTTTTACACGCCCGGACATAAAGTATAGGCTTCACTGTTAATAAATATACATTGATCAAAAGTTAAACTGAAAAGAGTTGGAAGTAATTAAATATACATTGATCAAAAGTTAAACTGAAAAGAGTTGGAAGTATTTTGTTACCGTTGTATTGTGTAGTAGGAGGGGGGAAGGATGGGACATCTTTTCATTTAATTTTCTTGTCCAGTTTGATAGTAAACAAAGAATAACACAACCGCATCCTTAAGACTCCCATAGACCCTTGTTAATTGTTTAAACCAGGATTACGATATTTAGATATTGCGTGTTAAATGTGTCCCATCTTATCCCGCAGAACTATATTATTTTAATCCCGAACATTTCGGTTAAGGTAAACTCTAACGCAACATTTCCGTCTTACAAAGATTTAAACACGGAGCAGTTAATGCTTAAAATACAGGTGAACAAACCCGTTTTTAAACGTTCATAGTAGACCTTACAGTCAATCGTTGCAGTACACTTGTTTTTGTCCCCTTGTGTTGTATAGATTTCTATGACCCACCGGGAAAAACCACCTGTCGGGGTTTTACGTTTTTAACTGTGTTGTGTAATAAGTAAATCGGTATACAACTAATATCTGTGTATTTGTATAATACGCGGAAGAAAAACGCAAATAGATCTGTTGCTAAAACTGAGGTTATTGGAGCAATAAATGTCGAAGGTAATGCTAATTAAATATTGGGCCAAAACTAATGTTACTGAAATCGTGTAAAGTTTTATTAAATGAATGAATGTAACTTATTTTATCCTCGCGTGGCCGGAAAACGACAGTCGTTATCACACGGGTTTAACACCTCGTGCCAGCTTACATGTATGTTACCTTGTGGGTGATTATTTTTTGGGACGATTTTTTTTTTTTTTCATGTGTGGCTAATAATTTGGACAACCCATTAGTGACTACTTTGAGCAATTGCCGTTAAGTGTCTTGCCCAAGGACACGTACGCCCACAATGGTAGCAGCGACAGGCCTTGAACCCATTACCTAATGGTTACAGGCAGGCGCGCTAACCACTACGCCACGGCACCGGACATGATACGTTTTTAAAATGTGTGACAGTGTTACAATATCTGAACATGTAGTTTTATATTTTGCTGTGCATTGTGTAGTTTTTAATTACTGTGCTAATTTTTATATGTGCATTCTGGAATGTTTACAAACTTACTACATTAAAAACAGTTACGGGAAACTGCTGCTCTGTTTCTTGGAGCAATCCCAGTTTTCTTGGGATATGAAACGTGGAAAGGAGATGAGAAATTCTACTCTAATATATTGATGCCAGCGATCCACAACTGTTTTAGTCCTGAAACTGCTCACAACCTAGCAATAAAACTACTTTCATTGGGTTTGGTGCCGAAAGGGAAAAATGAGCAGTATGATAAACTAGTACGTTTATTATGTCCTAATAAAACTGTTACAAAAGTGTTGACTTATATAAGTTGTTTCTTCGAGTGTAATTATTTTTCTGCTATGAAAAAGTCAAGCTAGTTTACTTTAGTTTTACAAAACCAAATTGTGTAGCTTTGACAAGTTACAATGCCTAAAAATTACCTGTTTCACTAAAATTCCTAAGTTACTGTTTGTGATTCAATAAACATGCGTCATGTTTATTTTAGAGTTTGGATTTGAAATTTAGGACGTTTATTAACCAACATATATTTCACAATGCTACGCTCCACCATTTTTTTCTTTGGTTATTTTAAAGTTTTGGTTTAAAATTTGAACTTTCAATTTAATTCACAATGCTCGAATACATATTATTTTTTCTTTAGTCCTGCAAAGTGTTTGGACAAACCTTCTCAAATCCACTCGGTATTGCAGCTGGGTTTGATAAACATGCTGAAGCAATTAATGGATTAAATAAGCTTGGTTTCGGATTTGTTGAAGTCGGGAGTATAACTCCCCTGCCACAAGAAGGCAATGCAAAACCAAGGGTGTTCCGATTACCAGAGGATAAAGTGGTTATTAACAGGTTAGGTATAAATTATAAAATGTTTTTTTTTTGTGGAAAATATCATATTTTTAATTTTTATAAAATCTGACATAATGTTCAAGCCAGTAATGCCACTATCAACACTATAAATATTTAGGTGTAAAACAAGGGTAATAAAACATAAGTTGTCTAAAATTTTTCAACTCTCAATGTTTGTTGGGCTGTTCATTTAGCTGGTGACCACTGAAAAATAGGTCTTAGTTAAGATGTCAATTTTTTTTCTCGCTGTAAACCAGTGTATAATTTTTTGATAGATGGCGATTAGTGGATTATGTTGAAAAACTAACTTTGAAAATGCTACATAACTTTTAACATTAATTTTTTAATTGCAGGTACGGCTTTAATAGCTGTGGTCATGATGCTGCTGCTGCGAGATTAGACAAGCTTACAAAAGGTAATATAGCTTGTTGATGTATCATTTGTCTGCTAGGTGTAGCGACCTCGCTTATTTTATTCAACTTAATGTAAATATATTTTTACTTGTAAGCGTGTTTAAACAACTGTTGTTTTGTCGCTATATTCTGTCGTTTTTTAAATATTTCTAAATCTTTGCTACCATAATCGAAAAGACAAATAAAGTTCTTGTTATAGGTACAATTGTGCTGGGTGTGAATCTGGGAAAAAATAAAGAATCCACTGATTTTACAAAAGATTACACAGATGGTGTTACTAAGCTGGGAAAATATGCTGATTATATCGTTATTAACGTTTCAAGTCCAAACACCCCAGGTTTAAGGTCCTTGCAAGGCAGGCAAAAGCTACAGGATTTGTGCACAAATGTAAGTTAAAGATATTATATGCGGATATACCAAAAGTTCGCAATTACTTATATTCTTGCTAAACTCATATTTTTCAACCTGTTCCACAGCACACAAGTTTTTTTTCAAATTTCACAACTTTGCTCAAAAAATGCCAACATTTTTTGTAGCCCATGAAAACATTTTTGTGTGACGAAAAAAAGCATTGATAAACTGTTCAAAAAAAATCATAAAAAAAGTTTTTCCTATAATTGTAAACTGCTGTATGTAATGAATGTATTAACAGGTTGTGACTGTGAAGGAGGGATTACCAAACAAGCCATCCATATTGGTTAAAATTGCTCCTGATTTAACAGAAGATGATAAACAAGATATTGCTTATGCTTTGCTACAGGTTAATGTTTATTTTCAAAACTCGAAAAATTTGCTCAATATATTTGCAAGGACTTGTAATTTTCACCAATTGTGTATAGTTTGCAAAAGTGATAGTTCAGAAATGTAACTTATTTATCCCCAAATGCAACTATAGTTGTTATAATATCAGTGTTTTGTTTCACACATCCTGTGCCCCCTTACGAATTACAGCATAAATGGAATGAGGCATTTAATATTTATAGACTTTAGCTGTGCTCTACAGTGTATGGCTGTAATATTAACCAAAATTGCATAGGGAATTTGTATGTCTATTGTTGTTACTGCAGAATATTAACCAAAAATTGCCAAAAGAAAACAAAACATTTAGAAAGTGCCAATGCTAAATATAAGAATGAACATAAGGATAATTTAACCAGAAACACAGTGTTTGATGTGGTTTTTATCTTTCACCATTATATTATTTAATAAACCAGAGTAAAGTTGACGGTTTGATCGTAAGCAACACAACAGTAGCAAGACCCAGTACACTGGTGAACTCACATAAGTCCGAACGTGGTGGATTAAGTGGTAAACCACTTTGTGAAGTGAGCACAAAACTTGTTGCTGATATGTACAAGCTTACTGATGGTAGGAGACATAATTTTTATTTTTTAAACAATATTTTTTTTATTTCAATTGACTGAAAATGGTTGTGTTTTCATTTTCAAAGTATCAGTGTTGTCAACATATGTGTCCTTGGTCAAGACCTTTTTTTTATTCCTAATAACACTTAACAGTAATTGTCCGGCGCCGTGGCATATTGGTTAGCGCACCTGCCCCTGTAACCAAGAGGTAATGGGTTCAAGGCTCGATGCTGCTACCATTGTTGGGGGCGTATGTGTCCTAAGGCAAGAAACTTAACGGCAATTGCTCCAACCCAGTGGTCACTAATGGTTGTCCAAATTATCAGCCATACATAAAAAACAAAAACAACAATTACCTACAAAGTAACATACATGGTAACTCGTAAGCTGGCACAAGGTGTTAAACCCGTGTAATAACGACTGTCGTTTTCCGGCTACGCGAGGATAAAGTAAGTTACATTTAATTCAAATCAATTCAATTGCTCTAACCAGGGGGTCACTAATGGGTAATAAGTAACTTGTTGTACAAATTTTACACCTTGCTTTTTCTGTGCGTAATAATATTGATATGTATGATTGAATGTAAACTTATTTTAAATGCTTGCTTGGACAACGTTGTTATAACACATGTGTTCTGTTTCACACACCTTGCGCCAGCTTAGGAGTAACCACATGTCATTTTGTGGGTAATTTTGTAAATTTTGTAATCAATGGTTGACAATTTAGACAAAGCCATAGAGTACCACTTGGTTGGATCAGTGAATACATCATAATAAATAGCTTATCTTTTTTGTTTCCAGGCAAACTGCCCATCATCGGTGTTGGTGGTATATGGAATGGTAAAGATGCTTATGATAAAATCAAAGCTGGTGCATCCTTGATACAAATATATACCTCATTAATATATGAAGGGCCTCCCTTAGTTGGAAAAATAAAAAGAGAACTAAATCAACTTTTAGAAAAAGATGGGTTTACTAATGTAGCTGAAGCTGTTGGGGCAGACCATAAGTGATACTGCCGTGTATTCTCTATGTCTATACAATCGTAGTATATTGTACATCGCCCCAAAAGAATATATAGTAGGTCGGGGGAAGATGGGACACCTTTTGATTCTATTTTCTCGTCCCATTCGGTAGTAAACAAAGATCCTACAAACAATTTAAAACCGTATCCTCACGACTCTCAAAGACCGTTGTTAATTGTTTAAAACACGATCAGTATATTTGGACATTATGTGCTAAAGGTGTCCCATCTTCCCCCACCCTACTAAATAGCACAGTGCTTCTCCACCCCTGCGTTAAATTTTGATCATTTGATTTGGTTAAGTCTTCTACAGTAGCTACCAATGATTTAATGGCTTAAATAACAATGTAATTCTATTAAAGATTGGTATTAGCATGTGCAATATATTTGGGTAGCACGAAAAAGGGTAAGAAGCACCGCCCTGCTCGAATTTCGTTTTTTTTAACGCAACAATCATTTAGTGCCAAAACCTAGATAGAATAAATCAAACATTTTTCTTTCACAGTTTATAATAAAATACATCTTTCGTCATACACTCGGTTAAAAGTGTAACCATGTTGCAGAAGGTTGTGTCTTAGACGGTCAACGATGGCCGTGGCTATTTGTTGTCCTTGCTGTGCCGTGCCAGCCGTAACATGCATCAGGCATCTGCAGTTGTGAAAGTTTTTAAATGCGTGTGTTGCGAGTGTATGAGTCTCATCCTGTCGGTTCTTGTCAGAATACAGGAGTTGAAAAAACTGAGTTTCGCTGTCGTTTATTTCATCTTCTGTGCATTCCTTTTCAAATTGCTCAGAAACTATCGAACCTCTCTGCTTTTCCATCCACCGCTGTCCAGCAACGGGAGAATGAACCACAGGCAACGAGGCGAGGGCTATACCTTCACTGCCGGTATCAAACAATGCAGTGACGCAAGATCGAACCAAGTTTGCTTTCGGGTCCTCCAGCCAAGGGTACGTTTTAATATCCGTGTCTACAGTGACCACAGCATCGTATCGAAGCTTGCACCTATATATTATGAAATTCATATGGTATTGGAAAGATACATTTACCAATATATAGCATCGTAGGGGAAGGCGGGGCACCTTTAGCACATAATGTCTAAATATCCTGACTTTGTTTTAAACAATTAACAACGGTCTATGGGAGTCGTGAGAACACGGTTTTATAATTCTTCGAATTTTCTTCCCCATCGTGTTTTATACAAATAACAAAGCATGAGAAGAGTTGTAGAAATACGGTTATATAGAAGAATGGGGAAAGATGGGACACCTTTAGCACATAATATCCAAATATCCTGATAGTGTTTTAAACAATAAATAACTGTCTATAGAAGTCGTCAGGATATGGTTTCATAATTATTTCAATTTTCTTTGTTTACTATTAAATGGCACGAGAAAATAGAATAAGAAAGTGACCCATCTTTTCCCACCCTACCTGTATCATAGTGTAAATGTTCTAGGTTTACCGCCAAATGACACGATAAAAGGGACTGAAATATCTATCTCACCCTAACCTATTGTATATGATATTAACATTAAAAATGTAGTAGCAGATTTGATTGTTTTCGAGCCTGTGTGTACTTACGTTTCAATAAATCCATCTGGTCGAATGGAAAGAAACCTTTTCGTTGTGATATAGGGCGAACCCGATTTCAACACAGCCCTGTCGCATACGATAATATGAGCGTTCACGCCCGGTCTGCGACGAATGCCAGCCACCAGCACCGCTAATAAGCTTTCGTCGACTCCGTCATTGACTAAGACAGCAACCTGCATTCCTGGTATTGAACTAAATATTACCATCATATCGCAAAGGTCCAACGCCAGAGTATATTACTGTTGGGTAAGATGGGACAGCACTTAGTTCCCATATTTCGCTTGATGTTACCATTAATTAACAACACACTTTTAGAAAAAAAAACTTTTTTTACCAACGGTTCTGCTGTTATATATGTTTCCAGAAAAAGGCTTTCTTTACCAAAATGAACGAGAAAAGAGAAAAAAAAGCGCGTCCCATCTTACCCCAAACTAATATAGGTACAGACCTTTTGTTTAATCTTACGGCAGAGCTTGCGTATCTTCCCACGATGCGGCTTACACATAGAAGCGATCTAGCAACGTTTGAAAAGGCGCTCGCTTTCCCGAATGGTAGTTTCATGAGGCTTGTACAGTTTTCGACGATCTGCGCCTTCGCAACTTGGCCCCGTACTAATTCGCTGTAATTAATCCAGGACTTCGGGAATAAAGTTTTACAAAAGCCAAAGATGAAATTTCGCATTCCAAAACTTGGTAAGTTAGGTTCGCGTCCGTTATCAATTCTACTAACGTTACAACGTTCTCTTTGATTCAGTATCACTTCTCCCACTTGCTCGCACAATCTTGCCGCCCGTGAGAGGTCGCTGCTGGGCGAAGGCGGGCTAAACACAACTCCGATTTTTTCGTCGTTAGGCAACTCTTTACATATCCATTCTACAGCTGTTGGCTTGCTGACAGACGAAACTACATTCCAGTACGTCAGCAGTTCCACTGATTTTCCAATTGTGACGACATAAGCGAATACATCAGGCCTGAACACCTGGTTTGCGGAAATTTCTTGAAATTTTAACGGCCGTCCACGGTAAGCAGGGTGGTACAACATGCGCTTTATAAAATCCCCTAGTTGTTCATGCTGCGATAACTTGGTAAAACTTCCACTGTCTCCGTTTGGAATCACAATCAAATCGTACGGCACGCTGTAAAATTTAACCATTTATATCTAATTGAATTTTCATGTATAAGAGGTTGGGGTAAGATGATACATGCATTCATTATCTTTTGTTGGCTATTTCATAGTAAACAAAGAATACAAAATAAATAACCGTGACCACACGACTGTAAAAAGGCGCTGTTAAATTGATGACCCTTAACGGTATCTATTTTACGCCACAGTACCATACATTTATACATACGGTATAACCTTATAATAAGAGCAAGTATACAGAGATATTTCATACCTTTCGCGATAAATATAGAACGCTGCGTCCAAGCTACACGAAGGTTTTATAACGAGACCATATCGCAATGTCACTGCCGACCACCCTATAAACAAAATATAGCAGGGTGAGGGAAGATGGGACACCTTTTCGTTTCATTTTCTTGTCTCTTTTGGTAGTAAACAAAGAACATTAACAAAATTATAAAACTGTATCCTCACGACTCACTTAGACTGTTTTTAAATGTTTAAAACACGATCAGGATATTTGGATATTACGTGCTAAAGGTGTCCCGTCTTCCCTCACAGTCGTACACTCGTACTATATACTCGTTAATAAAGTTCTGTATTACATGTATATCGTACTTTCGTATATGGGCTAATGTATACCACGCCCAGGTCCTGTTTTCGAGGTCGAAAACGACAGACCAGTATAATAAGAGTCGTTAAAATTACACAAAGTAGAATTAAAAAATAAAAAAAATAAAATTCTTTACTTAAAAAAAATTAGAAAATAAAAATCGTTACCTTCAGCTGACGCGATGGTTACTCGAAACCCGAGTTCTCGTAAGCGAGCATAGGAGTCAATAACATCTACGTCATCAGACCCAGATGCAACGCATATCAATGCTTGAACCATTTTACTTATGAGCGTTTAAAAAACAGAAAAAATAAAAAATGCAATTTTTTAATTAAAAATTGAACAATACTTCCTTTGTTATAAAACAAAGCTATTGTTGCCTTTAAAGTCGCACTTTTTGTGTGTATGCATTTCGTGCGAAAAAACACCCACTAAAAGCAAGCATTATAAAAAGAGGTTTATTTGTGTTAATTTATTGCGGTCGTTTTTGATAGAAATATCAGCCACTAACATTGTTGAAAAGACGACCACACATTTATGCGTAGAAGTAGTTTCATAAGTGGCTGGGTATTGATCGGTTTATGTACGTACGAGTTTTAAATCATAACCATATAGGCGCTTTTCGTAGCAGGTTTCCTTTGCTACAGAAATATACAGAATGAGATTGTGCCGTCGTAAGATTTGTGTGTTTAAAAACTTACTTTCGTTTTCAGTTTTAATTATATTTATAACAGGTAAATCTAGTTACAGAGCAGGCTGGGGGCAGATGGGACATCTTTTAACTCTATTTTCTCTTCGCATTTAGTAGTAAACAAAGAACATTAAAAATTTATGAAACTTTATCCTTACAACTCCCATAGACCGTTGTTAATCGTTTAAAACACCATCAGAATATTTTGATATTATGTGCTAAAGGTGTCCTGTCTTCCCCCACACTACTATATAAACTTTCGTTTTTTGTACGTGTTTAAATAATTAAAACTTTTTTTTAATGGCTGTAACGATTTTTTTAATCAGTGTAACGACAATTTTTTTTAATGGCTGTAACGATTTTTTTAATCAGTGTAACGACGTAGAAGTATATAGAAAGGAGTTTGTTTTTAAAATTATTCCGAGTGTTTACTTTACATAATTCATTTAGCAGTTTCTAAACTTAAGGTTATTTTGTCGATTTCCCCATGAAACAGTATATAAAATAAAAGGCTAATCATATTTATTCGCATAGATGAGGTATGTGGACAAGCATGCGACTCAGTTCTGTCGGTCCGAGGTATAATAGTCAGTGAAGGTTACCCCGAGGCGTACCCAAACCTGTATGATTGCACATGGATAATTGATGTAAGCATTCTATATTAAAATTAACTCTATATTGTAACTTATTCATGGCTCTTATTAATGTAGTTTCTTATAACAGGCAACGGATGCACAAACAGTTACCATCGTGTTTGAAGACTTCGCTGTAGAACCCGGGGAAACTTGCGAATTTGATTCTCTTGAAGTTCGAGCTGCTGCAGGCAGTCGCAAGTAATAAAAAATGGACCATCTTACCCCAAACTATATTTATAGTAGGGTGGGGGGTATGGGACAGTTCTTATTTTATATTTCCTCTTTCAATTTTTCAGTAAACAAAGAACATCCAAAGAGTTATAAAACCGTATCCTCAAGAGTCCCAGCATAGACCGTTGTTAATTGTTTAAAAGACGATCAGGATATATTATGTGCTAAAAAGTGTCCCATCTTTTTCTCACCCCATTATATGAGCATTATTTTTGATGTTTTAGGAAAACAGAGGCCGTGTTTCTGCCTGCTTATATCATTACGCACTGTATAAATACTGTTCAGTAACTATGTACACAAAATAGTACTTTGGTGTAAGATATATCGCTCACGTTTATTTACATGAGTTAAACAGTTTTGTAAATTTTCTTTGTTTAACAAAAAGATATGAACTTAAACGTCAAGCGTCATACCCCAATCTATATATTAACAGATTATGCGGGGACCGAGTTGAAAAACTTGGAGGTAGAATAACAGTTCAAGGGAAAACGATTCTCAGGCTTACTTCTGATGATTCGGTGCAAGAAAGAGGATTTAAACTTCGATTTCAAGGTTGGTAATTAAATTAAGGATATGCTGCTTTAAGAATATAGTAGAGTGGAGGAAGATGGGACACCTTTTTATTTTTTTTTTTGTCTCATTTGAAACCGTATATCCTCACGACCATACACCGTTAATAGTTGTTTAAAACACGATCAGGATATTTAGATATTATGTGCTAAAGGTGTTCCATCTTCCCCACCATACTATGTATTATCATATAATTGTCGTTTCAAACACCTCGTGCCCGCTTATGAGTTACTATATTTATTTAAATTTCTCGGTAATTATTTTTGGATTTTCTGATTTTTTTAATGTATGGCTGACAATTTAGATAGACTACCCATAAAGAACCAATACACAGACGCGCGTAATAATAACAATGGGGTGCTTTGAAACTTAACGTCGGGAAAGATTAGACACCTTTTTACTCTATTTTCTTGTACCATTTGGCAGTAAACAGCATTTTAGCACTTAAAGGGTTATATAAACGCATTCAAAGAAATATAAAAACGTATCCTCACGACTCTCATCGACCGTTGGTAACTGTTTAAAACACGAACAGGATATTTGAATATAATGTTCTAAAGATGTCCCAGCTTTCCCCACTTTTCCACATTAAATGGTCTCTTACATGTTATATTTAGTTTCTGAAGACGAGAGTGCGGTGACAACTACCACGGTTGCCCCAGCTACAACTCCTCCACCGGGTGTGACGTGTGATGACGAACCTTGCCAGAATGACGGCTTTTGTGAAATGGTGGAAGGCGACGTAATATGTTTATGCGAAGATGGTTTCGAAGGAGACTACTGCCAAATTAGTGAGCTTTATATTAAGTTATTACCATAACTTCAACTTGTTGTATTACAAGTATTACTTGCAATTGCGGAGAGGGTATGACACCAAAAAACAAACACAAAGCCATAGAGGTTTATATAACCTATTCTAAATCATTACACCAAATTGTTTATACAAAATACTCAACACAGCTTACAGTTTCATATTTAAAAAATGTAACCCGCTATGAAATGTAGCGGTGCAGAAAACGATGCTAGTGAAGAACTCTCCCCGATCTTATTTGCTAACCACTAACCCCTATAACTACTAACCCCTAACCACCAACCTCTAACGCTTTCCACCAGTCTTACTGCTATGTACCGGAGGATTCTTCACTAGTGCCCAGAAAACAAATGTAACCCCCAAAAATGTCTCCCATGTGCAAAGGCACCAAATATGTTTATCAATTGCTATTTTTCCACAGACGTAGACGACTGTGCCTCGAATCCGTGTGAAAACGGTGCAACCTGCGTAGATGGGGTCAACCGATGGTCTTGTAATTGCGTGCCTGGTTTTCTAGGAGAAACATGCGCAATAAGTAAATTAACTTTGGACTCTGTGTTTCTGTCTTTGGGCAAGACACTTAACAAAAATTGCGCCAACCCAGTGGTCAATTATGGGTTGCATAGTTGCATAGTCAGCTATAATAAAAATACAGTACTATGGAGTGAGATGAGACACCTTTACCATATAATACAAAAATACGGATCCGGTTTTAAACAACTCACAATTAGGGGAGTCGTGAGGATATGGTTTTATAATTCTTAAATTGTTCTTTGTTTTCAACCAAATGAGAGGATAAAAATAAAAGGGTGTCCTATCTTTCCCCACCCTACTATATAATCACTCTCAAAGTTACACATGTGGTAACTGGTAAAAGGAAACGAGGTGTGTGAAACAAAACACCCATATTTTAACGAATGTTGTTGCCCCGCCACGCAAGAATAAAAACAAGTTACATTCATTCTGGCATGAAATTGTTAATCCATGATTTTTCTAATGTGTTTTGTTTATAGACAACGATGAATGTAGATCTGCACCTTGTGTTAACGGTGGGACCTGTGTGGATGGCGTTAACCGCTTCCAATGTGTTTGTGTTGAAGGCTGGACTGGCTGGGATTGCGCGACGGGTTAGTTTGGTATTTTGTTATAACGCGTACCTACGTGACGTTATTGTAATTGAAATCATTGAGATAATTTCGTCCAATCGATTTTGAATCAATATAGACATTGACGAGTGCGATCCAAACCCTTGCCGCAATTATGGAGTGTGCGAAGACCACTTGGCTTCGTTTACGTGTGTTTGTCACCCAAGTTATACAGGCCCAACATGCGAGACACGTAAGCTTTTATATGTAGTTAGCAATACAGTCCGTATAATGCATTCCTACTTCAGCAATCTCGTCTTCGACTCCAGCACCTCCTACAGCGGCTCGACCAGCGGACGAAGAAGCTCCCATTGAACCAAATAGACGTAGACCACCTTCTAACAATGCTCCTGCACCCCTTCCTGAAGAAACGCAGCCAGCAAATAACACGCCAGTTTCCCCGGACGAGCAACCAAACGCAGGGCAAGGAGACGCACAAAGAGATACAAGTCCCCAGCGCGAACCAGCAGCAGGCCAACCGCCTCCTGAGAGAAGGCCAAACAACACTGGACAAAATCAAGCCGGTCCTGCTAATGGTAACAATGAAGACGACCATGGGGATCATAACAACACAGGTAAGTTGGAGTTAAACTCAAAAACGTCGTACATGGTAAATGCTTCAAGAGGTCATGCATCGAAAAGTTTTGTTACACACCTATAACTCTTAGATTGATAAAACACCAGTGATCAGATAAAAAGTAAACAATAAAAAATGAGGAGAGTTCAGAATGAGCGTACACAGCTGGGACAACTATAATTCTTCCATGTCTCAGGTCCCAATGCGTGCTACGCTTCGGAACCCCACTCATGTGATAGACAGTTCAAGGTGTTTATATAAGGGACATTTAAGGTATACACGGGGCAAACACGACGTAACATATTTAATATGTACGAGGTTCAGATATTGAGATACAGGTTAAAGGCAACGGCAGACATTTAACAGTAGTATTATTTTTATCGTTGATTTGCACAGGAAACCACGACCACCAACATGATAACAAGACGAATATGATCATTGGTTGCGCTGTAACAGCAGTGTTGGTGCTTGGTGGGTTAGCTGGTGCCTTGTATTATATCAAGGCAAACCGACCGGGGAAAATTCTGCCGCAGACAGATAAACCAGCGACTGAAACAGATCTGATCGAAAGCTCCAGAGGTACGCCATGCTGACGTAGCCATAATGACGTCATTGGTGGCACAGCTGGTGGTTTGGGTTTAGTTACGTCATGAGTTTCATCGCAGCGTCATATGTTATGTTCTGTAACTTCTGCTACAAGGCATAAAAATAGATTTTCACGACTTACCCGGTATATAATGTTAACTTTATTGCAACCTTTCGCCTGACCTTTTGAAATCGTCTTAATGGCAGACGACACGTTGGAATATCATTAACTTCTTTATATATCAGATTAGTTGAAATAAATCATATTATGTTCATTTCGGTCGGCATTTTATATTTGTAAAATGTCTATGGCCCCATGTTGTTATTATCTTTAGAATGTCATTGTCGTCGAAAACTACAATTTATAGTAAGGTGGGGGAAGATGGGACATCTTTTCGTTCTATTTTCTTGTCCCATTTAGTGGTAAACAAAGAACATTCAAAGAATTACCGTATCCTCACGACTTCCATAGACCATTGTTAAATGTTTAAAACACAATCAGGATATTTAAATGTCATGTGCTAAAGGTGTCCTATCTTTCCCCACAGTACTCGATATACAAACACGCGGTTAAGCGAAATTTCATTTATTTCATATAGTTACCAATTTTAAAATCTTCATTGTCACATATTCACGTTTCATTTACTGTACAAGGTAGTCTTGGCTTTCAATACACCGTGCTTCTAACACTTCACAATAACAGATTTGTCATAATCCAGTTTCGAAATCCGTGTGACTGTTCAACAGAAATGCACTCAGACCACGATTAAGTACACCCCTTATCGTGTTCTTGTGTTAACAGTCAACATATCGTACATGCCATTCTATAAATCACTCTTGTGTTGTTTACTAACCGTTCACCACAGCGGGTTAAACCAATATAAGGTTCAATTTAGAAGAGATTAGTTCATATATCATGGTGTTTTAGTTCAAACTTGCCCTTAAAGCGAGGTATTTCACCTTGGTTACGGCTAAGCAGGGTTTAACATAGGCATCACACAGTTATAGAACCTCGCGCGGTCCACTTAGTTTTCCATTATCTAACCATTTAAGATGAAAAGCCAATCGGAATCTTCTTTGTTTTCATGTAAAGATCGGGAAAAGCAGCGCATCGCTCCAAAGACTGAAGAAACAGAACCGTTAAAGAAAGCAGACCCGTCAAAGCGGACAACAAAAAAGAAAACACGAAAATTAACAAAAAAGAAAAGGTCGCAAAGGATCTCGAAGGATTCCGACTCTTCGGACAGCGGTATCACATCTCGCGCCACGACGTCAACTAATATGGATGAGCGGAGGTCGACCCATAGACCAAAGCCACCTCTCACTATTTCGCTCAATTCCCAGCCGGGTAAAAAAGAAGAGATAAAAACGTCAGTAGAAGAACGAATTGCGGAACTTGAAAACAGGGATAGTTTGTTCAGGAACAGAAATGAACATCCATCGCATGGTGATGTTCTTGATCCGTTACCAAAAGGTGCTGCAACTCTTGGGGAAACGGCATTGGATCCAAATACATCAAGACCTAGGCGTTTGGAGAAGCTTAAAAAGAAGAAGAAGACTAAGAAGTCAACCCGGCTTAACAAGCTAATAGTACCCGGCGAAATAAGCACCGCACCACCTGAAGAACCTCAGCCAACAGTCGTTGAAGTATATGGAGACGCTTCGGGTCCTCAGATGCCCAAGCCATACGAATACATCGAAGAATTGCCATCAGACAAGCATGGACCCAGCCCGAGTGCCGGAACTTTTAATGCGGAATGTTTGGACCCAACAATAAAAGATAATTTAGCTAAATCAGAAACACCTCCAAACGTTAAAGGCAGAAGAAAACGCAAACCAGTTCGAAGAATCAAAGGACCTCGTCCGAAAACTGCAACGACGGAGAACGAACTTCGGATCCGTAATCTTCCGATTCATTCCGAAACACGGGAAGTGTTTTCTGCACCAAAACGACCTGACAGTCTTTTTACGACACCTCATACACCAGAAGCAAATCCTACCAAAAAAGACCCTGACTCTCCTACCGTTATCAAGTTTGAAAGACATGACCATGAACCAACTTCTCCCCTTGACTCGAAACCAACCAGCGTACCAATATTCGAATCACACGAAGATATTCCTCCGTGGTCATTCCAGCCTCCACCTAAAGAGCAATCCTCGAATAAAATCTCTCAACTAAAATTTGACTTCACCAAACACAAGATATTTCCAAGCAACAAACCATTCTCTTTTCAAAATAATAACCACCCTTTTGAGCCACCTTTAACATCCTCTGGGCCCTTATTTCAAAAGCCGTCATCCCCAACTCAACTTACGTTACCAATACGTCAAACTGCATCACAAACGCTATCAGAAGATGCGTTTGAAAGCAGACACCCAAGGCTTCACGAAATTCCGCATACACCAGCTATGGCGGATTTCCCCGAAACACCTACGGTTGTAGCAAGGCCACAATTTTTGAGCCCCCTCTCCACAAAACACCCGGTGAAACCACCAGTGAAACCATTCACACTTCCAGGGCCGCGTATTAAAAACACATTTGATTTTTCCTCGAAAAAGAACAGCTAAGACATGGCCTTGTTACACAATTAAGATTCATTGTAAGTATATATCAAAGCCTGTACCGTCAGAAGATTCATATATATATATATAATAGCAGTAGTATTCTATCACAGAGTATGACTTACAAAACATACAAAACATTAAACAAACGTTGTACAAAGTAACAAAAAGTAAAACTACTTCTTTTAAATCAGTCGAAAAGAAAAGCGTTCTCTCTGTTCAGTCTGAGTGAAGTTCGACCGCTCATATCTCGTGTGAATTGGTCAAAGTAGTTATAACTTCGAACGTCGTCGAACCTTTTAATCTGTAAAGGATTCATTCTCAAACTACCTCTGCGTGGCTCCCTTATCGGCGCAGGTTGCCGCCACTGGTTTATATTCTCCGAAAACTCGACCCGTTTTGCTCTTTTCTTCACTTCTGGTTCGTTACTCCGGAGTGGGGCGTGTGGTGGTCGCTTACGAACCCCTGCAGGGGAGGGTGGCGATCCCTTTATTGGGTTATTTGGGAAGTTAGCTTCTGCGCTTGATAATGGACTTGATAAATCTCCATCGTACATCTCTCGGTTTTTATCTACGTAAATGTGAAATAAATGGTATAAATAAACTTATTTCGGAGTAATGACCAATTCTGGTTTACTATACCCGAATCCCCGTGACCACATTTCCTAAAAATAAAGCAGCTACTTACTGGGATCTGGTGATTTCCACTTATATTTCTTGTCTGGGACCCTCTGCTGTGAAGGAACACCTAAAGAAAATTTAATAAACCTGATTAGACGGTGGTGCAGAAAATTTCAACCCATTACATACCTCCATTGCTATTCTGTATAGCGTTAAGAACTTGATAAATTGACATTACTGCTCCGACGCTCAAACCAGTTCCACCGTTAGCCTGATGATGAGTAGGGTCAGCAACCGGAAGAGAAAACCGCCTAAAATAATATAATAAATGAACTGTGAAGTAAGGCGAATATAGTTTTCCACGTAACATTTCATATTTTCTAATCGTGATTTTTTAAACTTACAACACTTTTTATAAGTTGTGACACAGTTTTATATATATTTCTTTAAATATTGTTTATTTTTTACGGAATTCTGGGACGATCAAAGAGAATAAAAGCAATGGACCATCTTACCCCAGCCTACTATAACTGTTATTAATTGTTACCTGTTTGCAGGATGTGCTTGTACATTATTAGGGTACGGTGGTACTGTTTGTGGCAACTGTTGCGGGAATGGTACAGTGGTAGACTCCGTGTAATATGCTACGTTATCATTTACAGTTGGGGATGTTACGTTTTCCATGGGTATTGACTCATAGATCGGGCTCTGGGGCGACATGTTGCGGCCGATAAAATTCTCTTTCTTTTCTATGTGTTCTCCATTTTTCTCCGGCCAAGCTTCTTTGGGTCCTCCGGAGGCAGGAGGAATAGATTTGTCCGGAGAAGAAGAGTTGTCTAGAACCGACATCAAGTTTATAAATTACATCGTATGTGTCCTTGGGCAAGACACTTTACGGCAATTGCTCAAAGTAGTCACTAATGGGTTGTCCAAATTATTAGCCACACATGAAAAAAAGAAAAAATCTTCCCAAAAATAATCACTTACACTTGCAAAGTAACATACTTGGTATCTTGTGAGCTGGCACTAGGTGTTTAAAACAAAACACCCGTGTTATAACGACCGTATTTTTGTATATACTTACCTTGGTGATTTAAAACTGTGACTCCGGTCCCACTTGGTTGCTTTCGCTTGTAAAGCATCCAACACACGAGGGCGACCAAGAGTATGACGCAGATCACAGAACCTGCCGTGGTTCCAACCATGGCGTAGAAATAAGTTAGTTCTAATGGGAAACAGAGACCGCTGTTAATTGTTTAAAACACGGATATTTGAATAGTTTGAAAACCAGGATAGTTTGAAAATCAGGATATTTGAATAGTTTGAAAACCAACGTTACAGTAAACCTTTGAAAACCAACGTTACAGTAAATTTTGGATAGTTTAAAAAAAACAACGTTATACAGTAAACCTCCATAAGAAAAAGAAAATGCAAGATGAACATGACACGTTCTAATTCGCTAAATATACTGCTCTGTGAGTGAACTAAACAACATTGTCACATACCTTCATTTTCGCATCTATTTCCTTCGTATCCTTCAGTACATAAACAAGTCTCTGTTACTCGGTTTAGTACAACGCAACTTCCACCGTTCAAACATTGGAATGCGGAATCCACAGCACAAAGTATCTCGGGTATCGTGGTTGTAGTGACTTCGTCGGGGCTGGCTGTAGTAGTTATAGTAGTGCTCGGTGCAGTGGTAGCTTAGGAGCCAAAAAATGAATAAGATCAGTGAGATACAAATTGTGCAGGCTAGACGGCTAAGAAATGAAACATTTTTCTTCGTTGTTATCTGATATTCGATAGTTATTCAAAAGTATAATCAACAGTTATGTTATAGAGCAGTACAGACACTAAAATATTTAAGTGTTTTAAGTGCATTTCTTGGGAAAAGGCAGGTACAGTTTTTCTAGCGCCGTATAAAAAGTGTCGCCCCTGCCGCACAGAGTTTAATTACCCACCAAATAACATACGTGGTAACTCAAAAGAGGGCATGGGGTGTGTGTACAAAACAGCCGTGTTATTACGAAGGTCGTTGCTCCACCACACAAAGATAAATAAGTTAACTTCATTTGTTCTCAGATTTTCACGATTTTGACTACAAATGTTATGACGCTTTACATCTGCACTTACTTGTAGGCCTAACCTCGCAGTGTTTTCCCGAAATTCCGTCATCGCATTGACAATCGTAACCAGCAAGCCGATCTGTGCATGATCCTCCATTTTGGCAAGGGTTGGACAGGCATTCGTCGATTTCTGCATAGCTGAGTATTAATTAGTGGCTAATATTTATGATGTTGGTACGTTAACGGTATGTGTAAAGGGAAAATGCGAAAATCGCGTATTCAAGAAAAACGGGAATAAGTTATTCGCACATTAGAATCTACAGTTAGTGCATCACCGCTACAGCCGAAAATACATTTTGTCCAAATAAAAATTTTTAATTAGCAATTGCAGCAAGAGTAATGACATATCACTATATATTCTGCTCTGGTACCATTTTTTGATGTGCTGTTAAATTGTACCTACCGTTTTCGCAATCCTGGCCATGGTATCCAGCCATACACGTACATCTATAATACGTTCGTGTATTTTGGCATGTCCCGGAATTTTTGCACGGAACCAAAAACACGCAGTGGTTCTCTATGACGTCACAAGTGTCCCCTGAAACCCCCGCCATGCAAGAGCAAAAGAAATCGTTCACTCTATCGGTGCAAGTTCCATTATTGTTGCACGGTAAGGACGCGCATTCGTCCACATCTGACAAAATTAACTCAAATTGTCTTTAAGAATTTTGCAAAAAAATTGGAAAATGTTTTCGGCTTAGCACTAAACTAGTCCTTCACCGTCTAAGTAACTTCGTAACACTTTACCAGGCAAAAGTATTTATTTTTGGAAACCGTAGTTCCTTATGTTTATACTGTAGTTTAAGATGGGACATGTTTAGTACATATTATCCAAATATACTGATCGTGTTTTTCAATAACCATATAGGTTTATGAGAGTCGTGATAATGCGATTTTATATTTCTTTGCATGTTTTTGATAACTAACAAATTGCATGAGAAAACACAATAAAAAATGTCCCATTTCCCCCCACCCTACTATATAGTCATTTTTCTTTTTAAAAAGGCCTTTGGTAAGATGGCAAAAAAGCGAACATAGCGTTACGAAGTTACTAGTGACCTCTGTTATACCAGCAACCCATAAACACCTTCTATAGTTGTTACCTTGTTCACAGTTCACTCCTTCCCACCCATCTGCGCATGCGCAAGTGTACGAACTCGCACCGTACGTGCAGGTTCCACCGTTTAGACACGGATCGGATAGACATGGGGATAGCACTGTTAGAAGGACGCATTAAGTTCAGGTATTCAAAATTATATGTCTTGTTCTATCTATCAACTAAATCTAAAGTCTAAATACTTCTAAACAGCCATCATTTAGGAGTAGGATATACAGTAGAGGGGGGGGATATGGGGCACCTTTAGGAGATAACATCCAAATATCCTGATCGTGTGTTGAACAATTAACAACGGTCGTGAGGTTACGGCTTATTAATGATTTGAATGTTCTTTGTTTACCACCAAATGTGACACGAAAGTAAAATAAAAAAATGTCCCATCTTCCCCCACTCTTTTATATAAGCTAAAATTTACATACGTATCAACTACGCATTCATAAATATGTGGACCTTACATAAGTATACTTGGTATACATACACCCTAACTACGACTAGCGACTACGTTAACTACATTTAGCAATCAAACTACTAAAGCTGACCAAACTTTCCCTATTTTCCCCGGAAAATATACTACACCCACCACCGTTTTCGACCACCATCAAAAACCTTTGAAATCCAGGGCAAAACCCCTTGCTGTACCATGCTTATTACTGCTGAATACTATTTCCACTGGACCATTGCTTGTAGTATTACTAGTAACATCGGGATTGGTGCCACACACCCAGTATGGGAGTGGGGGTTCCCCTAAGAAGCGAATACTCAAGTAGTCGAGCTGACAACCTCGCGAAGGCGAAACGTCCAAATGTATGACATTGATCTGATTAAGAAGGTGAAATTCTAGACTTGCATGTTGCTACTGCATCTAGGTATTAGCTATGTGAATCATGCATGAACACCAGATTAACTGTGTATTTAAAGAACCAATTGGTTTCTAATGTGTATACAAACCAATTAATTTCATGCTGCCTATACCTGCCGCCGAAGAAAGCGGGTAACCAATTGATTTTCAAACAACTGCAGTACCATGCAGTTCTATATCGAAATACGCAAACCGCGACTATGCTATGAAAATGTCATGCGCAAATAACCTTGAAAATTCAACGAAAAGCCAGAACCACCGAGACTGCCGTCTGAGCTTAATGTAACATCAGCAGGCATAGGGCCTTGCATGGGCCCACCGTCCACACGGCGCCCACAAAACTTGCGCTCCGCTTCACCAGTAAAGCGGACAGAAAGAAAGTCATACTGACAACTTCTAGCGTTTTCAATGTCAATTGCAGTGATAGTAATCTGATAAGTATATTTAAGAACAGTACAGCGAATGCATGCGCGTTTATGTTGTGCAAACGTGAAAGCATGGCGAGTATATGCAATATTGCAGACGTGAGAATCGTGAGTAGTTAGAATATTTAATTAAGCTGTTTTGAAAGCACCGAGTTGTTTTATGCTGCCATACACGGTGCGTAGTAAACAAAGAATGTTCACAGAATAATATAAACAGCGTTGTTATTTGTTAAAAACGCTATTTGGTGCAAAGAAAGGTAAAGTGCTAACACCTAACAGTATTCCATTTCCATTATACAGCACAAGACTAGTTTTGTTTTAAATATGCCTTTGAATATCATTTCATTACCTGGATCGGCATGTTGGGTACGTCAGTTTTTATTTTCCACACACAGAATGCGTTGTTCGGGTATTCTTGCGGGTAGTTGGGTGAAGTAATACGACCTTCGTCCTCGGTTATGTTTGCTCCGCAGGAGTCAAACTGTGACGTCACGGAATCTAGAATATGCAAAGGTCAATAGGTTAGATTACTTACTATGACGAAATCCAGCTTCAATGTTAAGTTTATATATTTAAAGAACTAGACAGAACAGTAGTGTGGTATATTACACATTATTACAGAAAAAGTACAATTTTAAATTTAAGATGACAATTTCAAGTCATTGATTCCATTTTTTCGATTAAAGTCTTTTTGTATTTTTTCAGAATTGTTTACAGTTGTAGTTTACAGTTGTAGCTTGTAGATATAGTGTTACCGAGTTGCCAGTGTTTTACAGAGTTAAAACGTTTCTTTTGCATATTACGCTATAAACCAATCGTTGGCAAAGCATATTAAACGTTCTCAGCATAATGGCAGACTCACAGGCATTTAAATTTTTCAATGTTGATATATGCAAACTGGGTATTTGTAAGCTCAACAATCTCACAACTAAAAAGTCATTACTTACCTATAATCAACATTAAAAATAAATAAACTCCTTTCCCGTAATATCGCATATTTATCAGAAATTCTTACGCAAACTAAACTGTCGACAAACAAACACAAATTATTTGGACTTCCTTTGCTATTTACCAGAAAAAAAAACAGCGACCTCGGCCCAGTAACGGAAATACGATCACCAAGACAACAACGGTTTCAAGAGCTCTCGTAATTATGATTCAACACAAGGTCTTGATAACCCGCACCAATTAAGTGATGTCCACGGCTCGCGCGCAGTGATCCTATATGGCAATATATAATGTTATTTGTGGCGACACAGTTTGCGGTAAAAATTACTTTGCGGCACAATGGGAACTGGCCACTTGAAAAGTCATATTCGAGAGTTGTGTGACGATCGAACGGTATGTTGCTTTTGTAGCACTCCGCGGGCACTTAATCCGAATTTTAATCGCCCTTTATTATTCGAACCGACGTCACGTATTCACACCTATTCATTGAAAAACCAACACAAGTGTACCGCAGCTAAAGTTGGCATTTTTGGTACACTGAGAACATGTACATGTAGAAGTCACTTCATTCCGCAGACTGATATACTGCTTGTATTACATAAATTATGAATTTTAAAAATCACAACTTGGTTGTAAATTTTCAATCCAAACTTTGTTGTGACAACCTACCCACTACAACAAAAAGATTGTGTCAACAAAACAGTCGTATATACGCCAAGGCAGGATTTTTTCGCGCTTTTTAATTTGAAAAGTAAACGAGTATTTAGTAATTTTTAACCGCAAACGAAAACTTTAAAAGTAATATATTTTATTTTAATCTGTAATTTCATTCAAAAGAAGTCGGAATTATACAAAACTTTTTTCTAAACAGTGTCACCAAAAGGCCATCAAATTGGTTGTCACGATTAGTGATGATTTAAATTTATTAAAACGAGTTTTTTTCTTTTTAAGCGTTCGGGTTAGGTTTGCGCTGTAGTTCAGCCTTATATTTACCATGTTTTTCTTAGCCAGGTGGGCTGTTTGTTACGAAATAGTAGGCATTCACACGTGGATTCATTGCATCATAATAGCGATTGTTTAACCTGGCAATTAATTACGACATAATAGCAATTCACACGTCGAATATTTGCGTCATAATAGGGATTGACACGTAAATCATTAGGCATGTAGGAGGTTTAAAGCAGGCTTGAATGTTAAAGAGGCACATGCATCGTATTTTAGCCTTTTTTTCAATAATACATTGAAAGATCCACACAAACAGTTGAAGATTTAAAAAACTCGGGCGTTTGTGTCGATAAATAACTTTGAAAATGTGCGAAATCGTGCTGCGTAACCGTATTTTCCACACGAGCCGTTATGAGTTAAACAGAGGTTAGATTATTACGTCATAGAATGCGTATTGTTACGTTTGATCTACGTTACAGATTACATAATTCGTTAGGGTTTATTGGCTGGGAATTAGGGGTTTAAGGTTTTTACTGCCATAAAACAGTACGAAAACAAGTCTATAACGTCCCTTAACTTACGTAATACATCACTATTGTGACAGAACATAATACTATTGTGACGTAATAAATCGTTAACCTTATACGCAAGTCAAGCGAATTACGCTGCCGCAGCATGTTTATCGCGCATTTTCAAAGTTAATTTGAACATTTTGAACCCAAAATTTTAGGTGGCCACCAGCTAAAGGATTACCTATGGGTCGTGAGATGTTTATAAAACTCTGATTTGGGTCGCGCTAAAAAAACTTTGGGAACCACTGGTTTAAAGGTTTGTCAAATAATACTGACCCGCATACTTATATGTATAGTTGTTTACCCGCAAACAATACTCGGTTTGTTTCGTCAAATAATAGGTAACTTATTAACCTGCGGCCGAAGGTCGCTAGTTTTATGGTCATGTAACCGCGCTTGCTAGTTTGTGGGCATCTAAACCGCGGCACTGCGCAAGTAGTATCACACGTACTTACAAACAAGTAAAACTAAGTCATTTTATGCAGAAGGAATCTATACACAGTTAGATACAAAAATGAAGGTTATTTGCAGCGGAATGCCCAAAACTGGGACGAAAACAATTTGTACAGCGCTAAGAATTCTCGGATTGAATGTTTATGATTTTGAGGAGCAGTTTTGGTACATTGGTGACCGATTGGTCAAGCATTTAGACGGAGGATGGACGGACGATGATATTAGAGAAATGTACAACGGGGTTGATGCTGTAACTGACGTACCAGGGTGCACGTTGTGGGAAGAAATTCTCCACGCCTACCCCGATGCTAAGGTATGGTTCTAACACCGTCAGAGTTTTTCAAAAATGTAAATAGGTACGCAGACATCCCGATTTATGAAAAATCAAATTACTCTGTCAGTCTTCAGTGACACAATATTTCTAAGAGAGGCACCAAAACTAACGTCCTAAACGCCAACCTATAGGTGTAACAAAGCGATAGGTTTGATTATGAAGGAAGATGGCTGCGTACCAGTCTGTATTTGAGATATGTACCACCGCTGCGCAACACTAGAAAACGCACACTACAAGTTTGTTACTGGGGGCTATATTTGAATAAATGTAATTTCTGTCTTCGCGTGGCGACGCAACGCCAGCCGAACACAGGTATTTTATCTTATGGTTTCACACACATCTAATCCGCTTACAAGCTACCATGCGTGTAACTTAGCGGGTACTGTAGCTTGAATAATGCTAATTTAAATTTACATCACATCATGTAGGTTCTTCATATGGAAAGAGCTTCCGATGAAGACTGGGGGAAAAGTTTTCGAAAACAGATTGGTGCCATACGTGGTAACATGTTGATGAGGTTCCTTGTGACTTTATCACCAACTGGGAGAAAACTTCGTCAATTCTTCAACGCGTGTCGTAAGCTATACTGATGTGTGCTGTTTGCATGGGCGTATATGTAGAAGTTATATCGTGTTTTAAACAACTAACATGTCTTGTTTAGAGTTGTAAGGATGCGGTTAATTAGTTTTGTAAATATTCTTTGTTTACCACCAAATCAGACGATAAAAGAGAATGCAAATATTTCCCATTTTATATTTTCCTAGTCCACCCTACTATATATGTCTTTCGTTTTGTTGCAGTTCGGTGTCAAGCGTCGACCGTTCAGTTTTCCCCATACTTTGAACCTCCGGTTAACGTCCCGTTGGCAAGATTAAGATACCGAGAACACAACGCAAACGTTCGCAGGGTAACTACGGATGTTTTGACTTTGTTTACGTGAACATCTTGGGCCTTAGTAAACTAATTTTTATCCCAGCAGTTTATTTACCAGTTTGAAAGAGTAAAAAAAGAAACTTGTTTTATAAAATGTACAGGGAAAAGAGAATAACTTTAATCTATACTTTATAATTTCCCTTTAATCCGCTGTAATAAGCCAATTTTGCCCTATAATTCCCGTATAGGTCCGATATTGTGTCAAGGGTCTGTCGTATATATAGTATACGTTTTTTTCTTTATTTATTGGAAATTAAAAATGCTTTTTTTTCCAGGCTGTTCCAGAAGATAAAATTCTTTATTTCTCGCATTCTGATGGTTGGGAACCTCTATGTAAATTCCTCGGTGTCCCTGTACCGTCCAAACCTTACCCCCACCGCAATAAAGGGGGTGAAATAGTAGAAGAAATCGTTTCCGAGTCCTACGTGTTCGTTCAGATTAAAAAAGAAGTTAGAATAGCGCTATCCCTCCTAGTGTTAGCAATTGCGCTTCTTTCTTATTTCTTTCTCTTCTAATATTTCGTTATTCTGCAAAGTGACATGCATTTCAAGGTGCAAAAATATGTTTCATTTTAAAAGTTATACAAATATTTTTATTATGGCTTAGAGCATGTAGCTAATAAAGCGAAATATGTCCCAAGAAATTTCGTCAATGTACTATATTTACACGTTTTCCATCTTTTCTGCAAAATTTATTCAAAATAAATGAGTGTTTAATACAATGCAATTACTTATACTGTCTCGCAATAAATCGTTATCCCACGCATATTCGGCGTAAATCTTAAAATAAATGTAACGATTAATCTTTTATTTCGCAAAAGCTGTTTACGGGCACGTGTTTCAGTTTGTTATTTTTTTTAAATGTTTGTAATCAATCATGAATATTAGTGGAGTTATTATTTTCTTTTGTGACTATTTCCGCAACAGTAAGATTCCGACACGTTTTTCAAAGGAGCACGTTTTTTAGCACGAAGTTAAGTTTTGCTTACAGCAGTACTGTTGTAAAATTTACCACACCGGTTTTAATAGTCGACACATACTGTTGTAAAAATACTCCACACATACTATATAGCCGTGAATTGTATTCTACCAGTTTAAAAGAGTCCCAGCTGCCAAGCAGACTTCTTGATAAAATATGAAGATTATTTGTAGTGGAATGTCCAAAACGGGGACAAAAACCGTGTGTCAAGCTCTTAGAATCCTCGGGTATGAAGTGTACGACTTCGAAGAGCAGTTCTGGTACCTCGGAGACAGGTTAATCAAGTGTTTAGATGAGGGTTGGACAGACGATGATCTTCGAGAAATGTTTAAAGACGTCGACGCGTTCACTGATATCCCATCTTGCCTTCTATGGGAAGATATATCAAGAGTTTTTCCAGACGCGAAGGTAACATTACCTAAATAGTTGGACAGTATGTCAGCTACAGGTAATGATTATTTAGTATGCAGTTTCAACAGCAACGCTTTTTAACCGATCTATCGTACACGTTTTCATAGTAAGTTCTAACGTCTGTCGTTTTTCTATTAATTCTTTATCTTCGTGTTTTAATAACATAGTAGGGCGGCTGGAGATGAGACACCTTTAGCACACAACCAAATATTCTGACAGTGTTTTAAACAATGAACAATGGTCTATGGGAGTCGTGGTTATGCGGTCTTGTATGGTACTTTAAATGTTCTTTGTTTACTACCAAATGAGACGAGTAGAATAAAATTGTGTCTTATTTTCCTCCACCCTACTATATGACCTTTGCTATGTTTTTCGAAGTGATAAATAAAGTCAATTTAGATCATTCATATGGAACGAAACAACGAAGACGAATGGGCACGTAGCTTTAAAAACCAACTGGAGAAGATTTACTACAATCGAATCTTGAGGACACTTCTACTTTTATCGCCTACTGGAACCAAACTGCGTCGTTACTACTCTGCATGCAGTAAGCATATAATATATTGAAAAATTCACAACAAAACGACATATTTTTTAGTAACTATTTTTTAAATTTTTGGTTATGAAATGATTTTAAAAAAAATAGTTACGAGAATGAATGATCATTAATGAAGAATAACATTTATTTATGCCATGACAGACCGAGTCCAAGCATCATGCCAAACGCTAATGCCATGGAAAAACATCCCGATTAACATACCGCTGGCAAGAATGAGATATAGGATGCACAATGTTAACGTTCGGCAGGTAATCACAACTACTGTGACTAATAAAACGAATACTATAGTAGGGTGGGAGGAAATGGGACTATTTCACTCTATTTTCCGTCCCATTCGGTAGAAAACAAAGAAAAACATTTATAAAACTGTATCCTCACGACTCCCATAAATCGTTAATTGTTTAAAACACATTCAAGATATTTGGATATATAAGGTATCCCGTCTTCTCCTATAGCCTACAATATAAGAAATGTTGAGCTTAAAAAACAGCATAATATAGCCACTGCCACCTCTTGAAGACAATTTTTTTCAAGGACTTGAGATTCAGGTCAGATCTAGCAGTCAAACAACTGTCGTGTAAATCATTTACCTTTATGTGATGTAATGTTTCAACAGCTACTACCACGGAAAATACATTACAGTAGCGAACATATTATTACCGTAAACTGTCCTGGCAACAGGCATGTTTACACTCACAATAATGCATGTTTTACCATTACCAGTCCGCGTCGGTTCCAAAAGACAGGATCCATTTCTTGAAGCATTCAGAGGGCTGGAAACCGCTTTGCGCCTTCTTAGGCGTTTCAGTGCCCGACACACCTTATCCACACCGAAATAAAGGGGGAGAGATCATACAGCAATTAATGGATCGATCTTACGTTTTTGTTCAAATCAAGAAAGAAGTTATATTCAGTTTGTCGCTGATTGTGGTCGCTTTGGGTTTTCTTGTGTATTTTAGACACTTGCTGATTTAAATGAGTGATGTAAATACATATATCGGCCTACCCTATATTACAAAACACCCAGGACTGTAAAACAGCGCTGTTAATTGTTTAAAATACGATTAGTAATACACTTGGATAATTATATGTGCTAAAAGTGTCCAACCTTTCCCCACCCTACTATATTACAGATTTTTATGTTTCTGTGCGGAAAAGGCAATACATATACAAATAAATCAGTTACATTCCTTCATTTATTCATTCATAAAATAATAAACACAAGTATTGTGATCGCTTGGAGGCTTACTTGGTAACTGGGTAAATGGGTTTAAACTCTAAAATAGAACAGGGCAGTAAACTTACAATATAAATACCTTTATATGCTTCAACGTGTTCATACATGAGGTCAAGCAAATAGTTCATTAAAATATAACGATTGCCTAAAACTGCTTGCCATAAGTAGTAAATTTTACACAAAGACATTGGTCATTTTTATGACGGCCGTGCTTTGCGATCTGCAACCGAAGTACAGTATCAGTAATAGTCAGTGTTAATGCCAATTTACTTTTTATGACGGCCGTGCTTTGCGATCTGCAACCGAAGTACAGTATCAGTAATAGTCAGTGTTAATGCCAACTACTTTAAACGATATATTGTATATAGTCGTAGAATTTCTAGGTTGAAACAAAGTATTACCGATTTTAAAGCACCTACATCGTTCATTGCAGTGGCTGTACAGAGTAGTAATATGAAGGTTATTATGACTGGAATGCCGAAGACTGGCACCAAAACCATGTGTTCTGCCTTGCGGATTTTAGGCTACAAAGTCTACGATTACAGAGAGCAGTTCTGGTATCTTGGTCCAGAGTTTCTAAAAGCGGTAAACGAAGGTTGTACGACCGAAGTAATTCGTGAAATGCTGCAGGACGTCGACGCTGTCACTGACATGCCCGCTTGCATTCTGTGGGAAGAAATACTCAGAGCTTTTCCAGGTGCTAAGGTTCGTTTTTTGTTTGGTGCAAAATGAACATTTCTGTTACAAGTAGGCTAACATTTCTTTGTTTTAATTAAAATGTTTGCAGCTAATTCACATGGAAAGATCTACAGAAGATGAATGGGATAAGAGTTGGAAAAAACAGCTAGATAAGATTGGATCTCGTATTATAGTCCGCATTTTACTACCTCTAACACCAACAGGGCGTAGACTTGCAACATTTTTTACTGATGCAGGCAAGTACGGGATTAATTAAACAACATATAACATCAATTTTATTCATCTCTTCGAATACAGTAATGAAAGTGGGAACTGGAAAAGAAAGAAATTAGCAACAAAACGACAGTTGTTAAAAAATATGCCATAGGCCATAGAAAAAAGACTCGAGTGAAAGTTTCAAAAAGTGTGCCTGTTAATGCGTGCTGATTTTAATGAATTAATCGTTTTATATCATTTTCAGTTCGTGCATGTTTTAGTTTACAAACAAGGTTGTTGGATGTACCTCGTCACAACACAACCATCTGCAAGATACGGTACAGAGAACACAACTCCCACGTAAAAATGGTTTGTTTAATCTCAGTTTCGTTGGATTTAACATGATCTTTGTATTGCACCGACTGATGAAGCCATGTTGACGAAATATATATCCTATAACATTGTTGAACATTCTTGTTTATTCTCCTGTATTTAGTAGTAAGCCATATACAGGATTATATAAACGTATCTTCACGTCTCTAAAAGGGCGTTTAATTGTTTATTGTTGAAAATACAATTAGGGAATATAGGATAAGATAAGCTAAAAGTGTCCCATTTTATATCTAACAGTACTATATTTCGTAGCAAATGAACCGATGTTTAGTTTATTATTTAATACAGAAAAATAATTTATACCTTCCAGGCGGCACCAAAAGGTCAAATCATCTACTTCGAACACAGCGATGGATGGGAACCTCTTTGTAAATTCCTGGGGGTTCCCGTACCCTCTGTGCCTTACCCTCATAGAAACAAAGGCGGTGAAATTATCGACGAATTCGTTACAGAATCGTTCATCTTTGAACAAATCAAGAAAGAATTTAGTTACATCGCTGCTATAGCAGTGGCACTTTTAGCAATTACTTTTTATTGTGTTTTTATATGACATAGTTGTATTTCTTTCTAAAAGAAGTATATAGGTATTAATTCGATCGTGTGTAAATAGTATTTGTTTTAAAAAATGGATATACATTTTCACTTCATCTCGTTTACTTTTAATTACAAACATGTAGGCTATAATTTTATAGTTTATTATACTTATTGTATATTTAACTTAATAATTTGCTTCGGTGGGGTAACATTGAACGTGTTTACATTCTCTTTTCTCGTTGTTTTCTAAAACACTATAAGGAAAAGGGAGTTTTAGGTGCCAACAGTATCCAATCTAACCCAACAGTATAATCATTAAACTGTCTTCTTGTGTTGTTTAATTTAATGTTAGATATCAGTTAGTTAATTCATAAATACAATTTATAAACCTACTTGGATGCCTTGAATGGCGTTATCTAAACCACATGATCCGAGGCAAACACGTTCTGACACACCGACCTTGACTATTTATTTGTACAACCGCCGGGTTACTGTAATCATAAATTCGCTACGTGTGTTTACTCATGTAGTAAACTGCGATTTTATAGGTATAAGTTGCTGTTTTATGCTTTTTGCTTACAAAGAAATTATATATTTTGCTCTAGTCTATCTGTACCGTAATGAAACTTTCGCACCAGGCATTTTAGATTCCCTGTTTTTCAAAAATTGTAAATATTTACAAAATCGGCGGAGCGTGACAGCCAGGTGCGAGAAAAAGGCAAAATATAAACTTTATTCTGTTTGTTGTTTAGTGCATGTAGCGAAATTTTGCTGCTGCTTCGATTAAAGCTTGGTGGTTGTAACTTCTGTGTATATCATGGCAGTGTATTAGGTTTATACAGTAAGTCCCGGTGCATCTGTTGCTAGTTTCATTTTAAAAGCAAGCATGAAGGTTATTATGACTGGAATGTCGAAGACCGGGACGAAAACCATGTGTTCTGCCTTGCGGATTTTAGGCTACAAAGTCTACGATTTCGAAGAGCAGTTTTGGTATCTCGGTCCAGAGTTCCTAAAAGCGGTAAACGAAGGTTGTACGACCGAGGAAATTCGTGAAATGCTGCAGGACGTCGACGCTGTCACTGACATGCCCGCTTGCATTTTGTGGGAAGAAATACTGAGAGCTTTTCCAGATGCTAAGGTTCGTTTTTTTTATGACTTAAGAAACTAAAACTTGCATAGTTTAATGATTTAAAAGCTATATTCCTATTTCCTTTACTAATATAAACATTTACTGACATTTTTATTCAATAAACACATTTTTAGCTGATACACATGGAGAGAAAATCTGAAGACGACTGGGCAAAAAGTTGGAATAAGCAAATTGACGCAATACGAAGCAATTTTACAGCACGTTGTATTGTACCACTTACACCAACTGGGCGATACCTTCGTAATTACACCAATGCTCTAGGTCGGTTTATAAACTATGCTTAAAGCTGTACAGTGCCTTGAGATTGAAGTTTTAGTAATAAAAACATGTTTGTCACGCGAGAATCTTATTATCGCCACGTGATAAACGCGTGATCACATTTTTGCAAAGCAATTTACTTCGAAACGGATTTTCGGCAGCTTTTATTTTAAAGTATTTGAAATTGTCAAAACACACTATATTTCCTTGTAGAATATTGGTTTAACTTTTAGGCTATTTTAACACAAGACGTGTTACAATTTTTGCCGTATATTAGCGTTTCATACTACTCGTACGGCGCTACGGCGTCTTTTTCTACTTTTTTTGTTTAAATTTCAAGGATATATGTGTTTGCACATGCTACGTTTCAACCCTATTTTAGAAAATTTTAACGTTGTACACAAAACGTGTTACCTATTGAACGACTAAAAGCAGTATGTTCTATATAGTTTATTTATGCTTTAGCACCTAATTTTCATATTATCCATTTTTAGGACGTGCTGGGTTCAGTTTGCAAACTTTCTACCCATGGAAGCAACCAAGTGTAAATCTACCTTTCTGTAAACTGCGATACAGAGAACATAACTCACACGTTAGACTGGTACGTGTTTACACTGTTGGTTGTTTAATATGCTACACAACTTTTACTGTACCACTGTATTTTCGGCGCCGTGCCATAGTGGTTAGCGCGCCTGCTGCCTGTAACCCAGATGTAATTGGTTTAAGGCTCGACGCTGCTACCATTGTGGGCGTATGTGTCCTTGGACAAAACACTAAACGGCAATTAACTCAGCGGTCACTAATTGGTTGTTCAAATTATCAGCCATACATGAAAAAATCAAAAAAATCCCCCAAAATAATCACCCATAAAGTAACATACATGTTAACTCGTAAGCTGGCACGAGGTGTTAAATCCGTGTGATAACGACTGTCGTTTTCCGGCCATGCGAGGAAAAAGAAAGTTACATACAATCATTTTTAAAGTTTAGGTTTAAAAGCCTATAATGTTCCCATTTTTGTTGTCATTTATGAGGCGAAAGTATATGACTATGTCTGAGTACAAGCTGTCCTAAAGAAAAACTGTAAATCGCTAATTTATTCAAATTGTGGTTTATTTAACTGTACTTGGATACTGTGGTAATTCTACAAGAGTCCTACGTTCCAGGCGGCACCAAAAGGTCAAATCATCTACTTCCAGCACAGCGATGGATGGGAACCTCTTTGTAAATTCTTGGGTGTTCCCGTACCTTCTGTACCTTACCCTCATAGAAACAAAGGCGGTGAAATTATCGACGAGTTCGTTGAAGAGTCAGAAATGTTCAAACAAATTAAAAAGGAAATTACTTTCCTTGCTACTATAGCATTCCTGCTGATTGGAGTCGGTTTATATTATTTCTTCCGTTGATTTTTTGTCACCGCCTCGTTGTTCTTTGAAAATTATTCATTTTAATTTCAGTTTTCAGCAAATAAATTCATGCTGCGTTTTCGCTAAAACGTACAGTTTGATTTTGTAAACAGTAGGATGGGAGAAGATGGGACACCTTTAGCACATAATATCTAAATATTCTAATCGTTTTTTAAACAATTAACAACGGTCTATGGAAGTCGTGAGGGTACGATTTTATATTTTTTTTAATGTTCTTTGTTTACTATCAAATTAGACGAGAAAATGGAATAAAACCGTGTCCCGTCCTCCCCCACCCTACTATATATAATATAGTGGTGTGGGGGAAGATAGGACACCTTTAGCACATAATATCTGAACATTCTGGCCGTGTTTTAAACAAATAATACCGGTCTATTAGAGTCGTGGGGGTACGGTTTTATATTTCTTTGAATGTTTTTTGTTTACTACCATGCGGGACGAGGAAATAGTATGAAAAGGTGTGCCATTTTCCCCCACCCTACTATATGTCATATATATACTTCGACAGCTAAGTTTACAAATGCCTTGTGTAATTCTCATTTATTACACTCAAGTACACACCAAACCCACCAAACCATTCTACGTGGTTAAAGCCTAATATATGAGCATTTACTCAATATGAATTTGAACTTCGAACAAGCTGTTAGCAAACATAGCCCTTCAGTCGCGCAGTGATGCAACTACTGGGTTAACGATTTCTGGAAAAGTTAACTAAACGCATTGAGTTGATGCCAGAAAGTTAGTCAGGTGTGTTTTTATATTGGAGTTCTGGATCGTAAAAAGTAATAACTGGATTAAAAATATAGAAATAACTTTTAAGCATTTTGCTGCTGGTAATATTTCGATTAGAATTTATTTCTAAATTACGACCACGTTGTAACTGCAGTTTGTACTTATGCAGTATTTACTTATAGCGAGATTTGTTAAGGCGAGTCACCTGTATTGTTCATTACAGTAAAAAAAGGAATTATGAAGGTTATTATGACTGGAATGCCAAAGACTGGCACCACAACCATGTGTTCTGCCTTGCGGATTTTAGGCTACAAAGTCTACGATTTCGAAGAGCAGTTTTGGTATCTCGGCACACAGTTTACTAAAGCTTTAGACGAAGGTTGTACCACCGAAGAAATTCGTGAAATGCTGCAGGACGTGGACGCTGTCACTGACATGCCCGCTTGCGTTTTGTGGGAAGAAATACTAAAAGCCTTTCCAGATGCCAAGGTTCGACTCTTCTTAATTGGAAACCTATTTCTCTGTACAAATTTATTGCGACAGTTTATACCATATATAACCGCATTCTCACGACTCTAAATTACATTGCTATTATTAAAAACACCCTTAGAAAAATATGATAGGTTTATGCTAACGGAATCCATCTTACCTTGCACTACTGATATATTAAAACAAAATTGTTATTTCGTATTAGTTGATTCACATGGAGAGAGCATCCGACGAAGATTGGGATCGAAGTTTCCAGAAACAAATGCTAGTGGCTCGTGCCAATTTTGCTTTGCGTTTTATAACTCCACTGACACCTACTGGACGTAAACTACGGCACCTTCTAAACTCAATGGGTAAATATGTGCTTATGGACTACGTTTGTACAACTATATTGTACGGTAGGGTAAGTACAGGTATTGCTTTCCTGGAACGGAACTTTACTGTTGATTTGGGCTGAAGTTCAACCTTTGCATTTAATGCTTCTTAGTTGACAAAGCTTCATAAAATTTCAAAGCTATTATTTCGGTAATTTTTACGTGTGCGTAAGAAAAATGTATTTGTGGTATTTTTTTAAAACGAGCGAAATTAAAACATACTGTTCGGTGCAGTAAGAGCAGTGTGTAGCATGCAACCCTTCTATCCTTGGAAGAAACCAACATACAATTCACCCTTCTGCAAATTACGATACAGAGAACATAACTCACACGTCCGAATGGTAAGTTTTAATATTGAATAAATGTATGAATGTATAACTTATTTATGCTAGCGCGGTGGGCAACTAGTACGGCCTTTACAGTATATATGAGTGTTTTGTTTTACATCTAGTACCATCTTACTCGTTATCATATATGCCACTTTGAAGGTGAATATTCTACGTTATTTGTCACTAATATAGAAAGTTTGGGATATTATATGTTAACCGTATCCATCTTACTCCACTATACTTCCAACACTTCAGGCGGCACCAAAAGGTCAAATCATCTACTTCAAACACAGCGATGGATGGGAACCTCTTTGTAAATTCCTGGGTGTTCCCGTGCCCTCTGCACCTTACCCTCATAGAAACAAAGGCGGTGAAATTGTGAGCGAGATCGTAGGAGAGTCGGTTATCTTTAATCAAATACGAAAAGAACTGATACGGTTGTTTACGTTTGCAATACTCTTCATCGGAGTGACTTTGTTTTATTTCCTGTATTAGGGTAATTCAACCACGTGTTATGGTTACTTTCTTAATTATCAGGTATTTTTAATATACAAGCACGCTTTTTAAATGTATTTTGAGATAAAAATATGTATATAGTTGGGTGGGAGAAAATGGGACAACTTTTTATTCTATTTTCTCGTCGCATTTGGTAGTAAAAAAAGAACATTCAGAGAATTATAGATCCGTATCCCTACGACTACCGTATACCGTTGTTAATTGTTTAAAACACGATCAGGATATTTGAATATTATGTGCTAAAGGTGTCCCGTCTTCCCCCACCCTACTATACGCTTTTTAAAGAACAATTTTAGCTTTGTTTTTGCAATGAAATGCTAATATATAAATGCAGCAAAGTAAAACGTAATCATTAAAATATAAGATCTCTATAAAATATATATGTTTATTTTTTTTAAAAAGCGATGGCGAAGATCATATTATTAAAACAACAAAGAGAAGGAAATCATTATCAAAACGACAATCGTTAAAACAGCATGCTATGGGCAAAACGTGTGGGTAAAAGTGTTTAGTTAAACAGCGTGGCTGTTGAGCTTAACATATAGGCGTTAAACTTAATAAACACATGCTGGTTTGACTGGAAGTTGAAAGTCCAATATTGTCAAATAATTACATTCGCACCGGATTTGTATTTACAGCTGCACAGTTTTCGAACACCCGCTGCTAAAGAAATTACGAGTCTATAATCATTTTTCTGTGTCAGGCGCCGTATTTATTCTCGAGGCGTGTAATCACCTATTCGTGTGTTCTGATTCAGTTTTATCAATCGTTTCAACGCGCAATTAGTTGGCGTGAAGGTGTCGGGCAATTAGCGAGGAAACGGCTTGAATGGTAAAAGAACGAGCTTTAGGGAACTGTTTGTATAACGACGACTGTGAGTTAATTATTAGCGAGGTGCACTGAGAGCTCGAGGTGCTTGGTTAATCCAGTCAAAGGCAGATTTAGAATTGAGGTTTGCTTTTCATTTGTACAGTGTTAGGAGGTTAGAATGTTGGGCGCTTTGAAAGTTTGGGCCAGTGGCCAAAAATCAACCAAGTATTCACCGAGAAACAAACGTAAGAGTCGACCTGGGAGCAGACCAAGTTCTCCTGTTCCTTTAACATGTGAACCTCAGGAAAGTGACGTCGATAACACAGAGGTGAATATCTTATGTGTAACTTAATAACTACAAGTTAAACTCGTATATTGGCGCAGTATGCTGCTGTATAAATTTTTGAGCACTTAAAACTTATTGTTGGATTGAGAATCTTAGTATAAGCCGCGAACTTTATGACGAATACAAAACCGGTTTAAGTATGTTTATTGTGAAGGCGTATTTGCCAAGCAGCCGCAATTCTGAAATAGCGCCTTGCGTTCAATGGCGCTGCTACGTCAGCATCGAGTGCGGTCGGTCTATAATGCCAGTGAGCCAATCGATACAAAACACTTGAAGCGAGTTCTGTCATAATCTGGATAATGTGTAGCGGAACTCTGGGTTCCAAACCTGGCATTTGAATCTGGAAAAAATGAAGTTTAAACTGGAAATTTGCTGCTCGGAGTATAAGGACAAGGTTAAGTTTCTTAGATGTAATGTAGCTTTAAAATATTGGTTTCGGAATGTAATATCCGGAATACGGATTACCATGTGCCAGTTCGTCAAACTCCTACGTTATAGTGTGTAGGCGCGAAAATTATAGATTGTAGGAAAGATGGCTACGCTTGGTTGAAATACAGCTTAATCATAAGTCAAGCTGTATTGGTTATGGCAAGGTTTCGATATCATACGCTGTTCCTTTACCTGGTCGATACAATTTGTTTGAACAGTATGGATCGGTCTAGATTAGCAATTCGTGTAGAACAAAAGGCTTCCAGCATATTAGCCCTTTCAGTAACAGAATGAGACATGTGTGTACTGTGTTCGACAGAAGGATTAACCCGTAATCTGCTTCACTGTAATTTGTGTTATTACGAGAGAGTTATTATAGCGTTGCCGCCTGTTAACCAGTATAAGCATTTCAAGAGGTTCTGACCGTGTGAACAACACACATGTGTTACTACTTCATGTGTTACTCCTTGCCTGATGAATTCTTCGTTCAGATAAGCGATAGACGTTTCAGAGAATATGCAGATAGCACATGTTATATAGAAAGAGGGATAGAAGCTTGAGATGTACATGTTGGTAATAGGAGTTATTAGTTGCCAGTGCTTTAAAGTGCCGTCGCAAGGGTCCATTTGCTATTTTCGTTAAATTATGCGCATAATAGGTTAGATTTCCAACTGTTACGATGCTTCATGAACTGGTCATTTTTCTACTTTGTTAGATGTGTTGTCTAGTTAACCGCTGTTAAACATTATAAGATGGTTAAATTTTATGCTGTGATGCAAATATTTTCTATTAATAGCGCTGTGCTTATTCAGATGGTTAACTACGGTCATCTGCTGACGTGTCCACTATGCGATGAGCTGTTCACACACCCCGTGCTACTACCATGCCAGCATAGTTTATGCTACGGTTGCGCACGAGCTCAAATACTCAGCGATGACGCAATGATGACGTCAATGATCGAAGAGATTGCTGACGAGGACAGCGCCATTGAGATGTCTGCTGTGACGTCACCAACTTACACGTCATCGTTTACGTCATCGCCACCTCGAAGTGTTACAAGAAAAAACTCGGATCCAGAATTCGGTACCCTTATATTTGAATCGTTATTTTATCACTGCTGGTAATTCTATTTTCAATTAGCGTGCCGTTAGCACACTATATGCTCATTTCCCAATATTTTTTTTATTAATTAACAACTCCCTTTTAAAGTCGCGTGGCTATATACGGTTTTATAATTCTGTGTATAGTAGGATGGGAGAAGGTGGGACACCTTTTCATTTTTTTATCGTCCTATTTGGTAGTAAACAAAGAATATTTAAAGAATTATAAAACCGACATTCCAACGACTCGCATTGGCTGTTTTTAATTGTTAAAACACAGTCGATATATTTAAATATTATGTGCTAAAGGAGACCCGTATTCCCCCATCCTACTCTATATGCTATGTTTCCCACGAAATTGGTCAATAAAGGAGAAGGCCAAATTCTTATACCAATCATTGGACTATTTCATGCAGATTTATCTCCACAATCGTCGAATTCGCGTCAATCTGGATTTCCGGATTTAGAGAACGAAGATCCGCAATTAATGGAAAGGGAAAGCGGAAATAACAATGGAGGCAACAAACAGTCTATTGTTCTAACAACAAAGGATCTTCTACATTTTAAGGTAAAACAACAACTCCATTGGACTAAAATAACGTAAACATTAAGAAAAACAAACTTTAATTAATTATTTAATCTTCGCTATCATTTTCAAAGCGACAAAAAAAGTATTTATGTTATGCAAAAATAGTTATGTTTTTGCTTCTAGCCCAAACGTTTAATCATTAGAGACTCGATGTGGCTACAAATTCTGTGTGTGTGTGCTTGAATAAGACAGATTTGAGGTGTACGAAAAAAAGACAGTCAATTTTAACAACCATCGTTGCCCTGCGACTTGAAAATGTACAAGTTATTTTATTCATTCTTGCATCTTAGTCCTCCGCCCGGGATCGAACCTCCTCTACTCGAAGCCTTAAGTCCGGACACTCGACACCGAGAAGCGGTAGCTTCATCGAGAGCGATGGTCAGAGGCCCGGTTTCAAAAAGTTCTTCTCGCCAGCTTCATCCGGAAAAAATAGTCTGATGACGTCATCAATTACGTCATCGTCGTCGTCTCTGAGAAGCATGTCGAAAAGACCAAGTCTTCGCCGAAGTAGCTCAACTTCATCTATCGCAAGAGCGGCATCTATGCGCAGTCACTCACAACATCATAACGTAAATATAATATATAACAATTTTTAATGGATGAGATCCTATAGTCGAAGATCTGGGATTTAAGTCAGACTTGGCCCATTACCCCAACACACAGACTGCATGTGTATACTTCGTTCCTATGCGACCAACGTGACTCCCGAATAATTAAGGACAAATAACTTTATAATAGTAGTAGGATGATGGAAGAAGGAACACCTTTTCATTTAATTTTCACGTCCTATTTGATAGTAAACAAAAACATTTAAAGAAATATTAAACTGTATCCGCACGACCTTCACAGACCGTTGTCAACTGTTAAAACACGATCAAGACATTTGGATATTATGTGTTGAAACTTCCCCCACTTTACTGTATAAAATCTCTACCTCCATTTACACTGACTTCGACTTTTAAAACCTTCGTTGCCATAATAGAACATCCTTTCATTTTTTTCACTATATACATCATCATGTATGTTGTTTATATTTCATCTCAGGCTCTCGCAACTTTGAAAAAAAGCCGAGTGAAAAGTATATTTTGCCCAAGTTGTGAGCAACAGGTTCAACTTGGGAAACTTGGAATATCTGGTTTGTTCAGGTAAGTTAATAGCATTGGAATTAAGGATAACGTTTTATGTTTAAAATTACGTTCTTAAATTTAAGTCATTAAATTTTTGTGGCAAAGTCCGGCGCCGTTGGCAAAGTGGTTAGCGCGTCTGCCTTTAATCCATCTTGGGACTCGTAAACTGGCACGAGGTGTGTAAAACAAAACACCTGTTCTATAACCGACGTTTTCCGGTCACGCCAGAATAAAGCAAGTTTTATTTATTCATTCAAAGTGTTAAAATGTAACAATTTCGGATATGTTTTCTTTAAATTAGCTTTGCTCCTTTTATCTCTAGCTTCTCCTAAAAATCTTAACGATTTTGGGGGTATAGGCCTAAATCTTATGTCACCTAACACGCATTGTCGTATATAGTTCTTTGCATCTTGTAAAATAGGCATATAGTAGGGTGGAGGAAGATGGGACATCTTTTCGCTTAGTTTTCTCTTTTCATTTGGTAGTAAACAAAGAACATTCAATGAATTAGAAAACCGTATCTTCACGACTTCCACAGACCGTTGTTAATTGTTTAAAACACGATCAGGCTATTTGGATATTATGCGCTAAAGGTGTCCCATCTTCCCCCACTCTACTATATATTGTATGGCGTATTGGTTTATGATGTTGGTGTCAAACGGATTGACCGAATAGTTCAAAAGAAACGTTGATTTACAATATTGCATTTTAATTGTAGGAATTAATCTGAATTTCTTTGCATTCCAGAAATTTTGCTTTGGAAACCATAGTTGAAAGATTTCGATCAGCGGCAAAAGCAGCGGTCGCCATAAGATGCGGTTATTGTAAACCTCCTGCAGCTGACGCTACCAAATCATGCATAGACTGCAAGGTTGGTAACAAATGTTGTTTTTTCGTTGTATCCTGGCCTTTTGTTAAAGATTATTGAACAAAAAAAAACGAAAAGAAAACACAAAAACGAAAAAAACGTAAAAAAAAACAAAAAAAGAACGAAAAAAAAACGAAAAAAAACGAAAAAATAACGAACAGTATTGCAATATTATTACAGTGCTTAAATCGTATTTTTGCAAAAATGTTACTATAAGTTCAAATTTTAAATGACCTTTTCAGCTGAGTTATTGCAACGAATGTTTCAAAGCAGTTCACATATGGGGGACAAAGAAAGCGCAACATGATTACGTGGGACCAACCAACAATTTTTCCCGACCTAAGGTAAAGTACGACCACTAAATTCCTGCTGTGTAATTGAACCCAATACTTACAGTACTATTGGGTAAGATTTGATATTTAGCACTCCATCAAACTCACATTTCTATATCTATTTTAACAATTAACAACGTTTCTTTTTAAGAGCGTGGTAATCGGTTCTATATTTTCGCGAATATTCTTTGTTTACTACAAAATATGACGAGCAAAGAGAATAAAAAAGTTGCCCCATTGTACCCCACCCTAACCTTCCCTACTTTACCCAGGTTCTGCTGTGTCCTGAGCACAATAAGGAAGCTGTGAACATGTATTGTAGTAAATGCAAGAAGTCTGTGTGCAGAATGTGCAAGCTTGGTGGTGGTGGACACGTCAATCATCCTGTGTTATCCGCAAAATCAGCGTACAAGTAAGTAATGGAAATTGCATTCCTGAAGATGAATGTAATGTATGTAAGGATGGATGAATGTAACTTACTTTATCCTCGTGGACGGAAAAGGACAATCACACGGGTTTAACGCCTCGTGTCAGCTTAGGAGTTACCATGCATGTTACTTCGTGAGTAATTATTTTTTGGGGGGGATTTTTTCTTTTTTTGTTTTTGTATGGCTGATAACTTGGACAACCCATTAGTGACCACTGGGTTAGAGCAATTGCTGTTAAGTGTCTTGCCGAAGGACACATACGCCCACAATGGTAGCAGCGTCAAGCCTTGAACCCATCACCTCTGGGTTACAGGCAGGCGCGCTAACCACTATGCCGCGGCACCGGACTAAGGTTTTCTCAGTGCTAGCGCATATCTCGCAGAGGTTAGGTGTTCAAAGCTCGCCGCAGCTACCATTTTCGGCGTATTTCTGCAGCTACCATTTTCGGCGTATTTCTTTGGGTAAGAAACATACTTTGGCTCAGTGGTCACTTATAAGGTTGTGTCTAAATGTTCAGCCATACACAAAAACCCGCGCATAAGTAATCACCCGCATGTGTGTGGTAACTATAGTAGAGCGAAACAGAAGATGTTATTACTAGTGTCATTCCTGTCATACGAGGATAAATAAGTTAAAATCGTTCATTCAACTCTGCTGTTTCCATCATAGGGAGGGAAAGGAACGTCTATGCGAAGGACTTGCCGTTTTGAAAAGCAAGAAAGCTTCCGTTCAAGCCAAGATCGATTCGCTGGGCGAAGCTTTCACTGCACTTGAGGTAAGCGGATACTAATTGCTTTTCAGTAAGCGGTGAGATCAATACATTACATGTTTTGTAGCTGAGTTATTGTTGTTTTAGCGTATCGATCAAACCATGTCGCTACCTTTTCATATAAGTGTTCTGTTTAGGCGTTTTCATTGACCTAATGCATATGTTGAGCCATTATTTTATATTAATTTCCGTAAGCGTTCATGGCTAAGCTCAGCCTACGTTGTATTGATTGGATATAGATTGTTAAGTGACTTCGTTTACCCGTTACGTAACCTTTTAAAACGAATGCACTGGTATAGTACTGTGGCGTAAGATGGATGGCACATGTATGTCCCATGTTCCCTAATCGTGATTTTTTTAACAATTACTAACTATGTTTTAAGAGCAGTGAGGTAACGATACCGAAATTCTGTAAATATTCAAACATAAGAATCCATAAACCTAGACCATCTAACACCAGCCAACTATAGTGGGCTGAAGAAAAACGAATACCGTTTGCACGTAATACCCAAATATCGTGATTGTTTTAAAAATTAACAGCCGTCTATAGAAGCTGTGGGAAAAGAGTTTTATAATTCTTTGAATGTTTTTTATTTACTACCAATGGTACGGGGAAATAGAATGAAAAGGTGTCCTTTCTCCCCCACTCCACTGCATATCTAATCTCCAATACATGTCTAATCTTAAAATAGACTAAAACTGGAGTAAGCATCAGGTACGAGTATACCCCCCTATTGTTTCAGCCACTGTACGTAATATAATGCTTGTAAATTAGTTATCATTACATCAGGAATCGATATGTTTAAAATACGCGTTTTTTAGAGACAAGAAGCTGCTACACGCGAAGAAATCCACACATCTATAGACGAGATGCATCGCTTGCTTGAGGTGAAGAGAAACGACCTTCTCACTAAAGCTGACTCTAAACTGCGCGAAAAAGAACAACTTCTAAGGCAAGGTGATTGAGTACGTGTTACTCGCTTTAATATTTGTAGGTAAGCATTGGCTTGAAGACAGCACCGCCGCTAACATAAACAAAACATTTTTTTAATAGAAATACTGGATCACCACAGACACATGATGTACGCTAGCGTCGTCTCCTTCGCAGAGGAAACTCTTAAAGAAACTGACCCGGCTTACTTCCTACAAACTGTACAGATGGTTGAGATAAAGTAAGGTTATACTTTAAAGCGAACTTGACTTCTGTTTTTTTTTTATGCTTAGTAAATCGCCAACAAAGTTATATAGATGGTAACTTATTATCGGGCACGAGGTGTGTAAAACAGAACACCTGTATTGTAACGGCTGTCGCTGCCCGTCACGTGCGGTTAAATAAGTTACATATACGTGGTAACTCGTTATTGGGCACGAGGTGTACAAAACAGAACACCTGTGTTGTAACGACTGTGGTCGTTGCCCGGCACGTCGAGATAAATAAATAAGTTACATGTTACAAGTGCATGCAATATATATTCTTGTTTTTGTTGTGCAGGGTAAACGAAGCAATTGATCATTTATCAAAAGAAGGAAGAGAGGGACTTGGAGAGTCCGCGACTCTACATCTGGAGTTGGCGGAGACAAAGAAGAAAATGGAAGAAATAGATTTCGTAGCAGGTACTGTATAATAGAATGAATGAACACTGCGTTTTTCATTGGAATTTTATTCTTCCGATCAAAAACTGATCTATGTGCATTGGAGGACATGAGCTATAAGTATATTCGTGAAAATCTGTCCTGAATAGCACCCAGGTTTTACCTGTACACCTTTAAAACTGCAACAACAGGACTTTTTACACGGTTTTAAAAAGAGAATTAAAAAGAAGCACCCGTGACGTCAACGGTACAAATATAAGCGACGATAACTCTAAAATGGTATCGTTTTGAATGGAATAAAACAATATGAATTGTAGATACAGCTAAGTACGCATTAATTGAACACAGATTATAAAATTTGACTTAAGCTCTCTTTCACTTAATACTTTTTCACTCCGTTTAGTAAACGTATACTGTTCTACCCAGCTCCTAAGCAGCCGAAGATCGAAGGACAATTTGATGGAGATGTCGCTTCTCAGCCAATCATATCATGGGGACCCGGGTCATTAAACGAGGTCATAGAAAAGTTCGAAATTCGATACACCCCGCATTGTGACGTAACCGATGACGTAGGGAAGCAAAACTCAAGCACGATATGTGTGGATTCGGTGAAACCAATTTTTGAGATACCAGAAGAAGCGCCCGCGACTCTGTATGACGTCACAATACGCTCTGTGAACAAAGCAGGGTGCAGTGAATGGAGCGAACCAGTGTTGATGCACAGATCAGCAACGAAAGGTGAGAAAACGCAAAACAAAATTAAAATCAAATTTAAAATTAAAATCAAACTGAATTTTAAAATAAATAAAAAGTTGGATTTTTTTATGTTATAACTATGGGCAAGGTTTGGAATAAAATTAACGTTTGAATAGAATAGCAGATGAGCAGAAATCTATTATTTTTGATTAGGCGTTGTTCAAATAATATCGTTTCAGTTACCCAATTCAAGCTGGTATCGGATGATAATGACGTTACAGTCGAAAGTGACGGTCGCCGAGCGAATATTCGAGTCGCATCTGGTTCCAACCGGTTTCGCGTGCTACACGGAGATTCTCCGTTTTGGAGCGGCGAGCAGTATTGGGAAGTCGTTGTGACGTCATCATACGCCCGCCACGTCATCGTTGGGGTGAATGAACTTTGCCCCACTACTTCAGGCCACCTATTGCATGGTACCATACACTTCAAAGACGACGGAGGAGCAAAGTAGGTTCTGTTAGTATATAAGTTAAAATTAGCTTTGTCGTATGGTTTTAATTTCAAGTTTCATTTATCCCGCGTCGTGGCGCAGTTCGGTGCTGCCACCTTTTTTGGCGTATGTGTCCTTCAGCAAGACATTTAACGAGTAATGCTTACATGTCCATTGTACGAATTGGCAACAATGCAAAAAAATATCAAAAGTTACTTACGTAGAACCTTTTGGGCGGGCACGGGGTGTGTGAAACAGAACACCCGTTGTATTCCACTCGTTACAAGCAATAAATACAAAAGAGCTGTATTCATTATTTTAAATTTTATTTTTTATTTCGAACAGTGGAGCGCTGTTGCACGTAGTTTGCGCTACAGCGAACTTGGTCAGTCGGCCATGTTTTGGCGGGAACTGGTCAAACCTTTTGGATTCTGACGTCACCAATTCGTCATCGATTGGCGAGCACCGTTTCGCTGCTGGGATTCATCTTCGAGTTTCCGCTGGTAACGAAGCGACTGTTCACTTCTATGACGTCACTATGGGAAACAATGGCGACCGAAAATTCTTGTTTCGGAAAAACTTTCGTTTCACCCCTCCATTATGGCCGCTGGTAGCAGTAGAGGGCAGCGCTAAAGTATTAATAAAATGACTGTAAATTAAAATATAAGAAACAATGAGTGTGTATATTTCACTGCCACTTGTACATATAAGCACATCTATATTCAGTAGTTCATATTTCGTTCCCGTTTGCGTTAAATTCCTACTATTGTTTATCTCCCGCGCTCAGAAAATTATCTAGTTCTGTACGCGTGATAAATTGTTTAGCAGAACTGCTAGATTCACTGCTATGCCCGTTAGGTCTAACAATTTGCACCCCTGTTTATTGATTGGCGTTTATTGCGTTGTGCTTGCCAAGTTTATATACCTTGCAAACTGTGGTGACAGTATATATCACTTCAATCATTGTGAAACGTCTGCTGTATGTTGCCACCGTAGTATTCAAGCCTGGTGTGTGGTAAACTATGTTTTCTTTATTTTTGTTCAAAATAAAACCAAAACAATCATATATACATTTCTGATCAAAAATGAAGCACTAAATATCCATATTTTGGCAACTTACACAATAACTTTATATCGGTAAGCAGCAGATTTCGCTTGACAGACTAATATTCCCGCAAACAGACAACGCGTTCCTAAAGCCTCCGGCGTTTTATAAAACGAGTTCATGAGCTGTTTGGCCACAAACTTTCGTGCATTTATTTCAATGAATCAGGTTTTGTACAGCTGTGGTTTTATACAAAAATATTTTCATTTATTTTTTTTCAGAATAATGTCAAAGTAGATTAGTTCCAATTATTACTGAGGATGATAGCGCTACGTGTTCTTGTATCTTTGTACATCGTTGCTAAAGCGGTTCATGGCACCAGCACCACGCCAGCACCCGTTGAGTATCGAAAAGGTAAACGTTTCAGTTTTTTCTGCAGGCAAAAATGTGTTTGTCATTGCTTGGTTAGTTGGTTTGGGGTAAAATAACGAACGTTCTAAATTGCACAACACGGTACAATTAACTTTAGTCTAGTAACGTTTTAACTAAACAATGAATGAATTAAAATATGGATACATTTGGTAAACATCGTTTAAACTCAGTCCGTAAGTGTATTTTACAGTTGAATAAATAAATGTATAAATGAATGCAAATTATTTATCCTCGCGTTGCAAAGCAACGACAATCATTATAGCACAGATGGTATATCTTTAACACATCTCGTGCCCGTTTAGCCTACCACATAAATACCTTGCAGGTGATTTTTTTTAATTTTGGGATTTTTCTAGCATCGAGAACATGCTGTGCCATATCCGACTCTTCTAGTTCACCGGGATGTGCGATGACAAACCTTGTCGCTGGGTTGGATCTTCAAATCGCGTTCTCACCGAGTTACCCAAACAGATTTCCAATCGATAGAATGTGTTCCTGGTCGTAAGTGCTTTGATATATATGCGAGGCGGCCCAATTGATAAAACGTCTTATAAACGTTGCCATTTGATTCGTGCGCCCACCAGCACTCAAAAGCGTGGCGGAGTTATAATAGCACTGAATTATGTTAATTTATGCTTACTCCGATAAATGCCCGAAAAGTTAAATTTTTGTAGCATATCGATTCATAGGTTATATAATGTCACAGGCAATCATATTTATTCAAATATTAATAACTCAAACCGCTATAAAAAATCGCTCAATCTACTTCCTATTATTTTAGAATTCGTTGCCGCAAGGAACACCGGATCCGAATCGAGTTTCGCGACTTCTACCTGATAATGCCAGCGGAACGCGGATGCGTTGATCAGTCTGTACTTATCTGGTCGCCTCTTACTAACAGACAGATGGGTCCGTTCTGTGGGAACAGCGGCCTTCCTACCATAGTGTCTGCAGGTACAGAGGAACTTATTAAACAATGTAACCACTTTTCGTGCAATAGGGGCAACTGTATAGTCGTTGTCACACGGGTGTTTTGTTTCCCACACTTCGTGCCCATTTACAAATTACCACACATATTTCTTTGTGAGTAAATATTAACTAAGCCTATATGTATGTATGTTACCATATTGGCTGTAAAGCAATTTAAAATACTCGTTTTTTTATGAAATACAGGAAACCTTCTGGTTGTCAAACTGAAATCTGAAATACCAGTGTCCGGTGAAGACTACCGCGGGTTCACAATGGCTTTCAAAGAGACATCGGAAGACCCGACTATAGAATGTAAGTTGAGTTGGTTCTACTTACGCGCACATGCAAAGAAATGAATGTATTGTCTAAACAGATGTAATAGTATATACAATAGGTAAAGTAGGTATAAAGTAACATATTTCTTGTGGTGTAGTAGCCTACAGTGTGTTTTTGTCGTACTATTTGGTAGTAAACAGAGAATATATACATAGTTGTATAACTGCATCCTCACGACTCCGAGAGAGCGTTGTTAATTAATAAAATCAAGATTATGAAATATAAGATATAGTAGGGTGGGGGAAGATGGGACACCTTTAGCACAGAATATCCAAATATCCTGATCGTATTTTAAACAATTAACAATGATTTATCGGAGTCGTGAGGATATATGGTTTTATAATTCTTTGAATGCATTTTGTTTACTGCCAAATAGGACGAGCAAATAGAATGAAAAGGTCTCCCATCTTCCACCACCCTACTATATTATGTGTTAATACCATTCACCCTACCCAATACTGTTATTTGTTTCGCCCTCATATTTCTGTTACTTTATTTCTAGTACAAATCCCCAACTGGCACAGCAACGATGCTATACGGTTAGACGAACCAGCACTCGTAGCAGCTGTCAATAGACTGCAACCGTATCCATCGGGTGTGACGGTACTACCATCTGCAAGGTCTGTTATTTTATACCTTTTATATATAGTAGGGTGGGGAAATATGGGACACCTTTAGCACGTTATATCCAAATATTCTGATCGTGATTTAAGGTATTAAAAACGGTATATGAGTGTCGTAAGGATACGGTTTTGTAGTTCTTTGAGTGCTCTTTGTTTACTATACCAAATGGGAGGGGAAAACAGTTTGGAAAGGTGTCTCATTTTTCCCCACCCTACCATATAATTGTATTTATATCTGAATAATCCAGAATAATGTTTATATTTCAAAGCGCAAACGATATGAGAAAAAAATGAATGAAAAAATATTTTCTGGCATAACCCTGCTGTGTGTTTATATTTAGACCTGGCAGAACGGGTAATTTGAGAAATCGAACCAGAAACAATCCGCTACGTCCACGACCAACGTCTCGTAGACCAAGTATGTTTTATATGTTAATTACCCTATATAAGCCCTACCAGCAGGATTGGTTACCTCTTGTAGCCCTATCAACATATCTAACTTTTTTTAGGATTTGCATAGATTTTTTAATTTTCATTTTCCCTATACACACTTTACTATAGTAGGTGGGAAAGATGGAACACATTTTCATTCTATTTCTCGTTCCTTATTCGGTAGTAAACAAAAAACCTTCAAAAAATATAAACCGTATTCTTACGACACCGCATATAGATCGTTGTTAAATGTTTAAAAGGTCAGGATATTTGAATATTATGTGCCAAAGGTGCCCCGTCTTCCCTTACCCTACTGTATATATACATTTTAATACAGCCCCTTCACGTCGCCCGGAAGCACCAGACTTCGCCCGGCCTAACGGCGGGATTTCTAACGGTCGCAATGTTTATGGCCAAAACCGAAGGACCAACATGGGTATCGGTTAGTATGTCGTACATATGCTTGAAACCTAAGCATGAGTTCAAATAAAATGCTCTGAACTACAATCTTTATTACAGCAAGGTATAACTGGCCACAAAACAAACGAAAATCCGAGAAATCGACACTTCCGTTAAAACTTGAAGTTTTGATTGGAATTGGCATTGGAGGGGTTGTGGGAATTGCCTTTATTATCTTTCTTATTTGCTGCATCAACCGCAAGTGTAAAGACAACAAGAATAAACAACCCGATGTTGTTGCACCAGCTAATAACATTGAGCTTTCAGAACGTGAAGGAGAAAGGGCGTCCGGATACGTTGCAGGTATACTAACATATTTAATATTTTGTCAATTTCAAACCTTTGGCTGTTTTGCATTTCGTAAGCGACCACGAGGTTTGTGAAACAAAGCACTATTTTCAGTTTCAAAAACAATCATTGCCTTTCCCTGCAAGATAAAAAAAACGGATAAAAAAGTTACATTCGCTTACTTCCTCGTTATGTTATCGTTCGCACTGGTGTTTCAAAACGCCTATATAGATAAAAGGTTGATTTCACGTAGTTTATCTAGAATTAACGATGAAGTAGCTTCCACAATCTCAGCATCCTGTCGTATTATCCACAATTTCTTTCTTATGCCTATATATGTAACTGTGCTCTAAACGGTTCTACGATTTCGTAACAGATCGAGGTTCTTCGTCGGCCCCCTTGCCCTCACAACATACTGGCCATCGTGTTACACAACCTTCGCCTGACACACACACAAAACATGCTCAACGCGAGAATAAAGCTTACGTGCCTGACAATCCATACTCTTCCTACCCACCCGCATATCCGTACCCGAGTCCGAATCCGCCAATTTACAACAGCATGCCACCAATGGTCGACCCAAGCCTTGCATATCAGCAGGGATACCCGAATAATTACGGCCAAGTTGGAATGTACGGGACCCTTAACCAACCGGTCCATACACCACCTCCAGTTATGCTGTACGATACAGCAAGTGGCGCAATTTTTAACTCGTCTCAGCTTCAAGTAGTTCCAGCTAATATGCAACCGATCCCTGATACGACGAACCAGCAACCTGAAACTGGACGAAGCTGTGCTATTCCGTCAACCAGAGACCGCAGTCGTCCAAGAAAAATGCGGCGCACTCGCAAATCAGCAACTCTAAACCAGGAACGTACTCGAAGATCAACTAAACAGAAACCAACTGAACCATCTGCAACTGCAAGAACTCGCCAAAAACGGAGGAGACAAAAGAAACGGCGTTGACCTTTTAACGGAAATTCTTCTAAATCATTTAATTCTAGGGTATAACTTACTTACACTGGTTTCACAATTTTGATAAGCGGATGTGTATGTCTGTGTTAAAAAGCAATTTTAAGTTTATTTGGTAAAACTATAAATCGTTGTTTATATTTCTCACTCAATTCTGAAAGCGTCAATCGTAATCTCGTATGTCGAACTTCATTATTTATTAACGTAACAACAAGAAACTAAACGTGCACTTATATTGTTGCTGAGCCTTGTGTTTTTTTATAAAATTTTCACCCCAAATGCCAGGTAGAATATTAAAAAAAATAAGTGTAAACGGTTAACACTGTATTCTGACAGAATGACGATAATTTTCGTAGCAAATTTGTTAAAATGTTAACACTGCAAAAGTGTGAACAGGTTGTCCAAGTTAGAGGTCGTTAGTTTGGTAATTCCACGTTAAATTATACAGAATTTTAAACAAGGTAAATTAAAAAAAGGGCAGTACTACGTTTACTAAACAGTTTGCTTTATAATTCTATCGCCATTTCAGCAGAATCACTGTTAACAGATCGTCTGCCTCACGAAAGTTAATTTAATTTGTGTTTCTGGTTCAAAAACAAATACAAAGTTGAAATGACGACGTTTGCCCGAACAGCATTCTCCTCTAAAATGAGCAACACAATGCACGTAAGTTATTTCATAATATAAATAATTATAAATACAAATAGTAACTTCAGTATTCATTTGTTTTTTAAACCATATTAAGTAAATTATGTTATGTTTTATTTTTTAATTAAGAATTGTGAATTTATAAAGAATCTAATTTAAGATAAGCTTTTAAATAATTTTACTTTTTGCATATTATATATATCAGCTAAACTGCTATATAATATTAATTAATTTCTATAATTTGGTAGTCTAAAAATCATCCATTATATTAACTGTTAAGTTGTTTGAATACCTGTTTATATATAATGTTTCACCAGATCATTGGGAACAGTTTCAAGCCTCCAGCCCCTGTTGCTTTGAAGCAAGCTGGTCCTGCTGTTCCTCGCACTAATGCCACGCTACAAAATAGAGGCATGTTCCTAACTGGAAAGGTTTCCACAGCGGTGTCTTTAATAGGTAACAAAATATTCAAATTGACTTCATTTGTTTGTTAACGGTTACCAATGGGCCAACCCTGGCAGTAATTTTAGTCCCTATGGCTTGTAAGACTGCAGGGCCTCACTCTTGAGAATAATGATTATCAAGAAGATTAGTAAAACTTTTATAAAGTGAATACTATAATAACTGTATATTTGCGCATTAGACTGCTTGTATGTATCTCTGTGTCTTGTAGCACAGTGGTCAGCACGCCTGCCTCTCACCCAGTGGGTATAGGTTCAAAACTTAAAACTGCTGTTATTGCGGGCGTATTGGTCCGTGGACAAGACGCTTACGGGCAAACCCAACGATGTCTTGATATGATATCAGATGGTCTTTTGCAATTGCACAAAAAACACCAGAAAAATTGTTTTACACTTAAATTTGACAAATATCATAACAGACTTTTTTTCCTAATAGGTCCATCAAGTGTAAGATACGCCCACAGTGATGTTACTGTACCTGACTTCAATGATTACAGACCAAACAATGTCAGTAACACTGCTATCACAAACTTCAGAGAAAAAGAAGAACAGAGAAAAAAGGATACAAAAACATTTAACTATGCCATAACAGGTAAATTAGTTAATTCAGTTTCTTGCAAAAGCAGGTTTAGTAATTTAATTTAAAAGTGTTTTTTTATGTTATAATCAGTTTAAGTTTTAATTTGGAAATGTTTGAAAGTTTTTTTATGCTAGTTAACTTACAGCAAAACATATGTAGATTTAAATATTAAAAAATTGTGGTTATTGTGATTTGTAATTGTTACCGAGGTAAAGTTAAAAAACCACCATAGAACACATGTACCAAACTTTATTAAGGCACACTCAAATCCGAAATCTGTGCCATACCAATGTTAATGATAATTTGTAAATCACAGTAGTATTTCATAACCAAAGTACAGTACTTATTACTTTAACCTAAATATATATATACTGTAAGTGAGTTGTAAATTACAGTAGTATTTTATCACTAATTGTTAATTTGTTTTAGCTGGTGCTTGGATTGGTGGCGTGTATGTGGCAAAGAACACGGTTGAATTATTCATTAAATCCATGAGTGCATCAGCTGATGTGCTTGCTCTTGCTTCTATTGAAGTTCCTCTTGCTGACGTGCCAGAGGGGAAGAGCGTTACGTTTAAATGGAGAGGCAAACCACTATTCATTAGGTAGGCTTGTCCGCATCTTCTGTGGTAATGTAATGGGACAAATCTGGCATAAATCTCAATTCCTATTAAACCTCATTGCAAAGTATCAGACAAAGTTGTAATGTTAATTTTAGTATTACCATAATTTTTTAAAACAGAGATGACATTGACAAATGTTTTAGTATCGATGTCACAGATTAAAACAGGTGTTGCCTTACTGTTTGATGTCTATACAAACAAGCAGTGCCAAAAAATTGATACATTTTTCAAAAAGGTTCTAATTTTGACAACTATGGTGTAACCGACTAACCGTGTACCTGCATTTTAAAAATGTCACCCAGGTTTTTACACTGATGTCAACAGTTTTTGGTGCCTATTCATTTTTGCATTCCAGCAAAAAAAGCAGCACCAAAAACTAAAAAAATTGGTGAAAATTATTTTATAACAAAAAGTGATAAACCCGTACAGACACCGTACTGCTGAGGAAATTGCCACAGAGGAAGCTGTGAATCTCGCTGAACTACGAGATCCACAACATGACAATGTTCGTGTGCAACGACCAGAATTCCTCATAGTTGTCGGCATCTGTACTCACCTTGGGTGTGTACCTATCGCCGATTCCGGAGATTTTGGAGGATATTACTGTCCGTGTCATGGATCTCACTATGATGCATCGGGAAGGATCAGAAAAGGTCCTGCTCCCCTTAATCTTGAAGTTCCAGAGTATTCCTTTCCCAGTGAAGGGATCGTCAAAGTCGGTTAGGTTTTTCGTTTATTTAAAAAATTCATTTATTGGAAATTAGGCGTGCTCACAAGTTCAAACTAACGGTTAAAATTTTATTGATTTATTCTGTATTGAACGTGTTCCAAATACAATTAAGATTTACAAGTTATTGCTACATTTGGAAATAGCATGGGTGCAAACTTACAGTAAGGAAAAAATATTCGTTTCAATCTATATACAGTAAGAAAAAAAGGCTGGTCAGGCTTTTTTTACAGTGACTGGACCATAACTACAGCTATTTTTTCTGAGAGCCCAAGTTTTCAAAAAGTTGGCTGTCGAAACACTTTGTTTGTCTTGGCATGTCAATTCTATAAAAACCGCTGTATGCAAACTAATCCCTTAAGCCAAACCAGCATGAAGTTTATGACCACCATGTTATAACAACCTGCCACTAATAATAAAGTCACAGATGACCATTTCTATTTATTTTCCTGTACAAACAGATACACATTACATACAACCGGCAGCATTTTAATATTCAACAGTCACGGTGAGCCTTGCAACGAAGTTTCAAGTTAGCTTTGCTCTCTTCTTTAAGATAGCATTCTCAACAACCTTTAGTTGTTCCAGCAACTCAACTCTTCTATTAGCAATAGCAGAACCTTTCTTAGCAGCAGGTTTTGCTCCCGAAATGGCAGCTGCAGGGCGTTTTCTAAATAAAACAATGAATTTGTTATAAACAAATATATACTGTTATATACTTAATATATGCAGCAAAACAATAATAATAATAACTTTTTATTTTGTCTCTTCAATTACAGTAGCGAAGATTTAAAAATGTTTTAAACGAAAAGACAGGATATAGCGACAAAACAGCAGTTGTTAAAACACGCTTACAATTAAAAACACATTTACAATTTGTTGGAAGAAAATAAGCGTGGTTGCTCCTCCAGCGGACAAAAAAGCCATTTATTATAATTAAGTAAAACTTCTAATAGAAACAAAAGTGTACATACCTGCTCTCTCCACTTTTTGTTGCGGATTGCTGTGGCTGAAAAATTGAAAAAATACATCAATATTAACAGATAGAATCTATATTTGTATTGAAGACTTTACAACAAACCTTGTTTATAATTGTCATCTTTACATCTTTCTTCCCCTTTGATGGAACAGCTACTTTAGCTGGTGCTGCATTCTTGGGAGGGCCTTTAGTTGCTGCTTTTCCTGTGTTTATATTTCAATGAATAAATGTGACTTTTTGTGTGGCGGGGCATAGACAGTTGTTATAACACAAGTGTTCTGTTTCATACATCTCAAACTCACTTGATGTTTATTTTATTAATAGACCATTACACACTTACGACTTAGATATAACAAAGAAATCCTACCCTTCACTGTCTTTGAAACTTTCTTCTTTGGTTTATCCTCGTCAGATGAGGAAGAAGAACCAGATGATGAACTTCCTGAATCTAAAAAAACCATAAATATTTCTTGAAAACTCTAAATACTGCTTATAATTGCGTAAAAGAGAAGGACAAGAAAAAGTTTAAGAATGCAAGTAGTTTTTTAAACATGAAGAATTGTATAGAAAATGTAAGGCAAGGAATACCTGAAGAGCTGCTTCCAGATTCACTTCCGGAAGAGTGTTTGCTTTTAGATCTTGACCTTGAACGAGATGCAGAACTATCAGAGTGGGAAAACTCACTACTGCTTGAACTGTCAGTTTTTCTGTGAACAATAAAACAAATTCAAAATTTTTGTTTAAAGTTTAAATAGTAAAACTAACGTCACTTTAAAAAAATCACAGCAAACTTACTTTTTCTTTGGTTTTACTTTCTTTGCAACTTGTTTCTTAGCAGGTCTACCACGTTCTGCTGGTGCAGGAGGTGCAACTGGTGCAACAGGTACAGCCTAAAACACAAAATATCAAAATGCAAATTTCCCTATATTTTTTATTGGGTACGCGAAACGCAAGATAAAAAATTTTGAGCTTTTGAATATTTCGATATATCATTTTTTTAATATAAATACACAAATTTTTGAATAATTTTATCGATAGTTTTATTTTTAACCTTTGCTTTTGAAGGTACAGCAGCTGGAGGTTTTGCAGGTTTCGAAGGTTTGGCAACTTTAGCTTTAGTTGCTGCTTGAGTTGCAACTACTTTCTTAGGTGCTGCCTTCACAACTGCTTTAGGAACTTTGGCAGATTTTCCATTGGATGCTGTAGAAGTAAGGTTTTATATATATTTTTGAGGTTTTGTATACAGTAGTGTGGGGAGAGACAGGGTACCTTTTCATTATATTTTTTCGTCCAATTTGGTATTAAAACAGAACATTCAAAGAAATATAAAATTGTAACTTCATGAATCCCATAGATTATTGTTTATTGTTTAAGACACAATCAGGGTATTTGCATATTATGTGCTAAATGTGTCCCATCTTCCCCACCCCAGTGACCCCACCATACTATATTCCAAGTTCTTAATATTTTGTGCACAAAACATTGAGGAGTATTTACCAGTAAGTGTTGTTTTATCCTTACATTTTTGAAAAGTTTTAAAATATAATGAATAATATACAACGTATTCCAAGACTAAAGACTTATTGAGTGAGCGTTAAAGAGAAAAATCATTGAGAAATATTTACCAATAAGTGATGTTTTAAACCTAATTTTAAAATATAATAATAAAGAGATTAAAAGCTTTAACATTGAATATTTATAAGTCACTGTTGTTTTACTCTGTTTAACGAAGGTGTTTTGATGTATAATATCAAGGTGGTTAAACAAACGTACACAATAAATGCAAGAAACAACGTACCTTCTTTTGCTGGGTTTGCCTTTTTCTTCTTTAAAACTTTCTTAGTTGATTTGGTTGGAGATGGAGATCTACTTGAACCAGAACTACTGAAGGAACTGAAAGAGAAAGAAATGTAAAATTAAATCAGTGTCATTTAACTTTCAAAATGGACTAATGGACTATGCAATAGAACAACCAGGGTTGCGATTTGATTTGCCGCTTTGTTCTGCATAAATAATAATGTCAGTGGTATAATAAAAAGTCAAACTTTTTATTTTGCCAAGCAATGGAAAGTATACAAAAAACTTGAATCAAAAATGAATTAAAAGTTGCAGAAAATCCATTATTTTATAAGCACAAATGAACTACAAACCTTGATAACGAAGATCTGGAGGATGACCGACTTGAAAAAGATGAAAATGATGAAGATCTGAAAAAATATAATTTTCTACAAAACAGTAACTAAGATCAGACTAATTTTTAAAAATGCCAGAGAAAAAGATTTTTTTCTACACAGTGATAATAAAGATTAGATCAATTAAAAAATTGCCAAAGAAAAATAACTTTGCAGCAAAATGACAGTTGTTAGAACATGATTTATGTAAAATTATTTGAGCAAAAGGGTCAAATAAAATTGCGGTTGCTAAACTGAAAGATAGTGAGCATTATAAGTGAAAATAATCCCCACAAAAAGTTAAATGTTTACCTGGAGGATCCTGAGCTGGAGGAAGACGAGCCTGATGAACTTCGACCCCGACCCTCCTTGACCTTTTTCTGACGACCTCTTGCCCAGGGGTCACTCCAGTTATCACCTCGCGGGGGTGCAGCAGAAGAAGCATCTTGTTTGAAGAGAAATAAATAAATGAATGAAGGTAACTTACTTTTCTCCTTGCGTGGCCGGAAAACAAGTCTTTTTACCACTGGTGTTCTGTTTCATACATCTCGTGCCAGCTTACAAGTTAATATGTTACTTTGTGGCCCATTGTGCGTAATTATTTTTTGAAGGCTGTTTTCAGTTTTTGTATGTGTGGCTGGTTATTTGGACAAACCATTAGTGACCACTGAGAGCAATTGCTGTATAGTGTTTTGCCCAAATACATATACACCCACAATGCTAGCAAAAATGAGCCTTGGACCCATTACCTCTGGATTAAAAGCAGGCGGGCTAACCAACTGTGCTACAGGTTTACAGGGCTGGACGAAATCCAGCAGAGAAGAGGACTGCTAAATGTAATGTTGCCAGCTGGATCTACAATTGTTTTACTTACCTGGTTGTTGTTTATGAAACTGACTGCCGGGTATTCCTGGTTGACCAACTGGTACAATACGACTCTCAACCTCTCGTCTGGTGGTACATGGGTTCAAATTTGATAAAACATGGTTTTTAAGGGGAATTACCTTTGCTGGCTTGGTGAAAGTCTATTTTCATCCATTGGCCTTCTTTGGTCTATTCGCTCTCTTTCTCTGTGGAAGAATGGAAGCATTAAAATTCATTTTTTTTAACAATTTAGATAAAAAAGATGATCATAGACTGGATTAAAAGGATGATTTAAAACAGTCTGAAAAAATGAATATTAAAAACTGGAATAAAAAATGATCAAAAAACTGAATCAAAGAGATAATCGAAAAAGGGAACAAAACGATGATTAAAAACTAGATCAATAAATAACCAAAAACTGGATAAAAAAAGAAAAAAAAAATGGGTAAAAACATGGTAGAGCAATTTCAACCTCATCATGTCCTCCATCCTGCGATCCCTGAAGTCGCGATCCATCCTTGGACCTCGATCCGGTCGGAAGCCAGGATCACCCCTCATGTGTGGGGGAAGTTCATGGGGTGGGGGGCGGTCCCGAGGGAACATAGGGGGTCGATCATGGGGGTGCATACCCATGTGTCGAGGTGGGCTTCTGAAATAAATCAATATTTTCATGAAATTTAAAAAAAAAACTTAAAATTGAAATTAACCAAAAATGTACGATACATAAATAAAAAATAATAAAAAGTTAACAATTTTTAGCAATATTAAAAAAAACTAAAAATTATCTATAAAAATAGTTTAAAAATTGTAGCATTATTACTGTAAATTATTAAAAAAAAATAAAAAATATTTATAAAAAAGAAAAAAAATTTAAAAAATCTATCTAAGATAAAAATCAAATTTGTATTTTTGTCACTTTTTATCAAAGATTAAATCACCTTCGTTCCATCCCTCTATGATCGTGCATCTCTCGGTGCATTGGATGACCTGGAGGAAACATCTCTCTTCCTCTTCGTGATGGAGATTCAGGACGCCTGTGTCCTTCCACTGGCTGTGGAGTTTTTGATGATAAGAAAATATATAGATATGATATATGATTATACAACAGTAAACCAACAATATATGGTCCATAAGAGAACATTATGGTGTATGTATTCAATATTTTCAATTTCCAAATATGTGGCAACGTTTATATTACATGATAATGATTGACATCCAGCTTATGCTAAAGAAAAAAACAGAATTACTTACAGTAACATAAAAGTACAGGGTTAACTTCTATGCAGTGATTACAACAAGGAGGTTCAAATTCTTACATTTACAATAACATATGTAAAGCTGGTTTCCAGCAAAATTTGGATCGGTATATTTCAAATTAAGTCAAGTCATTAACTGTTGCTTTGGTCAAAATTTGTTAGTATAAATAAACGAATATATATATATATTTATGAAAACTTGCTTTAGCCTCGTGTGACTGGAAAAAAAGAGTAGTTACATCTGGAATTAGGGATGTTATGTTTTATACACCACTTGTCAGCTTACCAGTTCCCATGAATGTAACTTTGTGTTGTATTTTTATGGCTCACAAATTAAACAACCCATCAGTGACCACTAGGCTGGAGCAATTGCTGTTAAGTATCTTGGCCAAGGACACATACGTCAACAATATTAACAACCACAAATTTTTGTAAACCAGTGATAATTTACTTACTCTTCTTGGTGGAGACCTTGCATCAGTGTCCCTCGTATGCGACTTTTCAAATCTTTTCAGTCTCTTCAGCTCCTCCGGTGGTGGAACAGCATAGAGATCATCATCATCGAAAGCATCGAACGGATTAAATCCTCTGGAAATTTCAAAAATAACATTTTTACCTTACTTTGAAATGAAATGAAAAATAGGTTACTACCATTACAAGGACAAAGAGGATTACTAAAAATAGGCAACAAAAACAACTAGAAACTCGTGTCTTAATAAAAGCAAAATTTGGCACTTAAAAAAATCCAAAGCAGCAAAAAAAATCCAAAATTGTTGTATTTTTTTGGTCAATTTAAACCAATTGACCAAAAATTTCATCAAAAATACCTTGAGTCTTCCACAAGTGGCTTCTGAGCGATGAAATCTAAATCTCGGTCCACATTAAGTTCCGCGTTAAGTGAAATAATTTCACGTTTTCTCATAAAGTCGGGTTCCTGGACTTTGCGTTGCATGGCACGCCTTCTCATCTGTAGGGGAATGGGTTTGGAAATAAATATTTTGTACCAATAATAATGTGAAATAGGGGGAAAATGTTGCCAAACTATTTAGTGACTAATGTGCAAAAACAAATCAAATATTTTCCCCAAAAATCTGAACAAGTTAAAATTTTAAGAACAGCGTGTAAATTTTACTTGTATAGAATAGCATGAATTATGTCGGCAATATGTACGTGAAAGAAACCTACTTCTTTAGCATGTCTAAGACCTCGTTCCCAAGCTGTTTCCATCTTTGGGTGGTGCATCATATCAGGTGGATGCATTGGTCCAGGTGCCTGTAATAATTAAAGTTCACGATTTAAGATTACCGTATTGATTAAGCTAAATAATTATAAAAAGTATAAGATTTTCCATTAAAATAAATAGAAATTTAAACAAATGTATGGTAAATAATTTTAAAAAAATGTAAGAATTTCCTCAAAAAATAAAAGATTTGCCATTAAAATAAATGGAAATTTAAACAAATCAAATGTATAGTAAATAATAATAAAAATGTAAGGTTTTCTATTAAAATAAATAGAAATTTAAATAAAACCAGTAATTTGTTGCAGTTTTAGTACCTTCATTACTTTTGTAATGCTTCCAGTTAAAACCATAACTAGAGGTTCATATGAATAGGCTTAAAATAAATTAAATAATGTATCTTTGTTCTCAACTTCACATACCCTTGGGTCAAATGGTGGAGGTTCATGTCGGTGCATGAGAGGTCCCGGTTTTGGTTCATCGGAAAACAAGTTATAACCGCCTGTAATGAAGGATCAAGAAAAAGGGTTACACCCAGTTACTTGGCCAAGGACACATACGTCAACACTAGGTAGACAGTACACATCTGGTGTAAATTTCAGAACCTACACATGGTTATTGTATGGAAGAGGAATGTAACTGACTAACTAGACAGTACACATCTGGTGTAAATTTCAGAACCTACACATGGTTATTGTATGGAAGAGGAATGTAACTGACTAACTGCATTACATTTCACTTTTTAGTTAAAACGCTCCCGACTGTTTGTTTTAAGATTCAATCATGTTTTAAATTTTTTGTAAATTATTTATTCAGTTTACCAAACACATGGTTATTGCATGGTAGAGAAATATGTAATTGAAATACATTTCATCATTTAGGTAAAACACTCCTGATTGTAAATTTTGAGATTCAATCATGTTTTGCAGTTTTTTTGGAAAATATTTTTTAGTTTTAACTGAATAAATATTTTATAAAAAACTGCAAAACATGATTGAATCTTAAAATACACAGTTTGGTTATTGTATGGTATGGTGTTGTACTTACCTTTATCATTAATACCAGGATGTATGAATCGACACCTATCTGCCCATGTACAGTTTCCTTTTTCAAAGAACCTGCAAATCTCTCTTGGAACCGCAGGACCCTCTGTGAGTATAAGGTAAATTAATATAACAACTTGTTTCGAACAAGTATATAGTAGGGTGGGGGAAGATGGGGCATCTTTAGCACATAATATCCAAATATCCTGATTGTGTTTTAAACAATTCGGTCTATGGGAATCGTAAGAATACGATTTTATAATTCTTTGAATAGTCGTTGTTAATTACCAAATAGGTTGAGAACCTCCCCACCCTACTATATATATATATATATATGCATGAACCATTAACTTTTTGGTTTTTATCTCAAATATTTCTATTTAAACAAATATAAATAATATATGTTTTAAAAAGATCACACATGACAGCTAATAATTGATTCTCCTCTAAACTTTGCTTATAGTTGCACCCATAATACAACACCCCCAGTCAATAAAATGAATTCACCCTCACCCATGGGGTCAATCATCTCCCCATCTTCATAATCATCCGGACAAAACCCTGGTAGTTTCTTTGGCTGAAAATAAGGTGTTTAAATAGTTTGCAGCAAACATAATGCTAAATAATAGGACTTACCTTCTCTTCGTTGTCACTTTTAATTTCACCATCACTTGACTCAATCTGGAAAATAAACATAAATTAGGACATGGGGTAAAAGTAAAATGGTTCTGAAAGTAGGTATAAACTAATATGGATCTCAGAGATGCTCTCATAAAGTAAAATGGTACTGAAAACTCTGTAACATACACATAAATTATTAACAGGGGTAAACGTAAAATGGTTCTGAAAGTGGGTATGAACCAATATGGAAACCATAGATGCCCTCATTTAATTCATGTTCCTATTACCCATGAAAGTTGTTGCTGTAGGACCTTATTAAAGTAGAAAATAAAATTAGCACAAAAGTTTAGTTACCTCTCCATCTGACATTTCTTGCTTCACTTTTTTCTTCTCAATCTGGAATAAAAAAAACAAAAAAATATAGTCAAGAAAAAAAAACAATTTGTTTCTTAATATTTTGTAAAGAAAAAAAAACTTTTTGGTTATTAACATTTTGTCTTGTCAGCCTGATTTTTTGGTAAAAATTTCTCGCTATATTTAATATACATCTCCTAGTAAAAGATAGCTTTCCCATATTACCTCAACATAACACAAACAAAAATCCTTACTTCAGCAGATTGTGGTATAGGGGCATCTCCCAACTCCCCCAATTCATCAACATCTTCATCATAGTCGAGCTGCTCCATCTCTGGCCTCACATCATCGAGTCCATAATCAACCTGGGAGTTGCTCCTTACTTCTTCTTTAACATCTTCCTCTTTATCAGAATCGACTGCACGAAGAATGAAATTTTAGATAAACCGGATTTTAACTAAGAAGATAAAGCAATTGATTTTTACTGAGAACAGCTTTTTTTATGAGTTTGGGGTCTTAATGTTCCTAGAAGATTGAGATATTATTATTGGACTTATTGGTGTTTTCCATGAGTACAGTAATGCAAGTTGATAAAGTAGTTGATTTTAACTATGAACAAAGCTTGTATGGGTTTGGGGTCTTGGTGTACCTAGAAGATTGCGATAATAAATTACATGAAGCAGTTGATTTTATACAGCTGTGTAAAACATGTGGACCAAGATATGATATTGTTGAGTTCTGTGACACTTTTTTTTAGTTACAAAGTACAATATATCTGCCAATTGATAACATTAACATATTAATAGGAACATTAACATAGTATTGGGATAGATCACCTATTTCACCATCTGATTCATCATCCTTAATTTTCCCATCAGCCAAAACTTTATCAGCTTCTTTTTTAACATTTATAATACCAGCATCATTTTCAGCGTCTTTCTCTTGTTCAAGGTTGGAGTTTGCATTACATGCACCATCCTCATCAGATTTATTCTCATCGTTATCGTCACTTTTTCTATCAGAAACATATTCTTCTTTAACTGTAACTTCATCGCTTTTACTAGGACTATCTTCTTGGTCTACTGTTTCTTCAGTTGATCTATCCACAACATTCTCATGGTCACTTGCTCCCAATTGTTCCTCTTGATGGTCATCTGAAAGTTGTTCTTTTGGAGACACAATCATCCCATCCTCTTTATCTGAATCTGCAGCATCCACAGGATCAGGAGAAGGAATCCCTGAATTCTCTTGATCTGATCCTACTACTCCTTCATCTTTTTGATCCGGGGATGTATCTGGTTTTCCGTCTTCAACTGAAGTGGCATCTATTTCTTTTTCTTGATCTGGAGATTTATCTATTGCATCATTTTGATCCAAAGGAGCAACATCATCCTCTGCTGAATCCAGTGCACGATCTTCATCCTCTTTATTCTGTTCCTCTAAAGTTTGCTCTTCCTGCATTTTCTCAGCAGGACTTTCTGCATCTTCTATCAAAGGATCCGATTTATCTTCTTCCAGTAGGGCTTGCTTTTCATCAATAGTTGGAGCATCAGATAAAACTGGAACCTGATAAAAATATTACCAACTGAAACTGGGCACTTTATTGAATTGGTAACATTTCTACTACATTTACCTCAGAGATGGTTTCATCGATTTTTTCATTTTCCTTTTTTATGGGTGAGTCCATGGTGTACAAGTTGTCACCGATAAAATTATATCCAATACCTGTTGATGGTAGAGTTAAATGAGCAAGTAGCTTAGTTAGAAACAAGCAATAAACAAATTGTATCGACAACACAAACCATGAAGATCCCAGGATTTGCTTGAATGCCAATCTGTTGTTAAACAGAAGGGGCATTTTTGACTGCAATGCTAGAATTTACTTTTGCTTTGGTCTCATCAGACCAGTACAGCACTGCAAACTGATATTTCATTTGTTGTACAGTGGTTGTAATGGTATGATGAGACTTAAGCTTGTTTTTTAATGGTTCGGCAGTAACAAATGAACCAACAGTCAGTCTAACTTAAATATCTGTTTCTAGGTTAAGACTAGCAACTTTTACCCTTATTATCTGCACTTTTACACTGCCTAACAGCTACATTAAGCAGATAAATGAGAAAACTTTGATTTCAGAAACAGTAACAATTTGGTTTAGTGACTCCATTAGCAGAATACAAGAGTCACTTGAGGCAAAAACGAACCATAAACCTAACCAATTCCAATTAACAACATAGAGATGTAAAAATTAGCATATTATATCAAGAGTGGCATTTAATTTGAATTGGTAAAGTGAACTGTTCGTTTTTGCCCCGACATTTGCAGAAAGCAAATGATTTCCATCTCCAATTCCAGAACCTGATGCTGAAACAATAAAAATTTGATATTCAATAACAGGTAAAACTAGATTTGTCAAAAAAACAGTCAAACGAAACATAGGATTATAAAATGGTTATTGTGATGTGCTATGAAAATATAAGTGAGACTTTAATGTGTGTTATGTGCTGATCTTCCTTTGCTATGTCGAAACTGTTTGACCACACTAGTAATAATTATCTCTTCTGACCATTTCGCTTTAATTACTGCTCTCTTACCATTTTGCACCTACTGAGCTTACATCTTTTTAAATGTTTTTAATATAATATATTTTGTTTGCTTTTTCTAATGTTAAATATTTTACAAAATAGTTACACTCTCTCTAAACTAATTAAAGAATGTACTGTAAGGTTTTATTTTACATTTTGTGGGTAAAGCACCGTGCAACGTAAATGTGATTCGTATTCTACGACTAAACTACGTTCTTATCAAGTGCAAATTAACTTATTACATGAACATGTGCAGTATTAAAAAATAACAAAAATTTAGCAACGAAAAGGAAGTCACAGGTAAAACGCACACCATACACGAATTGATAGAATAAAATTTACCGTATTTTTCGTTGTTCTAATGAAGAAAGATTCGCAATTTCTTCTTGTAACTGTAAACGAACATCCACTGACAACCACTTCGCAATATGGGATTAAACAACGCGATTTTTTCGTATTGTAGTTCTGGCACCACTATGCACTTTCTTCTTCGGCAGCACTTTTGCCTTTTTTCCTATCCTCTGTTGATCAGGCGAGGCACGACCACGCACGAGACGGGGTCGGAAGCTAAAGTGTCCATGTCCCCTGGCCACCCTCTACCAACATGGACATGGCCAGCTACCAACATGGACATGGCCAGCTACCAACATGGACATGGCCAGCTACCAACATGGACATGGCCAACTACCAACATGGACATGGCCAGCTACCAACATGGACATGGCCAACTACCAACATGGACATGGCCAGCTACCAACATGGACATGGCCAGCTACCAACATGGACATGGCCAGCTACCAACATGGACATGACCATCTACCAACTTGGACATGGCCATCTACCAAACTATCGCGGAACCAAAGAGCAACCCCTGGCCCGGTAAAAATATTCAAAGTAAAGGTAGAAAATCAAGATTTATGAAAAGTTTATTATGTTTCTATACCTGTGTAGTTAACTGACGCGAATATGCAGAACTGCTTATGAAACTATGAAATATTAGTTACAAAAAAATCGATCCTCCCCAAAAGTATTTAATCGCTAAAAGTCTCTGCATAGTATTTACCGCGTTTGCCCTACTTATGTTTATTTTATATTTTGGTATGGGTTGTTTGTTTAGTTAATGGGTTGTTTGTTTAGAGGATATCAAAAAGGACACAAGTAAAGCATGCTCCAATACGATACAGGTTAGTCTGTGTTAGAAGCTGGTACTTTTAAAGTTCTTGGTTAGGAGTTAGTGATGGCTATATAGGACTTAGTTTACTAAGGGGTTGGCAGTCAAGGGTTAGTTACTATTACCTTCAGGTATTTTGCGTGATGTATGTAAATTACCTGTTTGTTTTTAGGTTAAATGCTAGCCTTGTGCAATGTAAACCAAATGTCGCAATTCAGGAAAAGGGATTAAACTTTTTATCTCTGCGCCTTATAACATTAAATTGGTATATATAGAAGCTGCAGTATAAATTCCAGTTGCCACATTGAATATAGAGCCATAGCTCAAAGAGGCCAAAACTTCGGGTGACACGGTGAATGTTTTAGAAGCCATAGAGGCGACAGCTACTGAGTTCCAGGTGCCACAAAGAATGTTTGGAAGCTATGACTTCTATTTTTCAAGATGCCGCGGTGCTAAAATTTAGAAGCCGTGGCACTAAAGGTGCAGCTAAATATCTGTCGTGGCACCTGGAATTTAAAGGCCACAGCGCAAAGCTTAAAAACCATGGTACTGTAGCGCTGTTTGGTGTTGTGGTTCCACATGTAACGTGCTGTAGTGTATGTTCTGCACGCCAACTCGAGCTCGCTCGAGGCAGAGAAGCCGCCGTATTATTATTTTTGTTGTAACGCGCGTGTGTACTCCTGTGTGTGACGTGTTTGTCATGTGCTCGCCACGTTTCCTTTTCTCTTTTTGGGTGTGACAAGTTTGTGGAGGTGAACCGCAGTTTTGTATATGGTTTGGTCGCGTAAGGTGCTATAATAAATATAAGATACGCCTCAGTACTAAAGCCGCGGCTAAATATCTGTCGTGGCACCTGGAATTTAAAAATAGCGGCGCTAAAATTTAGAAACAGGCACTAAAGCTGCGGCTAAATATCTGTCATGGCACCTGGGATTTAAAATTGTGGCGCTAAAATTTAGAAGCCGTGGCACTAAAGCCGGGGCTAAATATCTGTCATGGCACCTGGGATTTAAAATTGTGGCGCTAAAATTTAGAAGCCGCGGCTAAATATCTGTCGTGGCACCTTGAATTTAAAAGTTGCGGGGCTAAAATTTAGAAGCCGTGGCACTAAAGCCGCGGCTAAAGATCTGTCGTGGCACCTGGGATTTAAAAATAGCGGCACTAAAATTAAAAAGCCGTGGCACTAAAGCCGCGGCTAAATATCTGTCGTGGCACCTGGAATTTAAAAATAGCGGCGCTAAAATTTAAAAGCCGTGGCACTAAAGCCGCGGCTAAATATCTGTCATAGCACCTGGGATTTAAAATTGTGGCGCTAAAATTTAGAAGCCGTGGCACTAAAGCCGCGGCTAAATATCTGTCGTGGCACCTTGAATTTAAAAGTAGTGGCGCTAAAATTTCGAAGCCGTGGCACCTAGAATTATGACTAGTCGTTTCTTATGGCTTCCAGTTTAACATGCCAAATAAATGGATCAGATTGTTTACCAAATTTTAAACAAGCATAGTGAAACTATGCTTCCGAAAGCAGAACTATATTATAATTTCTCCGGAATCCGGATTAACGCATTTGTTTAAAAAAAAATTTTTTTTATTGGGTATGTTATACAGTAAACTTATTATTTGTTAGTGTTTAGTTATTGAAATTTGTTTATTGCCATTTTCTACTTTCGCCTTGCTTTTTACAGAAAGAAGTTTTGCTAAACACCAAGAAGTAAACAAAAAAAAAACCTTTTCACCAAATTGAAACACCATATTATAGTGTGAACATTTTACGGAACCAGGTAAAAGACTATGTTTGGAGTGCTGTTACCTTTAAAAATACAACCAAAAAACATGGGTTTTTGGTGCTTACACTATTCCATCTTACACCACAGTTTTATTATATATATTTTCTAAAATCTAATAAATTATATTTTAGATTGGATCTGAGGCAGATTTCTAATGGTATTTCAGCAAGTGCATCAATGTTCGTGAAAACTCCTTCAAACATGTTGTCACAATAGAACAATGGAAATGTCCTGTTTGTCTTTTTCGTACTGCGTGTGAAAATAATCAATCAACGTCGAGTCAAAGTTATAATAAAAATGTTTGGTTGCCTCTATGAGTCACATCTCATACACTGGTGCTATTAATAACTGTCTGTTATTAAATTTTAAAGGAAAATAGTACATTAATATAAATGCTTGATGTCATCCAGTGGCACCACCAAGGTTTTAAACAACAAAACAGCTGCTGAAAAATATATTTGATACTAATGTTTTCTCTTTACCCGCTGTATTTTTTCTTTTAAAAATATTTGTTGTTTCTGTTAAAAAACAAAACGGTATTTGCAATTGTAAACGTTATAGAGTCTAAATTTTATAATCATTTTGAATATAGCAGGGTGGGGCAAGATGGGACACTCTTGTTTTGTTTAGTGGTGAAACAAATAACATTAAAAGAATATAAAAATCGTATTCTTACTACTCCCATAGACCGTTGTTAATTAATAAAACACCATTAAGATATTTGGACAATATATGCTCAAGGTGTCCCATTTCCCCCATTCCACTATAATAAATTTTCTGTTATTACAAGTTCATATACATTTGTAGGATACAATATTTATCCATTGAAATTCGAACATTACCCATTGTCGTTCAAACAATATCAATTGTTATATGCAATAATATATTGTACAGGTAACGTGTTAAAAACTATAGCAGTAGGGCAAGAAAAGGAATGTTTAGAGTTAGACTTAATTTTCAAAACATGCAGTATTATTTCGTGTTATTTACGTATATTCCTATTTATAAATGCACTTAATAATCAGATTTAACAATGATTTTAAACTGTCCCATCTTATCCTGTGTGTTTTCGAATTTTTAAAATTTAACTTGTTGTGCGGCTCGCTGAATAACTCCTCGTGTGTTTTATTATGTTTTATTAAATTGTTGTCAATTAATAAAGGAATGATAGTACTAATTCGTGGTAGTACCAAAAAAACGTCATCTATTTTGATTTTGAAAATGTTTGGCAATATGTGCTTAAGTGTCCGATCTTCCCCCATTGTACTATAATATTATATGGGGCATTACACAGCAGAAAATTTAGCGTTATGACAGGAGATTTTGTAGGGTAGGGGAATATAAGACACTTTGTCGGGTGGGAATTTTTTTACGGACTTTCATTTGTTGTTTATTAAAAAAAACTTTTTTTACAGGTAAAAAAAGCAAAATTGCAAGGTGCTAATTTAAATGACTGCTAAATCATATATAATAAAGCCGATGAAACTTTTTAGTTTGAGACCATGAACGATAAAACTAGTTTCACAGGGGTATAAAGAAACTTAGATATATTTTGCACAGTTTAATTTAGTCTCATAAAGCTAGTTGTGTATGCTAATTATAAAAAAAATATCCAAGGTTTAGCAAAAAACGGTTTCTGATGTCGCAAGTCGTTTTTAGTTAAAAAACAGCAACACTTGTTCTGCAGCGGCTTTGTCGTTCCATGATATTACACTTAAACTATTCCATGTAACCCGTTTTAGTCAAAGAAAATGGTTTTATTTACGTAATTAAGGAGGTACATTTTCTAAAACACATCTCTGCATTCTGCCAATGACCGGGATTCACCTCGTTAACACAATTACTTGCGCCTGCTTTAATTGCCGCCAAAATTTTAGTTTTTCCGACCACTACTATAGGAATAAGCAGGAGAGAGAGAACTTAAACTTAGACGTAGCCTAATAAGACCAAAATAAAATGGTATTCAAAATACATGGCAAATTAAAAATTCTGATTTTACAAAGTGTCCTATCTTCCCCAACCCAACTATATGTAATAAAATACACATATAGAGAACTCCAAGATCACCTACATGAGGGAACCACAAAACTGATATTTTATTTTAGCAATCGTATCACTTATGATTTTGCTCCAAAACTGTTCTTTTGGTCCCACGAATACGCGTTGCAATTTTTTTATTGGGCGGTTTTTGTGTTTAATATTGGGCGGTTTTGTCGAAGTTAATTTTGAAAATACAGGTAAAACTGCTGCGACACTGTTTCAAACAAGGTGTCGGCAACAACATTTACATTATCATAAGCTACCAGATTGCATACGACGTAAAAATACGCAGTCGAATGACGCTGACAAAATAACGAGTATTAGTGAGACGAGAAATACATAAGCAAACTATCTCTGGTGAGAAACATTTTGGAATCAACTGTTTTACGGATCAACACCATATAAGGATATACCCCAATAAAGCAACCAACCAAGGATAGTATCCAAGGTATAATAAGTCTCCATTAATGTATAAGCGTATCAAGCTGACACCACATTTAAACTGTCCACCATTTTGTTTTACACCGAGCAGAATAAAGGAAAAAGGTTCGAAGACGCAAGGATAAACGTCAATCAAATGTCGTGTAACTAACATTGGCGGGCTTTTCTCCCCACTTTTAGCGGGCATTCACTCCCCAAGCCAGATGTTTTTTCGCTACCGGATGTGTTAATTATTTGTCAAAACAATTTATCCGCGGCTTCTGTAATGTTTAAAAATATTTTACATGCGAAGGTAAATATTAAATTCCATTGCAACTTCTCTAATCGTCGTGTCTCACTGTGAACTTTAACGCAAATTGACTTATTGTTGCACTGGGAAGCCAGGGAAAAATAACATTTTTTGGGCATAAATTTACCGGAATGAATCAGTAAAACGTTAGTAATAAATTAATTGGCGGTGCGGAAAAAAATATAAAATCCCTTTTATAAACACCCAAATCACTTTATTGTTAGATTTGCCTCTGCTATAGTATTGTTGTACCTTGTAAAGAAAAGACAAAGAATATAGTTCGCAATTAGCATTATTTTCTTTTGCTCGAATATAATGTTCAGTTTGTACTATACACAGCATATTTTTCAATCAATTTCTGCTGGTTTTAAATCGAAAACTAAGTTCGATATTTAAACGTCGGGTCCAGACCGTTTCAAACGAAGGGTCGCTTTTAATTTGAACCAAATTGTCATTATGTTTGTTCTTATATTGCGCAGTAGTGTGGGGGCGTATGCGCATTATAACGGATGTACAGCTATTATATTATAAAAACTATATTATTTTCATAACCGAAGCGCTAGGAAAGTTTTCTTCTGTCTCGCAATCCCAACTTATTTATAAATTGTTCGCGAATAAATTGTTTTGACAAAGTAACACATCCGGCGGTAGCGAAAAACATCTGGCTTGGGGAGTGAATGCCCGCTAAAAGTGGGGAGAAAAGCCCGCCAATGTTAGTTACACGACATTTGATTGACGTTTATCCTTGCGCCTTCGAACCTTTTTCCTTTATTCTGCTCGGTGTAAAACAAAATGGTGGACAGTTTAAATGTGGTGTCAGCTTGATACGCTTTGATTAATTAAGACTTTTTAAATGCAGCAGGTTCCTTCGGTGCTCGCGACCGAAAAGAAAGTTGAGAATAATAGTTTGCTTATCAGGCGCTTTCGCTTTATATAATTTATTATCTTTTATTATTTTGATTTCGTACCGCCGATGTTAGAAAACCAAGTGCAAACTATATTATTTGCTTTACAAAATACAACAATACTATAGCAAAGGCAAATCTAATAATGAAGTGATTTGGGTGTTTATTTTATTACTGGTAATTATCGACACAGCTTGATATCTAACGTAATCAGCCATAGCGACGCCAACAGTGCAGATGGTGGAAATGTACCTATGCAAAATGTAAAAACGAAAATAAAGTTAAAAAAATAATTTGCTTATCGAAGCGCCATTGTTTCACATAAATTCTTATCTTCGAAGTTATAAACAGTTTTGATTTCGTACCGCTAGTTTTGGAAAACTGGCACGTTTTATAATCGAGCATATGAGAATGTTTAAGGGAGTTAGCGAACAAACAAACTGTACGGTACATATAGTGAAGTGGGGCAATATGGGACACTTTTTCAGAAGGAATATTTTTTTTACAGACCCACCTAAAGTTTCAGAATTATTCCACAGTATTACAACGACTTTATACAACGCGCTTCAAAACCTATGGCTATTGTTAAATGTTAAAAAATGTTTTAAATGGAAACAGTACATTTTAAACAGGTAAAAACGCGAATTGGTATGATGCTGATTTAAATGCTTGCTGAATCACAGTTAAGCAGATGGAATTTTATAACTAGTACAGCTGGTTAAATTCGGTAGGTTAACTATAAGTTGCAGAATATAGTATTAATACAAAAAATATTTTAATTTGGTGTCCCACCTTCCCCAACATTGTAGCTTTGTAGGTTTTTATTGTCACACTTTAAAAACTTTACTTTATTTAATAATTAATACCTTATGGGTGATTCAAATTTAATGCATTGATAGAATAACAACATAATATATGGAACATCTATTCAAAATTTAGTCACTTGCATATAAGAATATACTGTAGGTAACATGTTAAAAACTATACCAATAAAAAAGAATGTATTAACTTAATTTTTAAAGTGTAAACTATTATTTCGTGTTATTTAAGTGTATTCCTAATAATAAATACACTTATTAATCAAATTTTACAATGATTTTAAACTGTCCAGTCTTAGCCTGTGTATTTTCGAATTCATAAAATTCCACCTGTTGTGAAATTCACTAAAACTCTAAAACTCCTTCTGTGTTTTATACATTTTTGAATTGTTGTCAATTATTAAAGGAATTATAGTAATAGTTTCTGGTATCACCTAAAAAACCACCATCTGTTTTGATTTTGGAAATATTGGGCCATATGTGCTTAAATGTCCCATCTTCCCCCGTCCTACTATATGCCGTTTTTCCAGCGATACCACGAATTAGTACTATCATACCTTTATTAATAAAAAAACCCACAAAACTACAATGTGGGGTGGTGGGACAAAATTGAAACATTTTTGTATTAATAATATTTTGCAACTTGTAGTTAATCTACAGTAATTAACCTGCTGAGCTAGTTTCTTTTCTATGTAAACTTTATAAGGTTAAAACAATATTTTTAGGTTTCCACCATTCCCAATTAAAGCCACACTGACTCCTGCTTATTTTACTAATGTTTATATCTCAATTGTTTTTACAAAACTAAAACTAAAAACTAAGGGTAAAACGTTTCGGTTTTAACAGATTTTCAAATACCAAAATATGAATACAAAAGTTGATAGTGGTAATGTTACACCCATTACTATTACCGACCAAGACAAAAAGAGTAAGTATTTCTCTTTATTTGTATTATCTTAATCATGTTCAATGTGTGCCATTAAATATTTTTCTTTTAGTTAAGTGTTATCCTTGTACAAAATCGTGTGCACCAAATGTTCAAAGAGTAAAGGGTAAAAGGTTCAGATCTCATTTTCACTGTCCAAAGTGTGGCAAGCTTGTAACAAGAAAATACAATTTTGAACTTCATGCCAGTAAGTACATAGATAACAAAATTATAGTAGCGTGGGGAAAGAGGGACATTCCATTTTCCTGTACCATTTGGTAGTAAACAAAGAACATTTAAAGAATTATAAAACCGTATCTTCAAAAATTTAATGAATCGTTGTAAATTGATTGAAACACGATCAGGATATTTTGATATTATGTGCTGAAGGTGTCCCATCTTACCCCACCATACTATATTATAGGCTAATCAGTATACATTTATTTGTAGCTGTATGTTTTAACTTAAATGTAAAGTTTGCAGCCTACATTTTCCCCTGCTGACTGCTGTCTTCGCCTAAATTTGTCTAACACACTATTCAGCATGTAAGTGGTCACATAGAACCTCGTTTGTCGTACTGTTGTTCTTGTATTTGTTGTTTTATTTAGGCGACTTTATTGCACATATCTTAATTCTTGATTCGAGCGTTTATTGTCTATTGATTAAAATCAAATAATAATAATATATGTTTATAAATTTTAGACTAAATTTTCAGATTTGAAACCACACCATTATCAATTAATCATCAATTACTTAACTATTTGAACAAAAGCACTCTATAGTGCAATTGTTTAGTTAAAGTTTTTGAGGATTTAATTAATTTTTGTTAAGATTACTTTTCTATTTGTTTAAGATATATTTGTTTTAACCAGAACGCTGCTATGGAAAGCTACACAGAAGCAGTGAACTGGGAAAATCTGGATCAAGTCTATTGGGTATTTTTTGCCACGTTTTTGCATTGTTTTATTAATTGTAACCATTTGTTTGGCTTTTTTGAACTTGAATTTTAATTGATTTAAGTGTACTATGCCTCCTAGTTCCACTATGTCCCTTGAGTCTAAGTCCACTTAATTTAGCAGCTGTAGTGAACTGAGCTCATGGTGGACTTACAGAATATGGTAGGCTACTTGTTTCTTTTCTTAATACCTAACATGGTACTTATCATACATGTAAAGATTTAAAAAAAACAATAGGATTTTGTTTTGGGGAATTTGTTTATTTAAGATTTGCTTTTTTAGATATTTTCGAAAAAGAAAAGTCCAAAAAGGAAAACCAAACTTATCAATGCTGTTTCACAAGTTGCAAGAAACAGTACCAACATGCATCATCTCTTCAGCGACATGAAGCAATAGTGCATAATTTGCACAATAAATTGGCCGGTTTCTGCATTAACCAGAAAGATGGCATTTTTTTCATAGCACGTTCCAATACTGGGTTAATGGCACCAATTCACGTACAAAAATGCATTGTGAAAAAATTGATACATTGTTGTAATCAGGAATGCATGGATATGATGAGGGTTGCCGCATTGTCCAATCCTGCAATTGAGTGTGAACATCTTCAATCTGCTAGTGATGGAAATTTGCCTATTGCTCCCAAGCTTTCACTAGATCTAGGTTCCCTTGAAGAACTTCTCAAAATAAATTTAATATCAGCAGATTCGAAAGCTCGATGCGAACATTTACAGGAAAGCAGCCTACTTCATTCCCAAACATTGATTGTACATGCGGATTTTGGACTGTTTGGATATAGTAATAGAAACCAATATTACTCCGTATACACCAAAGAAATCAAATATTATAGTAAACTCCAGCGAGTCAGAGTGACATTTGACTCTCAGGTTGGTAGTTGGTCTTGCCAATGTCCTGTTTCTGGTGAAATGAGATCGTGTGTTCATGAATACGTTGCAAAATGGTACATGTTCCAACACCAAAAGAAGTTGTTCTCTGACACCAAAGATAGGTATATACTAAATTTGGAATGTTTAAATAAATTGTAGCGTAGTGTAAATGTAACCTTAGGTGATAAACTCCTTTTCACTGTTATATTTTTTTGTTAGATTGTTGAACAAGTTGCAGCAAAATGATGTATTTATCATGGAATACATGTTAAAAGAAAAAAGAATTCCAGCTGTACTTAGCAAAGATTTGCTGGTTGAGGATTGTCCTGGACAACCACTGATTGCAGCAGAGAAATTATGTGCTTCATGCAAGGGCATATTAAAAGAACTGGCACCCAATAAAGCATCAGTGTATGGGATGGGCGTTAAATGGGGTAGGGTGCTCTACTAATAAGAACCAGTACTATACTGAAATATACACATCACAGTAAAAAAATGTTTTTATATTAATATAGAATTATTAGAAAAATGTTTTATTTAGGTGTGGAAACAATCCGCAAACACTGCATTAATTGTGGATTAACTTTCCGGTTTCAAGATTATAAAAGTGGGATCCACAACTTTAACAACCATGTTCTTTTAACCATTAAACTTTGTCATCACTTAATTCGAGGTTTAAAGGTAAAATTTTTAATTTTTAGTAATTGTTGGTTGGTATGTGATTATTGCAAGGAATGACTATTTGACTACTGTAATAAAGTATGAATTGATATTTTATTTATAGTTAAATTATTTTTCTATTTGCACAGAATCATGTAGCTGTGGAGAGAAATTTAAAAACAATTTTTGATGATGATATATCATTACCGATTTCATCAATTCGGAATGGGATTTACCATTTTATAGCTTTACAAGACATAAACTATGATTTTACATGCATTCGTTGTGGCACAAAACCAGATATAGTAGTTGGTGATGGAAATTGGGGAAATGCATGTCTTCGGCCAGGTTAGTTTATCATTTTTATGTATTTTTCAACAAATAATATTTAATATTATCTCCTTATTGTCAGTTCTTTATAACAGTATTAAATGACAATTTTGTAATGTAGTAAGCAGTTTAAAGAAACCGGTGCTGCCTGTCAGTGCAAATATAAATGTCGATGAGACTTGGCAGAGGTACCATTATGAGATGATTGGAAGAGGTTTTTTTGGTAGGTGATTTTATAATACCTTGTGTAGTTAAAGTTTTTTATTCTATGATTAATACGAATTAATTATCTAGGTTCAACAACAAACCCATGGAAAGTGGATGTAACATATGGATCAGTTGCACCGTGGATGGGAAAAAAAGTTAGAAAATCATGTCAACTTCCAAATACAGAATTTAAAAAGGGCTCAGCATTGCAAAAGGCCAAACCAAATAAAGCACAATCAAAAATAGAAGTTAGCCACGAAGAGATCTTAACTGCACTTCATTCACCAAAATCAGTAAGATTAATCAAAATAAAGCTATTCTTGTTAATATGTAATAACATAACTGTTTTATGTGGCAGTCATCTTCAAAAGATTTAAAAGAAATTTGCGAAAAATTTGGAATACCTTCAGGAAGCACTGAAGATATGGTAAACGAGCTACAGGAGCTAATATTGTTCAAAGAAATATTTCCTAAAGCTTACAAAAGCATTAAGAAGTGTGGTGGTAAGACAACATTTTAAAATTAAATGTGTGTAAATCTTGAGCGATAGAATAATTATCTATACTTATACACCCAAAAAGATTGAAATTTGAAGATTTGCTGTTTTAAGGTGGAATTGTACATTTCCGGTGCATTCATGGTGTCTGCATTTACAAAAAATGCCTGTTACGTCAAGAATCTGCCAGGGACTATATTGATGCCATTTTAGCATTTTCAAAGCAACCATGTGTTGTTATCTCAGATATTCCATCCCAGGTAAACTTGTTTATATATTTGATATGCTACAAAATCAAATTAAGGGATATTAAATATTGTTCACAGCTAAACGTGGTATTTTCCTTTTTTTTAAAAGGTGGCATTGCATGGTGAAAACAGAAGCCCAGGTTTGTTTTCACCTTACCGTGGAATGCTTTACCCCTGGAATAAAGAAAATTTAGAAAGAGAAAAAGCTGGGACTCTCGAAATGGTTAAAATCGATACAACGATTGAAACTGCACATTATAGTTTATGTGATGCATTTCACAACAAGAGTAAAAAAAAGGGACCAACTAAATCATTCAGAGATATTCGTAATACGAACCTGTCTGTGAACACCAGTGTTTGTGAACAAAGAAATGCGGACATGGCTCGTGACAGGTGAATTTAACTTTTTCTAAATGTTTTGTGAAATAAGAACCTCTCTCCTGTTTTGTAATTGCTTTGTTTTTATTTTCCAACTGAAGGTATTCATTTTGTGGAATGGATATGGTTAATTTTCTGTTCATCAGTCGTTTTTGTATTCATTTGGAAAATGAATCAATCAACCAAAAATTCAGATCAATTTTAAAAAGAAAATTTGATACCTTGGAGTATACGGATGACGGTATTGTGGTTCCAACAAAGTGTGAGTATTACATTTATTTTACTTACCGAGTATACTCCATGAACTACTGCCATCTGTTTTTATTACAGCCAGAGGATTACAAACGAAGCCTAATATAGTGCCCTCACCTGATCCAGTGGTGTCATCCCCTGTTCCGGTGGTGTCATCCCCTGTTCCGGTGGTGTCATCCCCTGTTTCGGTGGTGCCATCCCCTGTTCCGGTGGTGTCATCCCCTGTTCCGGTGGTGTCATCCCCTGTTCCGGTGGTGTCATCCCCTGTTCCGGTGGTGTCATCCCCTGTTTCGGTGGTGCCATCCCCTGTTCCGGTGGTGTCATCCCCTGTTCCGGTGGTGTCATCCCCTGTTCCGGTGGTGCCATCCCCTGTTCCGGTGGTGTCATCCCCTGTTCCGGTGGTGTCATCCCCTGTTTCGGTGGTGCCATCCCCTGTTCCGGTGGTGTCATCCCCTGTTCCGGTGGTGTCATCCCCTGTTCCGGTGGTGCCATCCCCTGTTCCGGTGGTGCCATCCCCTGTTCCTGTGGTGTCATCCCCTGTTCTGGTGGTGTCATCCCCTGTTCCAGTGGTGTCATCCCCTGTTCCTGTGGTGTCATCCCCTGTTCCGGTGGTGTCATCCCCTGTTCCTGTGGTGTCATCCCCTGTTCCTGTGGTGTCATCCCCTGTTCCTGTGGTGTCATCCCCTGTTCCTGTGGTGTCATCATCTGTTACGGTGGTGTCATCCCCTGTTCCGGTGGTGCCATCCCCTGTTCCTGTGGTGTCATCCCCTGTTCCGGTGGTGTCATCCCCTGTTCCTGTGGTGTCATCCCCTGTTCCGGTGGTGTCATCCCCTGTTCCTGTGGTGTCATCCCCTGTTCCTGTGGTGTCATTCCCTGTTCCGGTGGTGTCATCCCCTGTTCCTGTGGTGTCATCCCCTGTTCCTGTGGTGTCATCCCCTGTTCCTGTGGTGTCATTCCCTGTTCCGGTGGTGTCATCCCCTGTTCCTGTGGTGTCACCCCCTGTTCCTGTGGTGTCATTCCCTGTTCCGGTGGTGTCATCCCCTGTTCCAGTGGTGTCATCGCCTGATCCAGTGGTGTCATCATCTGTTCCTGTGATGTCATCCCCAGTAGTGCCATTACCCATTCTGGTATCGCATTCACCACCATATCATTTCGAATCCAGAAACCCACCAATATTTTTTTCACCACCTCTGGCTGAGATTTCTGAAGTATTTAACACACTGATTCTTTTTTGAGGAAATTATTAACATTTTTATTTTTAGGTAAAAAAGTTGTGGAGTTGCCCTCAAAATAATATGATTGTATCATCACTACAAAGTGGAGCCTTGTTGCTTCGGCATAGCTCATTTTGCACACTTGGCGCAAAGGAATGGGTGGATGGTTCAGTAAGTTGGGATTGTGTGTATCAATTTTAAAATCTTATTTATTTTTTTTATGATGCAGTTTTTTATAACTGATTTTACAGACAAGAATTTCTGCAATTCTTTGCAGGTAATAGACTTCTTTATTCATTTACTGGCAAGGGACACGGATGTATATGTCTTGGATACATTTTTAGTGGGTTGTATTCTCGAGGAGAACAACAGTGTGCTAAAAAGAAACATGTTAAAAAATGTAAGTTTTAAATAATTTGTGTTTTTTGAGCCATTTTCTTAACATGGGTATGTGTTACAGGTAAACTTTGCACGGTATAAAGCTTTGATTGGAGGATATAACCTCAATAGAAATCATTGGAATTTGCTGGTAATATGTTTCGAAACTTTGTTAAATATGTAACAATTTTTTTTTATAAAAACAATGATGTTTCAGTTATTATTATATCAGTTTGTAAATGTGATTTTATATTCCTTGCAGTACATTCATTTGCCAACAAAAACAATGTTTTTAGTGGAACCCTTTCAAAACTGCATCACTGATGTAATCGCAAAATTCAGGTTAATAAATAGATATGGTTACTGCTGATTAACCTTAGCATTTATAAAATTTCTTTTGCCTTAAACAGAAATTACCTCAAAATTCGCAACAACAAATTTGACGATCAGCTTTTAAGCACAAAATGGACACAGGGCAAATTAACCCATCCAAAACAAACAGACTCTTCTAGCTGTGGGATATTTGTGTTGAAGGTAAATAAATTAAACCATATTTTTGTTTATTAAATTGTGCTTAGTACAACTTTTGGCAGAATATAATATGAATTTTTAATTTGTTTGTTTTTTTACAGACATCTTACAGAGTACTTTTTTGTTTGTTTTACCAATGTTGACTATGTTGGCTATTAAAATTTATTATTTACTGCTTTCCTTTGTTTTGATTGTACAGATTGCCGAAGCTTTGTTAAGCAATAAGAAGAAAATAAGAAAGAGGATACATTTCGACAACAAAAAAATAATAAATTTAAGATACAGTATTGCTGTAAAAATTTTACAAAACTCAGGTAAAAGAGTTAATATTGTTATAAATCTAATAAAAATTTATTTTGGGGTGTATGTTTGATTAGATGACCTGAAAACCCTGTGCAGTGTGTGCGGTAGCTCACAGGAAGTAACTCAATCACCTTGGGTGAGTTAACATATTTTTCTTCAGATTTCATTATATTTAAATGTTAATAAATTATATTTTAGATTGGTTGTGACATATGTTTCCGGTGGTATCACCGGAAGTGCATTAATGTTCCGAAAAAATCTTTCAAACATGTCAAAATAGAAGAATGGAAATGTCCTGTTTGCATTTGTCATACTGAATATGAAATAAAAAGTCAACAGCTGAATCATTTATCAAATAAAGGTAATCGTTGAGCACATAAAAATCAAATGAAAGCATATATGCAAGTTATACACTGATGCTATTCATAAACATCTTACAACGAATGTATATATACAGCTGTTTCAACCAGAACTAAAAAAATTGGCTATTTAGAAATTTATCCAGGTGTAACAACCATGCTTTTGTTCTTCCAATTAAATGTAAATATGTTTTTAACCTTTTTGTTCTTCCAATTAAATGTAAATATGTTTAATAAGCGTGTTTTAACAACTGTTGTTTTGCCCTTATATCTTGTCTTTTTGTTTTAAATATTTTTTAATCTTCACTGCTGCAATCGAAGGGACAAATATAGTTATTATTAATATAAGATTTTTATAAATATTTTCTTTCAGAGTTTGAAGACAAATTTCAAACTGCAATAAAATTAAGTTCAGAAAAGGGAAAAATCATAGACGCTCTTGAGAAAACAAGCCAAACTGGCATTAAATGTGGAACGGAAAAAGACTTTAATACCTGGTTTGCAAAACTTCAAGTCGATTCAGCCAACCATAGTCCTGAAACAAGTGCACTATTGAGGTATAAAAACTTTTTCCCAATTGGCAAATTTGTAAATCGTTCTGTAGTATTAGTATGAAATAGACCAATTTACCACAGTAGATATTCTGGTTTGTTTAGCTCACATTCTACATTTTTTTTGCAGTTTAAATGATGAGAAACAATCCATTATTTCCAGAACGTTGTCACAATTCATCTGTGACTTTCCGCAATATTTTATTGAATATGATTTTAATGATATATTTCATGCACTGCCTGCTATTTACAATGAACTTAAAAAAATGTAAACAATATTGTGTTGTTTTATTTTATTGCAGCGTAGTTACATATCCAGAACGTGTAAGTTAAGTTGATCATAGCAACATAATATGCTTAGGAGCGAATAGAATATAAAGTGAGATCTAAAAATTTAAATATATCCTTCAGAACTTATAGCCTATTTAAACTGTAATAAACAAATCAGTTGCCAATCAACTTTTTGTAAACAATGTTCCTATAATTAAAAGAACAGCTTTTTGACATTTTTGACAAATGACATTAAAAATCATTCCCTCCAAACTTTTTAGAAAGTAGAAAGGCAGGGATATTTAGACATGCATTCTTTGGTGCTAGTAAAAAATCTCCCCCACCTTATTTGCTAACCACTAACCCCTAAGTTAGGGGGTTAGGTGTTGATGGATAGGGAGTTAGTGGTTATAGGGGTTAGTAGTTAGTGGTTATAGCGGTTAGTGGTTAGCAAATAAGGTTGGGGGAAGATTCTTCACTTGCACCCATTCTTTTAAAACAAAATAATGCCAATGTTTACAGATTATTGCAGTGCAGAAAACTTTAAGGTAGACTTGTCTACTCTGCCCCTCCATGGTGCCCATAATTGAAACTAACTCACATTATACTGCATTCTTGAAGGCTAACTCACATTATACTACATTCTATAAAAAAAAGACTAAATCACAATATACTACATTCTATCAAAGCCTTGTCAGAGGGTCCTGGTACAACATGTAAAGTGTTTAACCCAAATTCTTAAATGTATGCTAACTTTAAAACACACCACAAACCATTGGGGGTTTGAAGTGTTTATCTTGTTTTGGTATGATTTCGGTTTGTACACTGATCCAACGAACTAAAAAACAACAAAAAAATAAAAATATATAACTATTCCCGTCTTTAACTACACTGATATAAAAAATACCTCATTGTTCTTTTTGGTATAGCCTATCTCTGAGAACTATTTGGTCCCAAGTTTGCAATTTGGTTCCTCGCCAGTTTGGTAGTCGGGCCCCCGTGCCATTTTGGTGGATGGCCAGCCTTACGAGGTTGGTAGATGGCCATGTCCATGTTGGTAGTTGGCCATGTCCATGTTGGTAGCTGGCCATGTCCATGTTGGTAGATGGCCATGTCCATGTTGGTAGCTGGCCATGTCCATGTTGGTAGCTGGCCATGTCCATGTTGGTAGTTGGCCATGTCCATGTTGGTAGCTGGCCATGTCCATGTTGGTAGAGGGTGGCCAGGGGACATGGCCACTTTAGCTTCCGACCCCTGTTGCCACGCACCGTGGTTGTTTCTTCGCCATTACCATACGTATACGCCATACGGTTTTACATTTAGGGAAAGAAAGTTTCTCACATTTTTTAGTGAGTAGCCATGCTTTGATACCAATAGGCTGTAAAGGTTTTGATAGAAAAGTAATTCATTTTTCTATTTTTTTTTATCATCAAACAGGGAACAGGCGTTTACAATAGACGTATTATATTGGCATAAGCCTTAGCTTAAGCCGTAGGCCCTTTATGGCCCTTAAAATAATTGTATGTTGACGTTGTTGAGCGCACAATGGTTCAAGTTAACTATATTATATTATACCCTTTACGAACGTTTAAACCTTTACTTATGTTTAAACTTATAACCCTTACACAGGTTGACAGGTACTTTTAATAAACTAATAAATTTTCATAAGAAAAAAATGGAACCTCATGAAGATGCCAAAGATGAAAAAAAGGCCAACAAAGTTTTAAAAACATTATTTGTATCTCTTGTAATCGATTTATTAGGTTTTACTGTAATTCTTCCACTTTTTCCTTCACTTTTGGAGTTCTACAAAACAAATGATAAAGGCTCACTATATTCTACAATGGAGGCAACCGTTTCTGCTTTCAGAAAAACAATTGGTGTACCAGAAACTGAGGATGTGAATTCTGTATTATTTGGGGGCCTTATTGGCTCTTTATTTTCATTTCTTCAGTTTTTAAACTCGCCAGTATTTGGAGCAATTTCAGACGTATATGGTCGAAAACCTATGATCATTATTTCCCTCACAGGGTCCGTAATATCTTACTTGATTTGGATGATGTCTGACAGCTTTCTGCTCTTCCTTGTTGCACGCATCATTGCAGGGATCAGTGAGGCGAATGTGAGCATCAGCACTGCCGCCATTGCCGATCTACCATCAGCAAAATTGAGATCAAGAGGAATGGCGGCCGTTGGAATTGCATTTTCTATTGGTTTTGTTGTTGGTCCTTTGATAGGAGTTATTTTTAGCAAATACTTCTCAAACCATGGCATGTTTTTTGTTGGACCTGCTGCTTTTGGTGTGGTCATTACAGTTTTTGATATTTTCTATGTGTTAAAATGCTTGCCAGAGACGCTACACCCTTCGAAACGTGCAAAGTCTATTATTTCAAGTTTTCCAGAGTTTTTGCATTTACTTAACCCCTTTGCACTTTTTAAATTTTCCGCCGTGAAATCCGTCACAAACACGAAAAAATCTTCTACCTTGAAAAGTTTAGGCATGGTTTACTTTTTGTACTTGTTTTTATTTTCTGGCCTTGAGTTTACCTTAACATTTCTTGCACACAAGCGCTTTGGATTTACAAGAATGGACCAAGGAAAGATGTTCGCCCTACTTGGCTTTACAATGGCTGTAGTTCAGGGTGGTTATGTAAGACGGAAGATGCTGGGAAGAGAAAGAAAACTCGCAGCAAGCGGAATTGTATTTCTAATTGCCGGTTTTATCATTGTTGGGTTTTCGTGGTCTCCTACAGTACTCTATGCTGGTCTTCTGCTTTTTGCCATTGCTGCTGCCACAGTGATCCCATGTCTATCATCTTTAACTGCTTCTCATGGTCTTGTATCGGAAAAAGGCAGAGTGATGGGTATTTTGCGGTCACTGGGCGCTCTTGCCAGAGCTATCGGCCCCATGCTCGCATCAGCGTCCTATTGGCTACTTGGTGCTAAGATAACTTACATAGGTGGAGGAGTGCTCTTACTAGTCCCTCTGAAACTTTTACTTTCCATAAAACCAGAACTTGAAAGCAGTGACAGTGAAGCCAAGACAAAGTAGTTCAATTAACTTTCTATGTAATGAAATTTGAATTTTGTGTTTAAATATTCACACTATAATATATATCACGTGTAGCACATAGAGTTAAAACATTTTTAAAATGTTTTTTTTTTCTTTAAACAATGAAGCGTACCACCAACATACTATATGCTTATTGCAGTCGTTTATATGCCCATTTCTACCCCTATTTTTAGTACAAAAGCATTTTTGCTGGATTCTCAGTAATTGTTAGTACTTTTACAGTTAAATACTCGTATATAACTATATTTATGCAAATACACTTCCACCATACCTAGTCATAGACGTAGTGTAGTAAACAATATATATACAGGTAGTTTTTTTTTTGTATTTTGTTGGAATGATGTAATCAGATAGTTTTTTTGTATCCCAGATTTTATTTGTGATCATTTTTTGTATCCAGATATTATTTGTGCCATTGTAAGCGTGTTTTGGGGAAAACTGAACATTTGTGTAGAAACTTTTTTAAGAATTTTTATTATAATGATGTTTTTTAAAGACAATCAGACTGAATTGTGCATGTGATTTTTAAAGTTTAGCAGTTATATATAACATATATTTTTTACAAGCAAACGTGCAGTAATCAGCCCTGGACAAAAACTCTGTATCTTACAGTCACTATTTATTAAATATTTACACTTAGATAAAAACATTTTCAAAGTGGTAACTGGTTTTAAAGATTTGTATGAATTTAAACGGTACAAAACAGCTGAATTATATTTGTTGTCGTTTATGTTTAGTTAATGAAGACATGAAGTATTAAGTCGTACTTGTACCTAAAACTATTAACATAATAAATGCTAAGTAGAGCTGTAGAAATTTGATGCACTGAATTTTATGAATTCTAAACATTTGCCTTCACTAGTTATTACTTCTTGTGCTTTTATTCCAAAGCAATAATACCTTTTGTGTTGCAAGACCAATATTTTCAATGTATTTTAATTACTGTACTACGTAGGATTTTTGTTTATCTATGCATATATCATGAAACACACGCCATAGATTGTGAACTAACCTTGTGTTTGGATGTGTAGGAAGTAGTATGGATTATAGTGATACTTTGCATGGTACAGAAAATGTATTACCTTCAACACAACAAGGCGATGGACCACCCCAAACTGTAGATAATCAAGAAAATGAAAATAAGGGAGGAGAAGACACTAATTTACCTTTAAAACAGATTCCCAATTTTTATGAAGTTAACCCAGTTTCCAGTGAATCTGAAGTTTTGTCACATCATTTTTTCAAAGAATTTGAACCGATGTTGAAAGAGACAAAAGCAAAACTAACCGACATTGAGCAAAACCAGAAGGTTCTAATCGAAAGTTTGGAAAGAGAGGGTGAAAAACTGAAGGAAAATGGAGACTTTGTTGAGATTGAATCTGCAATGTCTACAGTCCATTCTTACAGGGTGAAACTTAATAGGATTAAAAGAAATATGTCTTACCTTAAAGAAGCGACTATGAGGTAAGTTACAATCCTATTTTTAAGCTGACACTGTAAAAATCTAACGTGGTAGGCCCAAATCTGATGCATCTTTAAAATCACAAGCTACTGGATTTAGGGGAACTAATTTTGGCCGTTTATTTTTTATCTGTGTCATAATATAAGCTGATAACATGGGTTGTTTATATATTATTTAGTAATGTTCATGTTTTCTATTTAAGATTGCAAAAAGAAGCATTTCATTTGGAGCAACTCAAACGGAAAGAAATAAAAAAAGAAGAAGAAAGAAGCAAGAAAATGTTGGAAGCTGAAAGCAACTTGACTGCTAAGTTGTCAAAACAGTCAAAATAGTCATTTATAGTTTTGTATAAACGAAAACCTGAAATATTTATTATACATTAAAGTGCAAGTTATAATTTTTTTTTCAATACATACATTGATTAATAACAGACTGGTAAATTTTAATGTTTTTTTTTTGTATTCGTATGATGTGTAATATTTCATTCATTAATTTTTATGTGTTGTTGCAGTAAACATTTGTATGTGTATTGTTCTTATTACCTTCCAAATTATTTATTGACAGCATGTGTTCTATATATTTTACTACAGTACGATGGGGGAAGATGGGACACCATTTCGTTCTATTTTCTCGTCACATTTGGTATTAAACAAAAAGCTTTGAAAGATTTATAAAACTGTATCCAAGCGCCCGGCAAATTGTTAATATTTGTTTAAAACACGATCAGGATATTTGGTTATTATGTGCTAAGGGTGTCCCATCTTTCCCCACAGTACTATATATAGACAATTTACAGCATGTGGGAACTGTATTTGATATTGCTATGCATATTTTAATTCTTCATGATCTTTATTTTTCAGGAACAATTTTTTCATAAAACTGTTATTTAATAATTGTCCCCAATATGTCTACTGAAACTGAAACAGTACCTGAAAATGGCGCAGACCAGCTAGGAAAACGATTGATACGGCAGATCGAGTTTTATTTCGGGGATTTTAATCTGCACAGAGACAAGTTCATGCAAGAAGAAATGAAGAAAAATGACGGCTGGTTTACTATGGACACAATGCTGAAGTTTAAAAGGTTATCAAGTATGTGCTCTGAGCCTGGCACCATCTTGGCAGCTCTAAAGCAATCTAAGTCTGGTTTAATGGAGATTGATATAGAGAACCAGAGCATCAGAAGAAAACCAAGCCGAGCTGTGCCAGAAAACGACGCCAAATACAAGCGGGATTTAAAGATGAGAACAGTTTATGCAAAGGGGTTTCCTCCAACTGAATCTATTGAAGATATCACAGAGTTTATGGAGGAATACGGGCCTGTTGATGGGGTACAACTGCGCAGACAAAACAAGTTTCAGGGTGCTGCTTTCAAAGGCTCAATTTTCACGACTTTTGCCAAACTGGAAGATGCTGTGAAGTTTGTTGATGCCCCGATGGTTTATTATAAGGATAAGCTGCTGGAAAAGATGACCCAGGAGGCCTTTTTCAAGGAAAAGGAAGAAGAAAAGGAAATGAAGAACGGAAGATCACATAAGAAAGATAATAAAAAGAATGAGGAAGAAAAGGAAGAACAGCCGGATGAGGAAGCAAACTTCAGCTGGATCCATGTCACGTTTCTTACTGATGACACCATCACTCATAATGATATGAAAGAAAAATTACAAGCACTTGAAGCTCCCACTTTCAAGTTTTTTAGCCGATATGAGAAAAATGGACCTGAAGGCTACATGGTGTTCACAGAATCTGACCATGCATCTGAATTAATGAGGATATTGAATGAGACAAAGGAAGGGCCTATAATGTCTATAAAAACCTCAGAAAATGTCACTTTCTCCGAGATGCCTGAGGAGCAAATGAGCATAGCTAAGGACTGCTATGAGGAATTTCGTAACAGGTTAAGATCTGGAAACAGAAAGAAAAAAGGTGGTGGTCGATTCCAGGACAGAAAGAAGAGACCGTTTCGGCAAAGTCGCAAATTCAATGATAATGGAGACGAACCATCAGCCAAACAAAGCAAGGGTAATGATGAATAAAGATACATTGTGGGAACTTTTGCAACTGAGCACAACTTTTCAACCCTCATGCTTGTGAATGGTTTAGAATGGAATTTGAAGACAAAAATTCTCAATTGATTTTTGTGGTAGAAACTAAATGTTCCAAATATCCTTGGTTTTGACAATGTCTCCTATTTTGTTCTGTAGGTGTCGCATTGTACAGCATCAGTTTAAAAACACCTGAACTTTTCTTTAATCGTTTCTTAAGTTTTCGAATTACTGTACAATCAACTGGTTAGTAAGTAGTAATGATACATCTGGTAAAAGTGGTGCATATTATAAATAATAGTGATGCATCCTACCAGCACTGCCAACTATGTAACTCATTTTGCTTAAGTACTGGTACTTAATACCTTACACACAATGCAGTGAGTCATTTAATCAATCACTGCCACACCAGCAACAACGTAATTATCCTTAAGTGGTCAACAGATGCTTCAATCTTGTGCGCTGTACTTTCTTATGGGGATTAAGGGAAAAAGTTCATTTTTTGAATACCATGTGCCATTTTGCTTAGGTTTAAATAGGAACAGTTGGACTGGTGACTTAAGTTGAAGGCAGGCCTCTGCTTAAGGAACCTCACCTTATATTAGGTAATTGTATTGTGCACTGTGCATGGAATAAGACAAGCTGCAACATGAAAAAGCAATTTATGCGTTACAAGCTCATTGCAGACCAAAAGGTTGGCAGGTAAGTGGAAATAATGTTATATTAAACTGTGCATTAAAATAACAGTATCTATATATGTTTAATTATACTGTATATTGCATGTATTTGATGATTTGTAATAAACCTGTTATTAAGTAGTTCATATTTTACAGTTACAAATTCTGCTCATGGTAATTAAGTTATTAAATAATGTTATATTAAACTGTTCATTAAAATAAGAGTATATGTTTAAATATACCTTACATCACTATCACATGTATGGCTAATTTGTAACAAACTTGTTATTAAGTACCTTATAATTTACAGTCACTAGTTCTGCTCGTGGAAATTAAGTTATTACTGCTTAAGTAATATTGTGTAATGTTTTAGTTAGAGTCGCAATTGGGTTAACATTAATTGTCAAATTTATCCCTATAAATTGCTCCCATTTAAATTTAAAAAATAAGTTTTTACCATTTAAGTAATATTGCGTAATATGTTGTTATTTAGCTTAATATTTATTGTCGAATATCCGCCAATAAATTGCTTTCATTTATAGTTTACGATTAAATTATTGCTGGTTAAGTAATATTGTTTAACGTTTTAGGATTTAGGGTGTTATTTATGTTAATATTTATTGTTGAATATAACTAGGGATGCACATTACAGAATAATTAGGTATTCTAGGATATCCTAGAATACTTTAATTCGAATCTAGAATTCCGAATCTAGAATTTCGAATCTTTTTATATTTATAGGAAAAAAAAAATTTACCCACAAAAGTCAGTTTATTGACCCTTTCATACCCGCCTTGTTGGAACATGAGCTGTAAAATGATCAAAAATTGTACTATTGAGTAGTTTTTGCGACATGAAACGTATAGCAGGCTATGAAAAGACGTTACGAAACGTTTACTCTCGAAAGTCCCACAAACACAAAAATATTTTTTTTCAAAATTAATAATATTCAAAAATTGTTAATATAGTATATGAGATGATGTGTAATGACGTCATTAAACAGAATACCGAATCCCGTAATTAGATTCGAATCTCACGGATTTGAAATTCTGTAATGTGCATCCCTAAATATAACCCTATAAATTGCTATCATTTATATTTTACTTTTGTTTTAATTTGCAGAGCAAACAAATCAGAAGTCCTTAACGATGAAATGCTACAGGTGATAGTTTTATTTGCAACCACAATCAGTATTTAAATGTTTTATATAATATGTAAACAAACTACAGGTGGAAAAACACATGGAGCATGTCAGGGTAGCTTGCCAATCTACATATAAGAAACTATCGCAGTGTTTGCAGACACACAGCATTGGGGAGTACGAAAAACGTATAGTAAGTTAATATATCCTACTTTGTTTAGCTAGTTTCCTGTTGTGTTTATAGCAGGATTTTTATGATGCTTCCTGTAGGATTATCTAAATATATTTAATATGATTTCACAGACATGCTTTTATTTAACATTTATTCATAAGAAGTTTTTTTTATCTTTTAACATGTTTTTAAATGTTGTTGTTTTGTTGCTGATTCCCCTCACTTCATTTTTTTAGTTACTTTAATTTTAGCTGCTATATTGGAAAAAAAACAACATTTTTATGTTACCTGTCGTCTTTGTAAAGTAAGGTAATTTTCTAATTTTAATTACTTTATTTACAGAAACGAGTGTCAGAGCATGTATTAGGCCAAGGAATGCTTGATGCCAGTAAATCTTTACTTAGTGAATCTGACTCCAACCAAACCTTAGGGTAAGTTCATGTAATTTGTAATACAATTCCCTCCCTAAGCGAATGGTATTGTTGTATCACATTACTGTCAATATTGTGTACGACAACTCTGGCTCAAGCCACCAGGGGAAAACTTTAATAATGTCCAAATTGATACAAACAAAAGCTCATAATAGTGTACCAAATTACTTTCAATATTGTGTATGACAACTCTGGCAAATATCCAACCCTCAATATGGTTTCAATATATGTATACAAACTCTTTTTTTCTTTAATATGGTTCCATATCTAAACAAAATTAATACAAACTTCTCTAAAGCGCATAATAGTATACCAAATTACTTTAAATATTTTGTATGGAAAATGACACCTGGCAAATATCCAACTTTTAATTTGGTTCCGTATTATAAAAACTCTTCTAACCTGTGTGAGTAATTTGCGATACCAGCTTTTGTTTGCTTAAGCTTTGGTCCGTGTTCGCAGAAGCTCACTACGTGTATGTGGGGAAGCACAGATTGGATTAGCCAAAGAGAAAGCAATGTACGAGATGTTTGTAGATGAACATGTGATAGCACCACTCCAAACACTAGTAGAGGTATAGGAACAATTGTTCTCGATGTGTAAACTTGTTGACCTATTATGTTTTATCTTGGACCAACAAACTGGATGTGAATTTTTTTTTAGATTCCTAAAATGTTATATAGTACTGTTCTGAAAGATGGAACACATTTAGGATTTAGCTCATATTATTCAAATATCCTGATCGAGTTTTAAACAAATAACAACAGTGTATTGGAGTTGTGCTGATACGGTTTTATAATTCTTTGAATGTTCTTTGTTCACTACCAAATGGGAATAGAAAATGGAATGAAAAGGTGTTCCAGTTTCTCCCACCCCACTTTATGTTTATTATTTTTATGTTTTTTTTTATCATTTTCTACAAAGTATGGTTGTATTAACAACTTTAAGCAACAATATACACATTAACCAAGTGTTAAACCATAAAAAAGAGATTCAGACCAAAGTAAACAGCTATAACAATTCCTTCACAAGTTCATTGAATACTTCCTCTCTCAACAATAGACAACAATGTAACTGCCATTTGATATCATTGGCTACCAAACCAATGCCCACAGCTGAACGCCTGGCTTGAATTCATGGGAAGTGTTATCTAGTTTAAATTGGAAAAATAGTAAGACATTGGGTACATTAGCATTTTTTGGTAAATTTTAGACAAAATGTAGGTTGACATTGCTAAAATCTTAAATTGTTTTTTTTTTTATTTTGGACAAAATATGGGGTGACATTGCCAAAATATTGTTACAGTCATAATCATAGAGCAAAAGGGGTTTTCTTGGACCTTGATTAATGTGGCAAACGCGGTAGAAACTTGACAGCAGGGTAAACAGTCACCTCAGATCCTAATGTTAAGCCGTAGATCGGAAGTGTATACATTTCTGTTGTATAAGATTTGTATATACTGGTGATACTGTATTGGCAAAGTTTCCCAGTATTACATCAAGTTTTAAAAAAAATTCACGCTTTGGTCATACACATAAAAACCCATAAATTATTAAATAGGACAACATAACAAAGTTACCAATTAGTACAACACTGCTATCATTACGCCTTTTCCTACCCAACCCCCACACCATATATTGCCTCCGCATAAAAGATGATATTAAATTAAATGAGCATCTAACATTTTAAAGTATTCCTGACATTATATGTACAATGTGGGGAGCCTATGGCTTATGAGCCAGCCCGATGATAACGGCATTTGCCCCGCAAGTTGTCATTTAGCACATTTTTTACAAATAATTTTTTTTGTAGTTTTTCGTAATGTAACAACGCATATGTAACCATCAATAATTCAACCAAAACAATCCATTCATAACAATTAAGCTAATAAATGGCAGACTTCACTATGGTAGCTTGAACTTGTTTACCAATATATTTCTAAGAATTGAGTTGTTTTTTGAGCCAGTTTCTTATAATTAATCGGAATAATATATGGCCCTCACAAAAATATATTGAATAATTGGAATTTTCGCTGACCATTATCGATACAAAATTTGAAAAACTTTTTTTATATTTTTTTTATATAAAAATGTGTTTGGTCAAAAATTTTTGTTTTGTTTACTTTGTAATATATATATTTATTTAATAATTTTATATAACATACTGACATTCATTTCTTGTTCATTTAGAGTGAAATTCCCAGCATCATGAAACAGCGTGAGCGCTTAAAGAAACTCGTCCTAGACCGAGACGGTGCGTATCAGAACTGGAACAAAGTCCACAAATCTCAGTTCACACCTGGTGCAAACCTTCAGCAAATTACAGCAAAATCGGAAATTTTGAAAGATGAATATGACCAGGCTGTGATAAGGATGGAGCAGAGCAAGGTTTGAAAGTAGCATAAGTTTAATTGGTGTTATTATTTCATTTGGATTAAATATACATCGCCAGGATGCAGATTAAAATATGTAAGTCATAAAAAGGTGTTAATGCACTTCCAATTTATAGAAAAACTTTTTGCTAAGTAGGTTCTGCAAAAAAACACATTTCTCTTCTTCATGGGTGAGGTTCTTATTGTGAACCTACGGTTTGAGCCAGAAATGGTCTATTACCCCAACACCCAGACTGGCATTGTTGAATGAAATGTGAACCACAATCAGTCAATCACATGCTACTAATGCGCTTCTTGTGCTTCATGTGTCCGACAGTATCACACAATGAATGAAACGTTAAACACTATATATTCGTGGAACACTGACGGTGTAGAAGAATTCTTGAACGAAAAGTTAATCATGTTTTACAGTTTTTTGTAAAATATTTATTTAGTTTTAATTTTTATTCAAGAACTTTTCTACATATACTGTCATTATTTTTAGGCTTTAAATTTTTACTTTTTTTCTTGAGATTAAAATATTTCTCCTAAACCACAGTCAGATCTAACTGTGTATAAATCATGTTTTAAATTTCTTTTTCGTATTATGTTAGGATCAACTGGTTACAGATTTATTTGAATTCCTTGCGAAAGAGGCCGGCCATGGACAACGAATGTCGGATGTAAGTTTAGTTGATGCTATAAACTTTTCTTTTTTCAAATAACTTTATTTTTAAATGTGTTCTTGGGCAATACACTTAACGGCGATTGCTCCAACCCAGTGGTCACTAATGGGTTGTCCAAATCATCAGCCATATATAAAAAAGGGGCAAAAATCTGAAAGAATAATAATTAATCACCCACAAATTAACATACATGGTAACTTGTAATCTGGTGGAGGTGTATGAAACTATAGCCTAATGTTTTATTGAATATAAAATATGTGTTTTATGCTCCCACAAAAGTTTCTTCTATTAAAAATTACTTTTTTATCACATGTTTCTATTTACCAATTTCTAAAATACACTTTATATATACATCATACATGTATTTAAAAGTACTTTAACAAAATGCTATTCTTAGTTTAAAAAGCAGAGATTTAAGTTCAGTTAATATCATAAGCTTTTATTTTATTAAATAAATTCATATTTTCCCACATGTTTCCAAACAAAAAATTTCTAAAAAAATTACTAAATTTCCATACTAAATAATAGCTTGCAGCGAACAAAAAATAAAATTAAAATTTCTTGGCAACACTGGGCAGTAATGCAATAAAGATGAAGTAATTCCCATCTGCAAGCAGCACTAAATAATTCCTATTGATTTTCCTCCAGTTCCACGCAAAGCAGTTGGATTATCACAGAAGGTGTGTGGATCTGCTAGAGAAAATGAAGCCAGACATGGATTCAGTTCAAGGTATGATTTTGTATATTCCAATTTCAAAAGCTGTTTTAGCTATGTATATATATTTGTGTTTTAATTGTTATTAAATATGTTTGGAGTAGTTAATACTCTAAATAAATGGTAGTTTAATGTTTAGTAAGAATACTTTAAATTTTAAGGTAAGACTTTGTATATTCTTATTTCAACAGCAGTTTTAGCTATATACATATGTGTGTTTTACATTTATTAATCAGGTTTTAAGTAATTAATAGAAGTTTAAATGTTTAGTAATAACTCTTTAAATAATTTTATAAATTTATTAAGTTTAAAATGTGTTATAAAAGACTGTCGTAACAAAATAAGTGTAATGTTGTACAGCACTTATATCTCTTTTGCTAAGCTGTATCTGTATGGTGGACATTCTTTGCTGAATGTAATAGGCCCATAGTAGTTTTATAGCCTTTCCTAAATTTTATTCTATGTGGGTGAGGCCTTATGGCAAGGCACATTGTGGTCGTATGGGACTTGGTTTTATTCCTGAATTCTAACTGTATGGGTAATAGTCCTAATGGGCGAAACCTGGCCTAAATCCTAAGGCCCATGACATGCCACACTGTAGGACCTCACCCCTGCAGAATATAAAATGCCACTATGATATATATTCATGTAGTTTATTTATTTTAAATTTTAGATAACGCAGTTATGAAATCAGCCTTCGGTTTGTCTTTATCTGATCATTTACGGTTAACACAAAGAGAAATTGCATCTCCCATCGAAGCTTGTGTTCTCTGTCTGTTGGAATTTGGATTAAAGGAAGAGGTAGTTTGCTAATTTATACCATATAGGCATAACTTGGTTGATTTTTGCTCAAAATCTTGGATGACATTGTTAAAATGTAGTTTCATACCATAGTTGTATTAAGTATATGGAACCTCATTGAATAATGTGTTGAATACTGTATACTTTGGCTCTGCATGGAAAAACTAATTTTAGCTTTAAAACTGGGGTGCTAAAACACAGTGCTACCTGCTACATCTATTGTTTATTACTGTTTCACATGTGCATACGTGTCTGATTAGATAAAGGTATAGTTAAAATTGAATGCACAGTCTATAGGCTACCTGCTAAAGTATATTCTTACAAATACACATGGTGTAATGTTAAGGAACCCTGTTGTGATACATAATCACATGCCACCTTAGCTTTTGAAACAGGGGTGACATCATATCCATTTTAAGCCTATAATAGCTTTATCCTGCTGTCAGGTGGGTGTACACACAAGTGTGGAAATTACATTTTTTAAAGAAAAGAAAATCTAACGAAAATATGAATTTATTTAATAAAATATTTTTTTATGGTATTAACTGAACCTAAATCTGTGTTTTTGAACCACAGATTGCATTTTGTTAAAAGTATTTTTTTAAAGCATGTTTAGCCATTTTCTGAAGTATGTTGCATTGCATTGCGCTTTTTAAGTAAGTAATAAAGTACGCAATAAATAACATATTAAATACATTTTAACAATGTCAACCCAAGATTTTGCTAAAATCATAAAACATGACAGTTATGCTTTTAAACATTGTGAAAATTAATAAACAAATTTCTATGCGAAACCAACACATTCAAATCAGTACTACCAAAGTATTGAATGATTTATGATCAGTGTAACTTGAAACTGCATTACGCACTGCTATACTGTTGTTACTATGTATAACAGCGCCTCTCAATTCAATTTCCAAACCTATTTCCTTATTGTGGGCTGTCGTAGTGGGGCATGCCACACTATTGTTTAGTGTAACCACAGACTTATAACTTCAGGGTCTGTTTCGAATCGGCGGCGGTGCTGCCAAATTGAAGAAGTTCCGAGCCCTAGCTGATGGTGGGGTGTTGGATTTTAATGACTATGACGCACAGGACGATATACACGCCGTCGCTGGCGCTCTTAAGCAATATTTGAGGGAGTTGCCAAACCCGTTGCTTACGCATGAGTTGCATGATGAATGGATTGCTGCTTCAAGGTATTTCCCTTTTTTACAAAAATTTAAGAGGCTGTATTTTACAACAATTTAAAAGAAAGTGTATTTCACATTTTTTTACACCAATTTAAAAGAGAGTGCATTTTACATGTATTTTACACTAATTTAAAAGAGACGAGCTGGCATAGGCATAATGTTAGAGACACATGTCACCTATGTTTTCTGTGTTGGTAACCCATGTCACCCAGCTAAAACAGGGGTGACAGACTGACAATGAAGGTTTTTCCTCCACAATTTTGCAGCTTCAAAGTATAATGTCCTTTTATAAATCATTAAGTTTCCCTATGTTGGATGACTCAGTCTAACTGGATTTAACTGTGTTCGTCCAGATTTTGTTAAAAGCTAAAAAAAACTGCCTGTTTATGCTATCTGGCTATTATGTTGTAAATATGACACATACATACATAGTTCTATAATATGGTTGAATTTGCGTTTGCTGCTTTTACTAGTATTTCGGACAATGTAGCTTCACAGTTCTATATGGTTGAATTTGCCTTTTTCTAGTATTTCGGACAATGACGCAAAGCTACAACAGCTTTGGACAGTGATTGACAAGTTGCCTGCTGAAAATAAAGCCAACTTAAAGTGAGTGAATGTTATATTACGTATATAAGTTAACATCTATATATACATTATACATATAAAGCAATAAAAGAATAGCAAAATACCAATTGAGAATCTGGTAACCCGGTTCAATAAACTTAAATCAACCAAAATAAAAGCTAGCAACAACAGGGTAATTTCAACTCTGGACAAAATCTCAGGTCCCCTTATGTATATTAACTTTTGTTCTTACCCATATACAATGAAAAAACACACACACACATACATGTGTATAGCTTAGCTTAAACAGCTCAAAGCCACACCCTGTTCATTCTACAACTACTTCACATATATACCTAAAACAATTCACCTAGCTAAATAATGAACGTCAATCCCTATTCTGACGCAATTAATTAACGTGTGAATTGCTATTATGTCGCAATCAATTGCCGGGTCAGATAAACGCTAATATGATGCAATGAATCCATGGTGAATCCCTACTATTTCGTAATAAACATTCTGCTTGGCTGATGAAAATTTATAAATATAAAGAAGTGCTACTTCTGGGACAGACTTAGTTTGTTTATTACCGGCTGCTTAAGGGCTAAGTTCATTTATTTTACACGCAACTGAGAAAAACGCACCAAGCTTATTTTGCCTATTCACGACAGATATAAGTTCGTACACACCATTTATTGACATATGAGCGGCGCCATGGCATAGTGGTTAGCCTGTCTGCCTGTAACCCAGAGGTAATGAGTTCAAGGCTCGAGGCTGCTACCATTGTGGACGTATGTTGGGCATGACACTTAACGGCAATTGCTCCAACCCAGTGGTCACTAAGTAATGGGTTGTCCAAATTATCAGCAATACATAAAAAAAATCAAAAAAAAATAATTACTCACAAAGTAACACATACATGGTAACTCGTAAGCTTGCACAAGGTGTTAAACCCGAGTGATAATAACTGTCGTTTTTCGGCCACGCGAGAATAAAGTAAGTACATTCACATTCATGAGCCCATATTCACTATGACACACATGTTTACAAAACATCACAGCCAATAAATCTCTTTTTTCTCAGATACCTAATCAAGTTCTGTGCTGTGGTGGCAGAGCACCAGGATGTAAATAAGATGAGTCCCGGAAACATTGCATTAGTTCTCGCTCCTAATCTACTGTGGTCTCATATAGATGACATTGGGTGGGTACTGTTATCAATATATATATATATATTTATATATATATATATATAAATATATAATTATATATAGTGGAAATTTTTTATATTTAGTTAATTGGCTTAATGCTTTACCATTCTCCAACCCAGTGGTTTCTTACGGGTTCTATAAATTATAAAATAATGGGTTACAAAAAAAAACAAATTTTAATTACTCACAAAATTGCATACGTGGTAACTCATGAGCGAAAATGAGGTTTGTGAAACAAAACACCCTTGTAATGACTTCCCGTTATCCTCTTGGAAAAATAAAACAAGATTCAACCATTTATTCATGTGAATATTTGAATTTCATTTAACCTTTAAAGGTTCATCAATGCATCACATCGATGCATTTCGAATTTTATGAATATTTTCAATGAAACTGTATTGTAACTCTTTCCACCTATCGCATTAACAGTGTTGTGGTTATATAAAATAATAAAGAAACAAGGAACACGTTTATTGCATCTATCCTTGCTCCCACTCCATTGCAGCAATTTCCCTTTCTTTACTAAATGACTCATTCGATTCCAGAAACTCACAGTTGCGATTGTACAACAATGCACTTTGTCTATGCTTCATGTTTTCGTTCTGGTTATAATGAGTCACCAATGTTTCCTTGAATATAACACCACTACTGCACCATACACCATTGTGTATAGTAGGATGGGCTGTAGCGCATGAACCCCGAATATCCAGTTTGTGTTTTAAACAATTAACAGCGGCCTATGGGATTCGTCAGGATTCTGTTTCGTAATTTTTTAAATGTTCTTTGTTTACTACCAAATGGGACGGGAAAAAAGAATAAAAAGTTGTCCCATCTTTCCTCAACCTACTACATTTTATGCTTATTCTGTGTATCATTTTATAAGTTAATTGGAAAAATTTTAACCGGCAGGTTTAATACAACCCTTACAGCCTAAATACGAGACGACTGTCTTGATTTAAAACGTTTCGATTAAATATCTCTGTGTGTATTAAAACTGACTAAAAAAATGCCACATTTTACAAGTTAATGTATCTGTAATTCTGCATATTCAATCTGTTCGTAGTGAATGTATGTAACTTGCTTTATTGTCACATGGCTGGAAAACAACAGTCGTTAAACACCGGTGTTTTATTTTATACACCTCGGCCAGCTTACGAGTTACCATGTATGTTACTTGTGGGTGATTAATTTTTTCATTTTTCATGTATAGCTGATAATTTCAACCACTGGGTTGGAGCAACTTTCATTAAATGTCTTATCCAAGGACATTTGCCCACAGAGATAGCAGCGAAGAGTCTTGAACCCATTACCTCTACGTTAGAGGCGCTAACCACTTTACTGCAGCGCCGAAATGATTTTGGTAAACAAATTTAAATTATAAACTGATTTTACCTTGCAGTAAACGAATGATGGAATCAAACCTGATGGCGAACGTGGTGGAAAGTATTATCACATATTCAGATTGGTTCTTCCCAGGAGGTATGTGTTTAAATGGCGTGTTATTTTTATATTGTATAATAGCCTGCACCATCTGAATGGAGCATAAACTTAATCCCACAAAGCAATTAATAGGAGTACTTTTTTTTTTGTTCGGTCAAGAAAATATGTAGCCTATATATAGTAAGGTAGGGGAAGACGGGACATCTCTTCATTCTATTTTCACGTCCCATTTGGTAGTAAACAAAGATCATTCAAGGAATTATAAAACCGTACCCTCCTAACTTCCATACATCACTGTTAATTGTTTAAAACACAATCAGGATATTGGTTGTTCTGTGCTAAGGTGTCCCATATTCTCCCACCCTACTGTATATATCTAAACAACAAAAAGTTTTAAACATTTTCCATACTTTAAGCAGAACTAAGTAGAAAAAATAGATACTCAAAGTCCGGTTGTGGCACTTACATAGAATAAAACTAAATTAAAAAAACAACAAAAAGTGCTATTAAAGCCTAAACTAATTTTTAATAATAAAAATAAAATGTTCTTGTTTTTATATTGCTTTTTGTGACTTGTCATAGATTTTATTAAATTCGTTATTTTGCCTGTATTAACAGCTAGCATACACTATTTATTAATGAAGCTTATGTGGTTTATAATGGTTAGTACACATACTAGAATCTAGATTGACATTACATTGTTGTGACTAAGTTTGTTGACTACATGTTTTTTTTTATTTTGATCCCTTTTGTTAAATTTAGGACTTAATTTTAAATTTGAATTAAAAAAAATAAGTTTAACTTTTTTAAAAAAATATTTTTTTTAGACTTTGATTTTGTTGTCACTCCGAATGCAACAACCTACAGTGGCAGCCACAGAGATAGTTCACAGTTCAATGATTTCAAGGTTCCAACCCCTGTGTCCCCTTCTACAAATCACAAAACCCATTCACGCAATTCTTCTACGGACTACAATCTGTCGGACTCTTCCAGGTAAATTTTATAAAATAATTTTTTTTTAGGTTAAACTAATGTTTAGGTCATGTCGCGTTAATATGAGCGAGTTCTATCTTCGACCTTAGCCGACCCGCGCAAATTAAATGCAACCAGGAACACCCAGTTTACTGAATACCGATCTTACACGATTATGACATTGTTTATAGGCGATTACAAATGATGAGTAACGTTCTTTATTACAACACAATAAAAAGGGTGGTAATTACAATTTAGACCGGGGGTTCCCATACTTATAAAACCGTGGGCCAATATGTGAAATCATAGTTATGCAATGGGCCGTCAGGCAAGGTTTTTCCCTTCTATATTTGCGGCATGACTTGTATTGGTGAAAATGCGGTTATAACCAATACTGTTAGGTCAAGAAGTTCGACGCATATATGCTGGTAACAAACAATGGTTCTAGATTAAGCTTTGTACTTGCGGAGTACAAGACAAGACTGACAGTGGGCCACGTTATTTTACGCAACGAATGAACCATACCATTGTAGACGTTCAACAATGGTATCGCTAAGGTTTATGCTGCTTAGCAGCTTCCTGCTTCACTTCTCGTGCTTCAAAATAAGAAGCTTCCTTGTGTGCTCTGCTACAAAGGTTTTAAGGTTTTCATTTTGTAGTTCAATTTCTTTAGCGCCGCAATCCATTATGACATACATCCATAGTGGTGCTGTTCGCAGATCGTATTAATTTTGTGAACAACAGAAACTTCTCAGATAAGCTTTTGCAAAGTATTTTTCAGACAAGCACACAAAGCGTCGCGTTAATATGAATGACACCATTTTAGAGGTTCAACAATAAACTTAAAAAGTTTCACGCTGATACATCTGTAGCGATTGGCGTACGATTACGCCATAGATTAAAGTATTGGAACTTATTTGTGACCAGTGGCCCAGCCAGGGGGAATTTAGGGGGTCGCGACCCCCCCTTTTGAACCAAAAAAAATAATAATTAAAAAAAAACTTAAAAAAAGAAAAAATTGACAATTTTTTGATTAAACCTCTCCCCCAACCCTTTATTTTTTTTTGGCTGTACCACTGTTTGTGATGGTCTAATTTAATGTAGCACGTAAAAGATTTTATTCTTTTGTATTATGTACACATATGCCAATCAACCAATCAAATTGTCTTACTGTATGTAAAATAAATCTGTAACTTTTTCTAGCGGCACAGTTCAGTCTCCTGCTGGTAAACAACGGAAAATGAAAAGTAAAGCACCACCACCCCCTACAGCTAATACAAAGTGAGTTATATGTAGTATCACAATAGATGTCTCTTCATTTTGTAACATAACGGACAAGGTCTGGTGTTGAAACATGAAATAAGGAGCTTTCATATACCTTGTGCTCGCTTACAAGTTACCATGTATTAAATGTTTGTTATTGTGTTTTTTTGTGTGTGGTGTTTGACACATACACCCACAATCCTTTATGTGATAATTGTATATTAAAGGTGGGATATACATACAATAACAGTTCGTTTTATTGTTGTTTTAAAAACCTGATTCTTTTTACCGTTTATTATAGAAAAACATTCTGAAACTTGTATTAACTTGAAAAGTTAACTGTTTATTTGTGTTAAAGTAATTTCTTTAACTCCCACAATATCTAAAACTAAAACCCTTTTCTTCCTAGAAATACGGATCAAAAATCTTCACCCCCCAACTCCCATCCTCCTTCATCTGGAGGAGGGAACACAACAAAACCTCCCATCGCTGCCAAAAGAACATCCATGCGACGACCCCAGCTTCCTCCTCCCCAACCTCCAAAAGAAGATCCAGTCTTGGAAGAGGAGGCATCAAAGTCTCGACCCATACCTCCAGTGAGAAAGCGACAGAGTCATCACTCTTCTAACGAGCAATTAAACTCTGCTCCTCGTCGGAACTCGGATGATAGTCCAGTGGAAGAGCCTCCGATGCCAAATCTTCCTCCACCCCCGTTACCAGAAGACTTTGATCCCACAGAGGGCCTCGCATCAGAGTTGCAGAAGTCCAGTAGCATCCATTTATCAGATGAGGAAGAAGAGGACGTGATAATGACTCCGCTATGATCCTTGCATCCATGCATCACTGATCTGTGAGGATTTCCCGAGAGAAATAGCGCCAACGTCCTAAAATCTTGATCCTTATCTAGTTATCCAAGATTAAAATATTAGATTTTTATATTCTCAATGTATTCTGTTACTTTTGATCAATGTTTCTCATTTGTTGCTTGGTAATCACACGTTGCATGCACCTCTCCACCTCATACTTGGAGCACGGGAAATTTCTTTAATAATAAGAAAAATTTGTGCAATCTGTTTCAAACGTCCACTGCTAGCTTTGTAAATTATCCTTTCATAATTTTGTCTGGTAGGGACTGAATCTTGAAACCCAGTTAACTTTTCTGCGTGTAAACGCTTTACAACGAGTGCTTCACATGTTCAATGTTCCTATCTCATTCTATTTCCAAATTATTCAGCACACATATTACTCTAATGTCTCAGCTTAACTCTCAATCTCCACAAAGTAGTTCAAGGCTGGACCACTGTTATCTGTTCTATGTCAACATTTAAGGTACGCGAAAAATTAACTGTACCAGCCTTACCAATGTGCTGAAATCAGTCTCTCATTTTTGCTTTCTATCTGCACTTGTCTTATTTATCAATTTTAAATGAATCAAATGTTACAGCTATCTATATATTCCATCTTGAAATCGTGTAAAGTGTTTCGAGAGATTACGCAGCTCTTTTGGGTTGGCAGGTCCATTATTAACACATAGCAGGGTGGGGGAAGATGGGACACCTTTTCATTCTATTTTCTTGGCGCAATTTGTAGTAAACGAAAAAAATTTAAACAATTATAAAACCGTATCCTCGCAACTCCCATAGACCGTTGTTATTTGTTTAAAACACGTTCAGGGTATTTAAATATTATGTGTGATAGGTGTCCCATCTTCCCCCACCGTACTATATCTATTATTTTACTTGCATGTTCCACACTGCTTATCAACCTTAAAGCTCTAGTTGTTTGCGTATTTCACATTCTCAGCTGATTTTCAGAACCTATAGTAGAAATCACTAGAATAATGCAATTATGCGTAATTTACTTGTGTTATTCTGTAGCGGTTTATTATTTATTCCCATGTTCAATTTTTGATGTAGAATATTCGCACATTTGCTTAAAAGGTTTAAAATCGTACTCGTGCCAACCAATATCTGAGCTACAAGTCTGTTTATGCACAAATAATAAGTCAACATAGTATGCGCTGTGGCTGAGGTATTCAAAATTCTCGAGTTAAAATAAAAGATACGCCATGTGTTTCAAACAATATTATATGAATTAAAATGACTGCAAAGTTTTTCTATCTCCATTTGACGGGTTAATATTACAATGTAAAATTGTTTCAACATTTAACGCTGCAAGATTGGCTTAAATTAGTAAAAATAATATAATTTCTATTTTCTAATTTCCAGTAGTCTAAAACAGCTGTTAAGTGGTAAGCGAGCTTTTTCCGTGCGCCTCGCATGTGTTTCATTATGTTTAAGGTGTACCGTCGTCGTACGATGTAGATATTAACGGTGCAATAACAGGCAACGGAATCTGTCTTGACATGCGATTCAACAAAACACCTGATGATAATTTCCGATTCAACGGCTATGATATCATCGCTTACCGCGCTGAAAATTCAATATATGCTGCTACATAACGGTGGCTTGCCACTCGTCGAATCGACAAAGTGCGTTTCGGATCGTGTTCTTCAAATTTCTTAAAATAAGAAATCTCTGGATGGAGTTCAAATTTGTGGCGTTCGTTGTGGCCTGTCTACTGGCATCGGCAAAATATTCCGAAGGTAAGTGTTATTAATACAACTTGATGTATAGTAGGCTGGGGAAAGATGGGACACCTTTTCATTCTACTCTCTCGTCCCATGTGATAGTAAACGATTACGTGTTCAAGGTGTCCTGTCTTTCCCCACCCTCCTATATAGTAGGGTAGGGGCAGACGGGACAACTTTAGCAAATATCATGATCGTGTTTTAAACAATTAACAACTGTCTATAAAAATTAAGAGGATACAGTTTTGTCATTCTTTGAGTGTTCCTTATTAACTACCAAATGGGATGTGGAAATATGTCCCATCTTCCCCTACTATATGTAGGCTATATAGGCTTTCTGTGTGGCTACTGTTCTTAGCGTTTTAGAACAAATAAAACGGTCGTTTTCGTGTTAGTTGCCAATTATTCGCTATGTTATTTTGATATACCTTGTTATTGTATCCAAAGAGACCTAAACCTTGTACGTTATATTTTAATCACTCGTGGTAGCTAACATATATTAGGGTGGGGGGAAATGGGACACCTGTTTACTACATTTTCTCGTTGAACATTTCCTATCTCCTAACTCCATTTCTCGTTGAAACTATATTCAATAAATTATAAAACCATATCCCCACGACTCCCATGAACCATTGATATGTTTTTAAAACACCATCAACATATTTGAATATTATGTGGTAAAGGTGTCCCATCTTCCCCCACAGTACTCTACCAAATCACCTTGGGCAAAACACTTAAAGGCAATTTCTCCAACCCATAGTGGTCACAAATGGGTTTTCCAAATTATCAAAAAAATGAAAATTAAAAAATATAAAAATCAATCACCAACTAACATGCATGGTAACTCGTAGGCTGGCACGAGGTGTATGCACACCCGTTTTATAACGGCTGTCATTTTCCGGCCACGTGAGGATAAATTAAGTTACATTCATTCATTACATTTAGTCATTTAATCGCATAAGCTCGTAAAATATATCATCATTTACAAAGACAAATAAAAATAAAAATTCACTAAAATAATCCGCACACAGTTACATACGAGGTAACTCGTAAGCTGGCCCGGTGTATGTGAAACGGTGTCGTGAAATATTTGTTCCGACTGATATATATTTGTACGGGGCGGTATTGCGCATGCGCCGAGACGCTATAATGCGCCCTTGCCTATTCTAGTCGGTAACATGATTAACTCAGTTCCACTGACTTTAATTCGAAAACTAAAGTTTCAACGTGTAAAAGTCGTGTCTGGAACGTTTCAACCCAAAAAATTTGGATGGGGTAGCCATTATATTTGTTCTGACCTATTGCGCATGCGTGGTATCGTCTTGGCGCATGCAAAATATGGCCGGGTACATATATATCAGTTAGAACAAATGATTTAAGAGACGAATTAGCAATGATTTATAGAGCGTTGGTCCCGCAGTCGAAAAATACCAGGTCGAAATTGAATGCTAAGTTTTTTGTAAGGGCGTTGCCTTGGGAAAGACAATTCAGGGTGTTTCCAGCCTAATAAAATCATGAATGAATAATAATAACTTATTTACCATCGCGGAAAGTCGTTATAACACGGAACACGGGCAGTAGCGTAATATGGGCCAACCCCGCAACCACGGAGAGGGGTTCTAGACGAACTCATGTACATATCTCAGTTTTTCTCACAAAAAAAGAAATTACAAGAAAAAAAATCAGCTGTACAAAAAATTTTGAAGTTTGGACCATTTGAATAACTACGGTACTGGATTGTTGAATCAAACTCGTAAACCACGAAATTTCGGGAGTTTTAATGTGATTCAGCCAGCATTCTGAGATTCTTATACTTACGCAATCATTAAAACAATTTTGTATTCGCTCAACACCGAATTTTAAAACCTAACAACCATAATCGGCTATGCCGCACGCCCAGTTGGACCGTAAGAATACTGCTTCTTTTTATTGTCTATTTTCAAATGAGTACTTGTAAAAGGAGAAAAAAGTGTCCCATCTTACCCCCATGTTCCAAACTACACCACTCTGCAATAATTTTAATTTTTTATCTTTTTAATAAATATCCCGCAATACCAGCTGGAGTGGACTTACCAACCTGTGGACGTTCTGCTGTTGCCACAGCCGCCCCTCAAATAATCACATCACCTGGTTATCCAAACAATTATCCGAATAATACATTTTGCAATTGGAATATATCTGCTGCTGAAGGAATGAAAATTAGATTCAATTTAGCGTATCTTTCTACGAAACCAAATTCTGATTTCCTAAAAGTAAGTGTCAATACCACAAACATAGCTATACAGCCTATTATCAACTGGAAATTGTTATCTTTTATTTCCTTTTTAAGATTTACAGTAATGGTGACCAGTTGGCACGTTTTAGTGGCGTTGTTTCAAGTCAAATATTTATATCAACGGATAATGAACTTAACGTAGTGTTCACTTCGGATAATTTGATTGGAGGGGTCGGATTCACTGCAACATTCATTGGTAAGTCACTTTTACTGATAAGATAAACTCTAACCTTAGTGGGTAATGTCCCATTGCGTTAGGCTTGGTCCATCACTCATTCAAGAACAAATAAAACCTATTCATATAACTTGTAGGCCTAATGTTTGTTGCCTTTTTTAACCATATTTATGTAACTATATAGGAAAATATTTTGGAGGGATTTTATTTTAATTTTTTTGCTTTATGGCTGACAATTTAGACAACTTATAAGAGATTGCAACTGTGTCATAATTGCAATTGCACTAACTGTTTTGCCATTTTACCGATACTCAGTAATCACAACATTTCCTACAACAGAAATACCTCCGTGTGGATTTGATGCTGTAGCCACGACAACCAGTCAAATAATCACATCACCCAATTACCCCAAACATTATTCAAATAATGAAAAATGTATTTGGAGAATAAATGCCACTGCTGGAATGAGAGTTCAACTTCAATTAGAAAATTTTGTCACACATGGTTCCTATGATTATTTACTTGTAAGTGGTATATTTAATTCCCAATATTACCATTTAAAATTTTAACTTTTTCTTAAGGTTGCAAGCGGGAATGTTAATTGGGGAAGGTTATCTAGGTCTTATCCACCAAAAATATTTCGATCAAATGGCAATACTATGACTCTAACATTTGTTTCGAATAATTTTGGTACTTATACCGGGTTCAGAGCCACATTTGTGGGTGAGTTTTTTAAATAAACAAATGAAATATTAAGTACTGTACCTGCTGTATGTTATTTAATGTTTTTTATATCTTCCCAAAAATTATCCAGCAATACCAGAACAAATAAACATAACACACTGTGGATATGACACAACAGCTACAACAACCAATCAAGTAATCACAACCCCGGGTTATCCCAACAATTATCCAAATGATGCCATTTGCAATTGGACGATATCTGCTCCCGAAGGATGGAGGATAAAACTCAAAATTAAAAGCAGAACAGAGCTAGGTTTTGATTATTTCCAAGTATGTGTCTACATTGAAATACTAAAAAGTTTATTTCTTAACTTATATTTTCTGTTTAAGGTTTCAAGTCCTGGTATTTCGGAAACAATAAGAAGTGGATTATATGATCATACAATATATTCAATAGCCAATCTAGTCAACATCTTGTTCACTAGTGATGCTTCTATTACATCATCTGGATTAAATGCAACATATTCGAGTTAGTCTTTTGAAATCATATAGTAGGGAGAAAAAGTCAGGACATCTTTAGCACATAGTATCCAAATATCCTTATTGTTTTAAACAATTAACAACGGTCTATAAAAGTTGTAAAGATCGGATTTTATAATTCTTTTATGATCTATGTTTGTTATTAAGAAAAAATAGAATAATAAGTTGGACTTATCTATCTGTATGCTTTGTCATGTTTGGGTTATGAGTACTTAAATTAAAAAAAACTTTTTCCAAAAAGTTTTCAGAAGTTACAGCAGCTGTTTTAACAGGTTTAGCACCATGTGGGTTTAATGCTGTTGCCACGACAGCCAGAAAAACAATCACATCACGAAATTATCCTGAAGATTACATTCTTTCTGAAGATTGTATTTGGAAAATAAACACAACCGCTGGAATGGAAATTCAACTTAATTTTGAAAACTTTTATATAGAAATTGAATATGATACTTTAACTGTGGGTTTCTATATTGATAAGAAAATTTTATTATTCTGATATTTTTCCTTTATGTCCCTTAAGATTACCACTGGAGCTAATCATGTGACAAAATTAACTGGAATCATCAATAATAAAGCTTTTAGATCAACTGGCAACCATATGACTCTAAGATTCACTTCGGATGGAAGTGTTCAAAAACCTGGATTCAATCTAACATATTTTGGTGAGGTTGTTTAAGTGACCAGATATGTAGTTTTTATTTTACTTTACCCAGCTGAATGAACTACAATATACTTATGCACTTATAATTACTTTTAAAAAAATAATCCCTCACAAAGTAACATACATGGTAACTCGTAAGCTGACACGAGGTGTTAAACCGTGTGATAACGACTCTCGTTTTCCGGCGACGCGAGGATAAAGTAAGTTACATTCATTCATTCATTTAAACACACAGCAATACCTGGACCAAAGAGAACTTGTGAAAATCATTATGTTGCCACGACAACCATTCAATCATTCTCATCACCTGGGTACCCAAACAAATATCCAGATTTTTTGTACTGTATTTGGGTGATATCTGTACCAGCAGGACATAGGATTCAACTGTTTTTGGAAAGCTTAGATACAGAGGCAAACTTTGATGTCTTATCAGTGGGTAGAGCTGAAGTACTCAATGAAAGAACTTTTAAATTCTTATTTTTTCCCTAGATTTCAAGCCCGGATGGGACATTGGTAAGATTCAGTGGATCTGTTTCAGGGAGAAACTTTCAATCAGTTAGCAATTTCACTATTCAGTTCTTCACAGATAGTTCTACTGCTAAAACTGGGTTCAATTTTACATTTTTCGGTAAGTTGTTTTAATTGATATAAAACAGTTAAAAACCGTTAAAACTTTAAACACATTTTTGAAAAAAAAAAATTAAATATTTTTCTGCTGACATGCGAAAAGATTAAATAACTTATAGAAAACTTATTTCAGCCGAGCCAGCTGCTACGTGTTTTTCTGGTTTACACCCAGTGGAAGGCACCCCTCTTTTGTCAAAGAAATGTGACCTCAGTGAAACATGCGCCACTTTCCATGGTTCTTTAGGTGAGTAAAACTGTTTATCCTGGTAATTGTGTTGTGCTGATTGATTATTTTATTTTCTGACATAAAATATAAATATTTCAATCTTTACCTATAATGAGTTTGTCAAGACTGTGGTTTTGCTGCTAATTTTTTAACCTCTGTTGTTTTAATTGATCCAATCTCTGTTCCTTTATCCAAAGAGATAAATACAAACTAATATTTTGTTATATATGGCAGAAGGTGCAGACGGAACGTATCATGCCTGTTTTCCAAAGAGTAATTGTTTAAAGTTTGACTGCTCAACACAACAAGGTCTGGACTATTTACGAAATATATCAGGCTACAACGTAAATTCTTGTGAGAAGTTTCAATGTTGTCATGAAGATAAATGCAACAAGCCACCACAATCAGGTAAACCAAAATTGCCAGAAATTTTATCATTAACTTATATAGTCAAATGCGCTTAATCGAACCACATCGGGACCAAGCCAAACTGGTCCGATTAAGCGGGTGGTCTGATTATGTGGGGTCAACAAAGTTCGTCATAATCCGGCCCCTGCATCGCCCTTTCTCTCTAAATAGTGCCCGCGTCTGCTCCCGATTGTGGATAAAGAAACACTCGCCCTTTCTCTCTAAATAGTGCACGCGTCTGCTCATGATCGTCGATAAAGAGACACTTGCTTTTTCTTTTTATATAGTAGACGCATCTTCTCGGGAAAATGGTCCGTTTAAGCAGGGTATTGGTCCATTTAACCGGGGAAGATTGTATGTAAAAATGTATTTAGATTCGGGACCAGCGAAAAGCGGTCTGATCAAGCAGGTGGTCCAATTAAATGTGGGCCGATTAAGCGGGGTTGACTGTATTAAGTATCTTAAACCATTTTGTAATAGGTTGCCCTGGAAATATGATTTCAGTTAAATGTGGCACCGGTTGCCAACTGCTTTCATGTGACCACCTAACACCCATACTAGAGTCCTTGATTTTACAGAAAGCATAAACAAATGAAAGCTTAAAGCATAAACACAAGCATAAAACACATTCCCCTAATTTTCTTGCAACTCTAATGTGCTTAAAACACATTAATTCCATAACTGGTAAATGCGTAAAATATGGATAAAACACATTCATGTAACCTTCCCTTGACTGGTAAATGCATAAATTGGTTTAAAAAACATCCCCGTACCTTTCCGTAACTGGTAAATACCTAAAACAAGCATAAAACACATTCTCGTAACCTTCCCTTAACTGATAGATGCTTAAAACAAGCATAAAACAAATTCCCATAACTGGTTAAATGCCTAAGGTAACTGGTAAATGCCTGTTGTAGGCTTAAAACAAGCTTAAAACAAGTTCCTATAGGTTAAAACATACTCTCCCAAGTTCCAAGATTCCCGTGAATTAGTTTTTCTCGTCTTTTATATATTTCCAAATCCCTATCAATTAGATTGCGATTACCGTAGTTTCAGTACTCTCGTAAATTAGTATTACCCTCTTCTTCCAATAATGAAGAGTACATTAATGTACAGACAAGAGCACTTTAGATAAATTTAACAGAAGTATTTAAAATTGTTTTTGTATAGCGTGTCCAGGAAACATGATTTCAGTTAACTGTGCCAGTGGTTGTCCTCTGCCTACATGTGGACAACCAACACCTTTACCTGGACCTTGCCCCCAAATTTGTAGAAAGTGTGTTTGTCCAGTAGGACAAGTCTTATTTGAAAATAACACTTGCATCCCTTTTGTTCAGTGCCCAAGAAAAGGTATTTAATATTCTTTAAAATATCTTTAATTTCTGACAAAGTTTATAATTAAAATTTAACATTTATTTGCAAAAATTGGTAGGGCGTTCTAGAAAATAAAATATACACAAAGCTAAATGCTAATACCAATGACCATTAAAAGTTAACATTTTAAATAACTGTTATGATTTGTTGTATTGTTTTTAAAAATATTCTCATTAAGTGACCTATTAATAAAAAAACATGTTTTGTTTAGGACCTACTTGCTATTTTGGTATACAAACAAGGACAATTACCAGTCTTGGATTTAGACAATGTGGTTTTAATGAAACATGTGTAACATATCAAGGCATGGTTAAAATAGGTAAAGTGACCTTTCCATACTTTGTGTTTTAATCTTTTTATTCTATTTAGGCCACATTAGTTCACCTAAAATCTAAGCCAGGGTTAGCCTTTCCCTTATTTTCCTTTCAATCTTAAAACTGGTTATAAATCGTTAGCGCTTGTATCGAAACTCAAACCTACTACATTGATGGTGTTATTGTTGTGGCCATGTATATTCTTGGGCTAGTTATTTACCAGACATTGCTATAACACAGGGGTTACCAATTGGTTGTTCAAGATTTCAATATTATAGCACAAATACTACCTACAAAGTAACATATGTGGTAACTCATAAGTTGGCATGAGTTGTCTCAAATAAGTGTTTATTGTATATGGACTGTCTATACCTCTCCACACAAGGATAGAAAAGTGTAAATTATTTCTTAAGCAAATTCTACTAGTGTGATTTTTTAGGAGAATACACAATTACTGATGGAACATATTTTGGATGTATTTCGAAAATGAGCTGTTCGACATTTGACTGCAAATTACCAGCAGGAGTGCAATATTTGCGGAAGACATCAGGCTACAACTTTACATCATGCAATAATCTTCAGTGTTGCTCTGGAATTCTTTGTAACAAGCCTGGTGAGTTTGAAAAGAATTGGCTCTGTAAAAGAAGCTTTAGATCTTTAGATATAAGTTTGTTTACTGTTGTGTTTTTGTTACAGAAACTGGCCCATCATGTTATACTGGAGAGTATGGTATTTCATCTAACACTTTAGGGGGAGCATTGTGTGGTCTAACACAAGAGTGTGCCATGGAGCGTATTATTGATAGAAACAGTAAGTTAACATAGATTGGTAGATAGTTTTGTTGCATAGAGCCCAAAGTGTTGAGAACTAAAATATAAAGCTAGTAATTTTTTAATTTTATAATTTTTTGCTTTCTGTTCTCTTCGACTAATTTCTGTGGTTTGTGGACTAAAAATGAGTAAAGGTAAAAACCCAAAATTATTCTTTTTAAAAATTTTAAACCATAAACTAAACTGTGCATTTAATTTCTCATTAATGTAATAAAACTTTGTAAACTAGGTAATCTCACAACAAAACTAAAGTTATATTGCGCTGATAAATCTCAATGCTCCTCGAATTGTACTGGCACAGAAGGATGCAAATCAATAGAATGCTGTAAAGACAATTTATGCAACAATCCAGTTTCAGGTAATATATAAAAGTAATAATATGAAACATACTGATTTCAAGTAAACATGAAGCATTTTTAAGATTTAGTTGAACGGCAACTTTGGAGTGTTACTTTATATAGTTTCTTCTGTACTTGTGCATTTTAACAGTAAGCTTGAAGGGTGTAGCAGATTTTCAAAACGGTAAAAAGTTTATTTAGAGCCGTTTGTGTAAAACTATGTCACAAAACCATAGCTATTTTTCAAAAAAATGCTACAAACTTAAATTGAATTTAAAAGCTCTTTTTTGCAGTTTGCCTTGGGAATCTGATATCAGTTAAATGTGGTAGCGGCTGTCCATTACCAACATGTGATGTACCAATACCTGCACCATCAACCTGCTCACCATTTTGTAAAAAGTGTGTTTGCCCTGAAGGAACAGTTCTAAATGCGAATGATACTTGCATTCCAAGTGACCAGTGCCCACCCAAAAGTATTTACTTAATTCAAGAGTATATTACAAGAATTCAAGAGTATATTACAAGATTCAATTGCAAAATGCATTATGACCTGTATATAGATTAAAAGATACATGTTTAAATTTTATACAACTGGTGGTATGACCAATAAATTATATTGTGGCACTTCTGCAGTTTAAATGATATGACCAATATTTAAAAACTATGTGGTATGACCAATATTTAGAAATTATGTTGCAGCACTTTTCCAATCCTTTAAATTTGTCAGATTTACAGAATTATCTCAGTTATATTTTAATAGCACTCACTTGCTTTTCTGGTTTGCACCCACTCAACATTACAGCCAAGCAATGTGGGGTTAATGATACATGCGCTACTTTTTATGGTACTGCTAATGTAGGTAAGTAATACTGGCTAGTAATTTTATTCAATTCAATAAATTTGGTTAAACTAGCGCCGTGGCTTAGTGGTTAACGCGCCTGCCTCTAACCCAGAGGTAATGGGTTCAAGGCTCGTCGCTGCTACCATTGTGGGTGTATGTGTCCTTGGGCAAGACACTTAACGGCAATTGCTCCAACCCAGTGGTCACTAATGGGTCGTCCAAATTATTAGCCATACATAAAAAATGAAAAAATCCAAAAAAAATAAATAATTACCCACAAAGTAACATATATGGCAACTCGTAAGCTGGCACGAGGTGTTAAACCCGTGATATAACGACTGTCGTTTTCCGGCCACGCGAGGATAAAGTAAGATACATACATACATTACAACTAGATAATTATTATCCATTCATGTTGTAATTATTTTAGTGTTACTAAAAATCTAGTTTCCTATTATTACATTTTTAATTTAAATTTTGCCCAGGAGGTGGGGTTGGTGGTGGATCGTACCATGACTGTATTCCAAAAAGTAGCTGTTCTACCTTTAACTGCACGATGCCACCAGCATTAGTAGACTTGCGCCAGATATCTGGATACAACATTACCTCTTGCTATGCTACTGTGTGCTGCAATAAGAGCTATTGTAACAGGCCACCCATAGGTAATTAAAGATTAAAATTTGTTTCAAAATCCTGAATTTTTTAGAACTAAATTTACAACTGTTTATATTTGTTGCCATAAAAGGGCTAACTTTAAACGATTCATTTTTAGTGCCACAAAAAAATCGTTCATGCTATTATGGAGAGTATGCTCATTCATTTGAGAATTTGAAAACAAAGTTTTGTGATGATGGCCAAGTGTGTTCCACCCAACCCTCAATGAACCACAATGGTAAATTATATTAACATCGCTTCATTTATATCCTGTTTTATTGTTGCATCGGCACTGTTACTTAAAATACTTATATTTTTTAAAGTACACACACCCAAACCAGACAATACTTGAAGGTTTTATGCTACAAATGTGGGCATGTCTATCTTTGTATATGATATTTCACTATAGATTCTCAAAATCTAATGATCACTTAAATAAGTTAACTTGTGCGCAAGAACAAGGTGTAAAAAATAAGACAACTGTACGGTACCGCAAATAAAAAATCGTACTAATGATACTTTCTGGTACAGATACGATAATGATTGGGGGTGGTTCAAACCACAATGGAAGTACAATGGGCAAAACCAGGGTCGGTTGTGCTGACAGAAGCGAGTGCTCCTTAAATTGTACTGGTAACCAAACCTGTGACCCGATAAGATGCTGTGATGAAAATTATTGCAACCACCCTTTTGCAGGTAACATACGTTGCTATGTATGCGATATATATGTTAAATCAACTACTGTAAAGTATATCAAATATAGGACATTCTTTAAATAATATTTTTTTCCCTTTAAGTACTTTAAAACTATTTTAATATATTTTACCGCTCAGTTATAGTGGAAAGCATTTTAGGGCATTGTATTTAGTAAGTTGTTTAGATAGGTTCCCATTCTGTTCTCTCCAGTTACAGAAGTGTATTTTAAGTGTCCCTACTTACCAAAAATCATATTCATAAGCACCTGCCTTTTCTTTCTTTCTACAAACATGATCATAAAAAGCTCATTAACAGATATCAAAATTTTGAGCTTCACAATGAATGAAATTTATAAACAAGACAAACAGATTTTTTTGTTTTTATAATTACTAGTATGGTAAAGCCACCTCTTTTACCACATTTCAGTGCCTAACTTCTACTGTTTTACTGGTACACAAGCTAGATATCCTGAACTCTGCACAGGTATGTTTAATGCACACTTTTGGCTTCCATTATTTGGATGTGTAATGGTTTCCCTTTTATCCGAGAAGTGCTGTTAATACTTATATATTTTGTGTGTGGTAAATGGTTTATGGTCCCTTTTTTAATGACATCCTGACAATTGCTACTGTCATCAAAGATACAAAATAGAATTACTTTTCTTTGTATTTTTAGGTCCTTCACCTGAATGCGGTACCATTATAACTACAGCAAGAACTGATAATGGCACAGTTTGTAAGTGTTTTATTAATTACAATATACAGGAAACATAATACAATATACATAACTAGAATTACTTACAAAATTACATAGGTGATAGCTTGTAAGCAGCCGCAATGTGCATATAACAGAACGACTGTTGTTGCCCTGCCACGTATATCGACTGTTGTTGCCCGTCTACTTTTTAAAGACAAACTGAACCTGTAGGCTTTTTATTTTCAGATGTTAAGACAATTTTCTTTTAACTCCTCTACCTCTTTTGTTGTTATTAGTTATGATATTTATTATCATACTAAAATTTATAAATAAAACCCATGTTAAGTATGTCATGAAGTTAAAACTCACAAATGGCAGAATAAATGTCAAGGCTAATTATTGAAAAACTTCTTTTATTCAGATCAATTAACCAGTGACCTGTGTGTTAACTCCTATCTTAAGCCCCATCTGACTTGTGAAAATATAAGAAAGGCAACAGTGGGGGCACAACTTGAGCAATGTGAAGTCCGGTTTTGTTCAACTAGTAAATGCAATCAGCGATCTGTCCCACAATGTACAAGGCCCAAAAATGGTGTGTTCACTTGGGTGTTTCAAGTAGAACCAATTAAAACCTTTTTAATGTGGTTAATTTAAGTTTACAGCTGCACTTTTAATCCTGGGAAAATCTTTTTTTATTATTAAAAAATAGAATATTTTGGGGTAAAAATTAAAGATAAATGGTTTTGAATTCGAAATAAAAATTTAGTTAATGTTGTTTATTTTAAACTGTTTTTTTTTTTACTTATGTTGTTCTCATATGTGGCATTATGTTATTTTAGCAACAGGTATTTATTTGCTTCCCAACTGTACTGTGAAAGATGTCCTCCACAAATCTATGCAATGTATCAACCCTTGGCTTGCAGATTTACCTTACTCTAATATAACCATGTGCAGGTAATAACCCTATGGAAATATATTGTGTTGCTTTTAAATATAACATACTACTAAAATAGCCTATAAAAATTATTTTAAAGGCAATGTTTTAATCTCATTATAGGTATTCTTTAAATGAAGTAGGTAACGATTTGTAACATAAGATATATTACTTTAAAAAAGGTAGTCAAATCCTATACATGTAGGGATCTTTAGTCTGTATGAAGTTTTAGTTTCATTTTGTTGTTTTTTCCACTTATTTATTTTGCTATTTTATTTTGTTTAAACTTTGTTTCTCAGGGCAAATTTAAACAAAGTAGTTAAATGTGGACTTGATGCACTAAAGTATTGCTTAGGATCAAGCTGTCCAACTATACTTGACCTTGTTCCAATGCTAATAAAGCAATACCCGGTAATGGTGGTTCAAAAACTCTTAGCTACGTTTGTTTGATTATATTTTAACTGTTTACAAGGCACAGGGGTTAAGGCACCAGCTTCTAAAGTGGGGGTTTAGGTTTGATACTAGTCTCTGCCACCATTGTGGGCATAGGTGGCCGTGGGCAAGATACTTTAACACAGTAGGCTAGTACTTTGGGCGATCCAAATTGCAAACCACCTAAAAATCTGTTTAATTTGACTCATTGTCTTTTTGCAAAACTTTCACTAAGAAACTATATTATACAAAAACACAATTCTTTTTTTTCAGTCTATCGTACAGTTAGCATCCCAAATCACCAATATCCAAAGCCTTGGTGATTTGTTGAAAATAAATTCAACCGACATGGACAAGATATTGGACCTAATGTGCTGTGGCAACTTAAGTCCCCTCATCGGAAACTTTACCTTCTTACCTTCCAATCTTGGTGAACCATTTTGTGATTCAATGATTGTAGATGATCTGCTCAACTGGACATTAGAGGCAGGAAGACAGTTTAACAAGGATATTACCCATTTTGAAATCTGCAGGTTAGTAATACAAAGTTTTTATTAAAGTTTTTAAGTAATTACATTTTTCGTGAATTTAGTTTTTTTTAATAACTTGAAAAATCTTTTTGTTTAAATTTATAATTCAGTTGACTGATATAATTTTTTAAAGTTGATCTTAAGATGATCTCCATTATTTATTGATCATGCCTGACCTTTTAAAATGCCCTTGGTGCTTGTTTATTTTTTAAATTATTAGAAACCTTAAATAAATATGTTTCTCAAGATAAGACATCTTAAGAAATGGTTAATAGGTTTTTTAACAATTATTGTGTTTTACACTGGTAGTTTTGTTCCTATATCCTTAATTTTCACTATTTTGCACCTAAATTTCAACTAATATATCAACTGCACCACCTTTAACTTTGATATTTTAGAATTTTTGATGATCTACGTATAAAGATTATGGCTGCTTGGAAAACTCGCTGCGATGTTAGAAAATTTGTGCATTGGCTTAAAAACTCATTACCAACACAGTATCAGCATCTGGTTCCCCACATTGAAAAAGCAATCAATATAGTTTATGAGTTTTTAAAAGATTGGAGAATTCCAAAATGTCCAGGTGACTTCTTAAACTATTTTTCATCGGAATAATTTTTAATGGCATTATAGTCGAGGTTTAAAAATTAACTTGGAGTTTTAAATAATAAATTAAACTAGTAAATATCTTTTATTCTATTTGACTACTTGATAATGTCATTTTAGGTGAAATTTGTATTTGTTCAAAAACCTCTTGCATTCTTTATTAGACATTTTTGTCTTTTACCATTTTTATAGATACCACTTACATAGTACATAATGTTGCATATTTACCTCTTAAAATCCTACATTTCTTTAGCACTTGGCCAGGCATGTATTCTTGGTGTTCATCGAGGTGAAGAAGGAAAGGTTGTGGCCACTAGGTGTTCACGTAATAAAATTTGTGCTGCTTTTAAACTCACTTTTAATATTGGTAAGTTACAAAAATCTCTCTCTATATATATTTTAAAAACATAACTTTTATAAACACTTAAGCGAATGATACACTTTACTTTTGCAAGGTATGTGCATTAATGGTAAAAAAAATTATAAGAATAAAATTTATTTCTCCTTTCTTACTACATTCATGGTCGACGTTTTAGATGGAAAAAGTGTGAATGGATCATACCATGATTGTGTAGTGAAAGGTTCATGCTCAATACCCTGCAACACCCCACTAGCTAGGTCGGAGATATCCAATCGAGCTAAAATCAGTGTAACGCACTGTAGTTCGTATGAATGTTGCTATGAAGATATTTGCAATATTCCACCAAGTAAGCTGTCATTTTGCTTCTATTCTAAAAAAAAATTTCAGGCTTCACTGGACGTGTTTTATTCTATAAGACATTGAACAACAATTGCTCCAAACCAGTGGTCACAAATGGTTTGTCTAAATTATCAGCCATCTATAAAAATTCAAAAAAACTAATTACCTACAAAGTAACATACATGATAACTTGTGAGCTGGCACAAGGTGTATGAAACCCATGCTATAACGACTGTTGTATTCCGGCCACCAGAGTATAAAGCAAGTTACATTTATATGGGTGAGTTCCCATAGAATGCCACGAGACCTTAGATTTAGGCAATACTTGGCCTATTATCCCAAAAACTTCATCTGTTTGTAATTGATAAATATTTTTTATAGAACCACCGCTGCAATGCTATACTGGGCCATCAATACTTGGCCTATTATCCCAAAAACTTCATGTGTTTGTAATTGATAAATATTTTTTATAGAACCACCGCTGCAATGCTATACTGGGCCATCATCTCCAGGCAGTGGGAAACCATCTGTGATGCAATGTGAACCAGATCAAGTCTGTTATACTCAATACAGATTATCCAATAATGCTCTTAACAACAGAACAGGTGAAAAGCTAGAAAGCTTTGTAAACATGCTAACCTAATATAGGAAGCCAAGGCCCCTGTTTGCTGTAATGTAGGTTTTAAACTTGTGAAAAATATTTAACTATATTGGCAATTAAAAAAAGCGGATAATTAATACTGGTAAGTGTTTCAAAGTGGTCTAATTGGAAGTAAAGCATGGTGAAAAAAGATCAAACAATAAAGTTAAAAAAAAATTGTTTATGAACATACAGAATCATTCTTTTGTTTTTTTGACTTTCAGACGGTGAAAGAAATCTTTCTGCATTCTCCGGCTGTGGTTCTTATTCTAATTGTTCTCGTCTGTGTACCAATGTCACTGCCCCACCCAAACCCAGAAATGGTACAGTTCCAGGTGGAAACAGAGTACCCCCAGGTCAATGTGACATTGTGAAATGTTGCTTTGATGACTTGTGCAATTATGCTTTCCGGCCAGGTAAGTTGTAGATATTTTATTTTTATTCTGTTGTTACAACTTAGTGTTAGATTTATGCAACTGTATATTCTAATAAAGGTAAAGGTAGTTAAAGAGCTGTTTAATTTTATAAAGGCTAAAGGCTGTTTATTTTTATAAAGGCTCTTTCATCAAATCTTTAAACCAATCATATTTACTAATGCAGTTGCACATACTTTTTCTTTAAATCCTGTTTTAACAACTGATGCTTTGCTGTTGAATCACCACTGTTTAAATGATACAATGTTTGTTATTGTTTTTGGAGAACTAATAAAATAACAAAATACGATTAAAACAAACTTTAAAACAAAAATTAAAAAGTGATCAGAATTCGCTTTTGCATCAAATCTTCAAACCAATCATAAAAGTATGTGATCTACATATAGTATGAAAATATATAATTTTGTGTGCAAATAATAGATTGTTTCGGGATGCATAAAACAAATGGTATTTAATTATGAGTATTTTGTTTTTGTTTCAAGAACCTGCAGTTTGTCATAACGGTTTGTCAACTGCTGAAGACCGAAACATTCTTCCAAGCCAAGAATGTGAAGAAGATGAAGTGTGTGCTACATATTTTGGGTCAATTTCTGATGGTGAAAACTCCTTTGACAGTCAAAGGCAAAAAGTTGCTTTCTCCGCATGTGCCCCTAAATCTCACTGCAGCAAAGATTATAATTGCTCCCTGCCTGGTTCCATTCAGTACTTGCGACATAAATCACAGTCCAACTTGACTGAATGCAATAGAAGTGAATGCTGTAATGGAACTAATTGCAATCGGCCGTTTAAACGTAAGAAATAACATAAATTTTATGTATCTCTGTAAGTATAGTAACAAAGAATAGATTAAAAATTCTTTTTATAAAAAGTGATTTTCTATGGCAGGTATTACACTGCTGTAGTCTATTCCATTATTCAATAATTCTTTATCAATATTATTGACAGTTTTTTTCCTATACTTAGCCTGTTTAAAAAAAACTGTTGTTTAAAGTAGCTGGATCATACAACTATGGCATTATTGTATATTTTTCCCAAATTAAGTTTTTACATTAACAACTAAAATATAAAAAAATATTAACTAAACGTGTACAACAGTTAAATTCAACCTAAATATTTCAGCTCCTCTCGTAACCTGTTATATTGGCCCTTCTGAAAGGAATGGAAGCCAACCTGCATATAAAGAGTGCAAACAGGATGAAGTTTGTTTTTCAATTTTTGGAAAAATCGGAACAGGTAACATTTTCTTGAATGCATATTGTACATTAAAATAAAAAATTTTAAAAACTATTTAATGTTTACTTGAACAGAAGTTTAAACTATATAATGTAATGTTATTTGTATTAATGACACCTAATTTAAAATTTAATGTAGCTTTTAGGTTTGGCCATGTTAAGAAGCATAACACTGCTTACTTAGGGTCAATAGTTGTTTTAATTAACAGCTAATACTTAAATTAAACAGTTTTGTATTTATAAACCTGTCAAGTGTTGATATTTACAGTCCCCAATACGCAGAAGAAAACCAATTGACATAAAAAATTATGCATTGCACAAATAAAGTAACAATGCCTGCGTGCACCTAGTGCACTAATGTTCTAAAACCATCTCTCTCTCCCGAATCAATGAAAAATGATTTTCTCATATATTCTGAATGTTACTTATGATAATAAAATGCTAATTTAAACTGTACTTTTGTTAATACAGCAAGACGAAATTTGACCGGTGTATATATGGGTTGCGCACCACGTTCTATCTGTGCACCAGGATGCTCAGCTCCAAACTTTGGGAGGATATTGAGCAACTTTACCGACATTGATTATGTTGAGTGTGAAAAAGTGGACTGTTGTATGGAAGATATGTGCAATGATGGTTACAAGCCAGGTAAGGTTAAAGTGATTAAAACAAATTTAAACTACTGGAATTCTCCCATGTTTTATTGCACAGAATTGAAATGAAAGAAAAATGTTAACAATTGTTTTATTCCACACTCCTTAACTGTTGCTGTTGATTCCTCAATATTTAAATAATAGGATGTGGATGTTGCTATTGTTTTTGAAGAGATGACAAAATGACAAAATATGATTAAAACAAACTTTAAAACCAAAATCAAAAATTACTAGGATTCGCAATTTTTATTTCACAGAGATAGAAAATACCAATGTTAACAAGCATGTCACTTGTATTGTATAACATTGTTTATGATTTATAAGCTTTCTTACCAATCAAGCTTACATGACTTAACTAATGAATTCTAATTATTGTGTGAGCAGACTTCTTCAAAATCTCATTATTTCAATACATCTGCAGAACCTACTACATGCTTAGTCGGTTTATCAACACTTGATTTCAATAGTGGCCTCAGTTCAATGGAATGTGAACATGGCCAAGTGTGTGCAATATATTATGGAGAGGTTGATACAGGCAAGTACAAAATTTAAACAGTGAAAATTATAATAAAAAGTGTTGCTGTTGGAAGTATGATAAACGTAAAATGCTGTTCTGACAATTTATTACTAATATGCATTTGAATATAATAAATACAATAGCTTTTGAGTTAAAATTGTGCATCTTACCAAGTCAATACGAATTCAAGTCAAATAGGACAATCACTTAGCTTGTAGTAAGGAAATACAAGATTTATGAAATGGAACACCCATACAATGACTGTCAATACCCCGCCACACGAGGATAAACTTACATTAATTCAATCATGATTTTCCACTCAAAGAGCTATTTCACACCTTCTAGTTTAATATTTAATATAGTCTAGTAATAAATTACATCTTGTTGTTGTATAAATATTATATGATTACAGGCAGCTCAAAAGTATCCGGTGCCTTTTCCAACTGTGCTCCTGTCTCTCATTGCACTGAAAATTATGACTGTTCCCTACCACAGTCTGTTGACCAACTGAGGGAAGCAGTCGCATTAACTGGAACATCAGGAATAAATGTAACCAAATGCCATAGGTCCGAATGCTGCCATGGAAACGAATGTAACAGGCCATATACATGTAAGATTTATTTTTTACTTTCTCAAAAGGAACAAGTACAAGTGTATCAACAAGCCATTTGAATTAAACGTGTTTTTATTTCTATTTGAAATTATAATATCATACAGTTTCAAGTATTGCAAACTACTTTAAACTATTGGTAGATTTTTGAAATTTTTTATTTTGGTTAGCTAGTTTTGGTGTTTTGTAATGCTAACTTGTACACTCAGCTTCTGTCTCTTGTATGAATGGAATGCGCACCTTTACAAGAAAGGGAGGGAAACTCATAAGAGATCAAGCCCAGATTTTTGACTGTCAACGAAATGACTCCATATGTGTGCTTTGGGATTTAACAAAAGTTGAAAACGGAAGTACAGGTATAATATATCTACAATATTTTATTTGAAACTAGTGGGTCCAGATGATGCAAACATATTTTGCGACCTGTAAAACATTTTTAAATAGATATTTTAAAAAACTTTTATTTTGTTGTCTACCATTCTTCATTTAAGCAAAAATCACTGTGGTGACTTTATTATGTTTGACTGTTCAATGCACACAATGTTTACTGTAAGAATTTTTGGGTATTTTGCTTCATGGGGGCATGAGCAAGCCGCTTTGCAGTAATACCTACTGGTCACATGGGGTCTAATAAAATAACTATGTTATAACTTTTAAATTTTTCCTATCAGGCCTCAATATACAACTTTTATTCTTTAAACATTTAACACGAATTAATTCTTCTTATTCTTATTTCCATCAGTTCATGTTGAGCTCGGATCATGTGCCTTCCGGCACACAAGTTTGAGTTGCGCCTTGGGAATCTCATTCATAGGAGGTGCATCGGACTGCAACATGACAGTTTGCTATGAAGATCGCTGTAACCTTGGATCTGACCCACCCCCTTATCATTCCAACCATAAGTCTTGTGCATCTGGTGACAGAATCTACTTATACAAGAATGGGCCTTTAATTGATGGAAAGTTTGAAGTCGTTATTTGCCCTAATGAAGATGACAATTGCGTCTTCAGTTCGAGTTACAATGTTTTGGGCGACTACAAATGTAAATTGCTGTTGAACTTTTTAAATGAAACATTTAATTTATTATTTTTTTTCAGATTATGTGGAAAAAGCTGAATGTATTCCATCGAATAAAACACATTACATGTGCAAACCAGAAATAAGTGAAGGAAACCGAACAACATTAATACGAAATTGCACATATGAAATTTGTGATGAACCAAAATGTAACAACCGTTCTATTCCAACACCAATACCCAGGGATGATTGCCCCAAAACTGATGGACCAGGTTAGCATAAGAACAAGGTTTCCTTGATTCGCAAGCACAAACATTAATCTAAACCTAAATTATTTAAAAATATATTTGAAGATAGTGTATATTTTCAACATTATACTAACTGTGTATACTTAACGTTATCTAAAGCATTGGGTTAAGCATTTTATTTTTGTGGCACACCATACATTTAAAACCAAAGTTTCACCTAACACACCCCAAAAAGCTTATAAATGATTTCGATTTTTGTAGTTTATTTATACATAATACATTTTACTAAAACCTTTGTGTATTTCAGATGACATCAAGTTTTTACCAAACTGCACATTAAAGAAAGGATTTGAAGCAGCACTTGAATGTGTGAAGCCTTGGTTAGCTGACTATCCTTATACCGGGAACAAACATATATGCCTGTAAGCAGCAACACTTTTACATTAGATAGTTTTGTATCAACTACTGCTATTATATACTTCACCAAGTTTTAGTGATAAAACGTTTTGGCCTTTTTACTAAAATTAAGTCAACTATTTTAATCACTACTTTTCAATTCCAATTAATTATGATTAAGACACAGATTATTAAAGCGGCAGAAAGCTTCAAACCAGTTACAGCACATACAACCAGCCATAAATCTAACACCACCTACGATTTAACCTAGGTACATTTTTCTACTTTTTACCAGAATGTATCTTAACAACCTTGCAACCTGCCTTGCTGATGTTTTGATTGATTGCCTTGATTCAGATTGTCCTTCGATATTGGACTTTATCCCTGGGGTTCGCATGGAGTATCGTGTATGTATTTCCAACTTTGCTTGTTATTATGATGTATAATAGTATGGAGTATTAACAATAGGTTAAATAACTGATTTATTATCTTGTGCGGCCAAGAACTTCTAGAAGTCATACCCTATTATATTTTAATTGGCTTACACCTTATGCTCACTCGCACTTGTTTCTGTTTTGCTTACAATTTAGACCTTTATACATATAATCAAGAAAAACGTTTTCAATTCCTACTGATCATCACTTAAATTTTTAAAGTTTTTGTAATGAAACTAAATGTATTGAAGCAAAATTTACTATTCTTCATGTTAATTTCACAGAAAATAATCCGCAACGCAGAAACGATCACTAGAATGTTTTATGCACTTAGAGCAGCAGGATTAAGTGGACAGCATGCAGGTAATTAGTTTGTTAATTGCCTCAATACCTTTAGTTTCATCTTAATTTTCTATCTTTTTTTTTAGTAGTTTTGTTGAACTTGTAAGCGGCTTTCAGATTGTTTTTCGTAGAACATGTTTTCTGGTTGTTGTTTTTTTTTAAGATCTTTCTTCCCCATATTTTAATTCTCATTTGTTACATCTTTATTAGTATATCTATAGTTACAATAAAATCACCCACAAAGTAACATACATGGTAACTCGTAAGCTGGCACGAGGTGTTAAACCCGTGTGATAACGACTGTCGTTTTCCGGCCACGCGAGGATAAAGTAAGTTACATTCATTCATTTATTCAAAATCTTGTATTTTCTTCTTTTTAGCAAAAGCTATCGATGATTTATGTACCGGTCCAAGTCCTATGGCTCCACCTGATTCTTTGCCTCATTTTCTTTCCAATGTTCCTATACCTACATTTGGACTTGGAAAACCAGTTTGCGACAATTATATTCTGGATGATTTGATACATTGGTCAATTAACGCAGCCAAGGATTTGATTAAATCAACAGATCATGCAACAGTTTGCAAGTATGTAGAAAGTTTATATTTGTTTTGGGCAAGACACTTAAAAGCAATTGCTCCAATCCAGTGGTCACTAATGGGTTGTCCAAATTACCAGCCATACATGAAAAAAATTACACACAAGGTGTATGAACATACGTGTTATAAAGACTATCAGTTTCCGGCCATGCAAGGATAAAGTGATTTACATACATAGGATTCTGTTGTACTCTTTATATTGGCAAAACTCTTTTATATTCTTGCCAGAACCCTTGATGATCTCATCCACGCAAAGATCCTGTTTGCTTGGGAAGCTCGCTGCTGTGTGGATAAGTTGCGAGAATGGCTGATGGGAGTTGTTCCACCCAGGTATCAATACATCATCCCCACCATTATGAAGGGATTCAATGTAATGAAAAAGCTGCTTGGAAGTGTCAAGTTCCCTAAATGTCCAGGTATGACGTATCACTGCAGTTTAAATAACATAAAAAAAATTAGTAGTATTTGCTCTAACTGAAAGGTAACTATTGGGTTGAATATTTAGGCTTTCGTTTAGTTATAAATATATAGTTATACCAGGTGATCAGTCTTCCCCTCCATGCCTATTTTCGCGTTACATATAAAAAGTAAGCATAAAAACTTGAAAGTGAGCAGAAAATAAGAGGAAAAACTTGAAAGTAAGCATATGATGTGTAATAAGGCGCCTGTGTTATAACTACTTCTCGGATATAAATGTAAAATTTATTATTTATCAAATCTGTTTTGAACTACTTTACATACAGAGCGCGGTCTTACATGTTACCATGGATTCTCACAAACTGGGAACCATGAACATCTTCTTGGAAAAGTTTGTCCTCCAGCATCTTTATGCATTGTCTATGCTGGGTCTGGGTTTATAAGTAAGTTTTCTTATATGAATAAAAAAAAATGTGTAAATAAGTTTTATACTTTTTAGAAACTAGAGAATGTAATGTTAAGGGAACTTTGGATTATTGTAATATTTGTTTAAATTTTTAAAGTTTTTGTAAATGGAAAGTTTAATTGTTTTTTTAAATTTTCCTAAGTCAGCAAGATTTTAGGATTTATAAAGCTTAAAATATAGTTCAGAAAATTCACTCTGTGTTTATAGAATAATGATTTTAAAATTAAACAACAAATGATAACATCCATTTAAAAAAAACATTAAAACCTATTCACAATAAAAAACAAAAACAGGATTTTACTTTTTATTTCTTTCTTTATCCAGCTGATAATGGAACAACAAGCTTTGAACATGGAGGGTTCTCAGATTGTGCTTCACAACAAGTATGCGATTCATTTGGTTGTTCTTTGCCCTCATCCATTCCAGTACTAAGCAACTTAACTGGTCAAGTCATTACGTCCTGCACAAGGCTGGAGTGCTGCAACACAACATTATGCAATTTACCTTTTAAAGGTGGGAGCATGAGGTTTTGGCTTAGAAAATATTTATTATTTTGCTGCTATTGCTGTAAGGCATAATAAAAAAAAACTTTTTTTGGAAACTGATTTTTTGGTACATCTGTTTTTGTATAGGTTTTTTTAAATCCAATGTTTTGTATGTATAGATACTTTTTGTGTAAACGCTTTTTAAAGTCAGAATGGATAGTATAGTTCTAAATTCTTTGGTGTTCTTTTTAATTAAAATTTTATTTTTAGGCATGAATGAATGCAGTTCCAATCCATGCCCATCGAACAGTAATTGTACTGAATTGCTTACATCTGATGGATATGAGTGTGAATGTGACCAAGGATATCTATGGGACAGCATAACAGAAACTTGTAATGGTTAGTAATTTTGAATATTTAGTGATCAATTTTTAGTGTATAAAAGCTAAAATGTCAAAATGTAACCTAAAAACAAAGATAAAATGTAGGGAACAAAACTGTGCAGTAGTTGTGTTCTTCTTGTAGTAGGTGTTTGTTGTGTTCGTCATAAAATAACAGATTTATAACAGAATGTCGCGACTATGTTGGATTTTGTGCCCTTAAAAAGAACACATAATGTTAACTGTTCAAACCAATTCTCACCAATAAAAGTTAAAAATTTTGTACAGAAACATTTCCTACAAAACATGAAATATATATTTAAAATCAGTCTATTAACTTGACCTATTGTGTTTCAGATATAAACGAATGTATTCTTGGAATCGACAACTGTTTAGTAACTGCAATTTGCACGAATAATCCTGGAAGTTATGAATGTTCTTGCCCGGAAGGTTTAGAAGGAGATGGTATTTTGGCTTGTGCAGGTAAAGTGTATGAATAAGGCACATTATATATACTGGATAGGAATGAACACACACACAATCCTTATAGTATTTTATCACACATGTTGCAAGACACTAGTGTAGTTATTTGCATAAGGGAATAAGTTATTAACACCATGGCATTATTTTATTCTTTTACACAACAGCATCGGATTTTTGCCAAGATGTGGACTGTGTAAACGGAGTATGCCAAGTTCGCGCCACAGATTATGTTTGTGTATGTGATCCTGGATTCACGCACGGCGATACAGGCTTATGTGATGAAGACATCCTTGAGTGCCAGATGTCGCCTCGCAAATGTGGGAACGGTGGAATCTGTGTGGAAGAGTTCGGATCATTTTCCTGCATTTGTCCAAGGGGATGGAGAGGTAAAATTCTTTAACAAATGCCGCTTTGATTTCCATCGGTTTGCTGCCAGTTCTCTCACTTCGTTGTTTTAAATTCGTCTGATATTCATTACCAAATTCGAAGACAGAAGTATAAATCTATGGCAGTTCATTTTTCGTTGTGCATATGCATAATGGGTTGTCGAAATTGTCAACCATACGTATCTCTGTATTAATCTTTTAATGTTTCTTTTATTTAACAGGTCCCACATGTAAACAGGACGTGAATGAATGTAACTATAATCCTTGCCATGCAAGTTCTACTTGTATGAATCTTTTGGGGAGCTACAAATGTACTTGCAATCCAGGGTTCATGTAAGTTAACTTTCTAAGTTTGCGGATTATTTGCCTATGTTTGCTTTTCAACAAATACAATTGATTTAAAGAACTTGTAAAACTCACTAGCCTGTTACCATTGCTTACTGGACTATTAAGAAGAGTGTTATATTTTATATCTTGTGCTAGCTTTTGAGTTATGTTTCATTAACTTTATGAATTTTCGTTTTTTTTTTTTGGTTTTATCATAAGGGTAACAATTTCTATGGCTCATTAATAAGACTGCATTGGAGCAACTATTATGAAATGTCCCAAAGTTGTAGCAGCGTCAATTTAACACTCTTTGTTGCATTTATGCTGAAGTTTTTCGTTTGTGTATCTAGTTAGATGTAATCAGATAAATTTTATATTTTATAAATCACACAGGTTATTTAAAAGGGGGAATGTAGAAATATGTCAAGAATTGATCTTGTTTCCTATGGACGGTTACAAAACAGCTCGAGGAAATAAAAAGATAAGTTTTGGGTAGGTATTGAAATTCTGGTAAATTTTACTTTTACTCATTTTGTTGTTTTACATTAAGACTTCCTTTGCCTGTTCTTGGTGGTTGGACCAATTTACTTTATATCAATGATAATGGTATTTTGTTTACACCGTTCCGAGGAAGTGGATATAGATGGGCACTTAACAGACCCTTTTTAAGAAGAGGTTATCTAATTGGAATGGCTCCATTTTGGGATGACTTCGATCCAAGATCGGGATCAGTCAGATACTTGGTATATAATGACATTAAGTATTATTATGATCATCACTTATTCAAGACGCTATTACCATTGTGGGCGTATTTGTCCTTGGGCAAGACACTTAACGGCAATTGCTCCAACCCAGTGGTCACTAATGGGTTGTTCAAATTGTCAACCGCATACATAAAAAAATTAAAAAAAAACTAAAAAAATAAACACCCACAAAGTAACATACATTGTAACTCGTAAGCTGGCACGAGGTGTTAAACCCTTGTGATAATAACTGTCGGCCACATGAGGATAAGGTAAGTTACATTTATTCATTTATCTTAACAATCAACCACAAAAACACAATCAAATACAAAGTTACATACGTGGTAACCGGTATGTCCAGAGCCGTGGCAAAGTGGTTAGTGCGTATGCCTCTAACTCAGAGGTAAAGGGTTCAAGGTTTGTTGCTGCTACCACTGTGTGTATGTGTCTTTGGGCACAGTTACAACCTAGTGGTTGCTAATGGGTTGTCCAAATTATCCGCCATTCCTAAAAATAGAAAATAACATTCAACAAAGTAACATGCATGATATCGTAAGCTGACACACGGTGTATATAACAGAACCCATGTGTTATAAGAACTATCGTCTTTTCACTATAAAGGGAAGGCAAGTTAAATTCAATTATACATTCAAACGGAAAGTATATGGAACAGAACATCCCTGTTATAGCAACTTTCGTTTTCTGCTCAGAAGATAAAACAAGTTGCATTAATTCATTTGTTATATTTAAATAATCAAACGAAACTTAATTATTCTTGAATTGTAAGATAACACCAGCTGTTGAAACAAAGCTGTCCTGTTACATATACACTTTGTGGCTTCTTACGACTATCTGCTACAATATATTGTTGTAGGTAATATTTCAACGTGGTTGTTAATTTTTCTGTATGGTTGATTTTAAACAACTTCCTATTGAACAGTAGATCAAAGCAATTACCGTTAAATGTCTTTCTCGTACACATTCCAACAATAGTGGAACGTTGAACCTGGTATTTTGAGTTATGAACTTTAAACATTTCAAGCATACCATGCGCTTTGCTTCTGGCATACTGCACGCACATCAGGATTAATTAGATAAAACTATTCATTCAATATTAAATAGCTTTGTTACTTTTAGATTGATGAAGATTTTGAAGGATTGGACATGTCCATCCCTGGTTTACAGAGAGCCAAAGACTTGGTGATGTCAAAATATGGATATAACATTGAACCAAGAATATTTCTTAGAGTTGAATGGAACCAAAAGCTTATGTTTCCGCGCAGAAGATATGAGGATAAGGTAACAACTCGAAAAATAACATTTGAAATGAACAAAGTTATTTTGTTTGCATTTTCACTTTAGGAAGGTAAACTGTTTACCTGACCTGAAATAAAAAGCGTATGTTACTTTTACCGACTAAGGTCTCAACTGCGTTTGTTTATATATTCCAGCCAAGCACATTCCAGTGTGTTGTTGTTTCTGATGGAATAGATGGCTTTGTTTTGTATGTTTACCAACCTGGAATGATGTTGTTTAAAAAAGACCCAACCATTAGAAGAGTAAACAATGGCTTTTCTGGTTTTATCAATTTCAACAACATACAAACAATTTCTCATAGAAAATATGACATGGATACAACAAGCAACGTTGGTAAGTGTTTTATTTTTATTTTATGTGTATTTAGTAAGGGCTGTCACATGCTGCTATGTGTCTATTACAATTAAGAATTATTCTTAAAATAATGTTTGTGTTCATTAAAATACTGAAGCCCTTTCAATCATAACATACAAAATTTCTAAAACTTGCTGGCGCCTGGCATCTTAACCCAGTCACACCTTGGCTTATAGTTTGTTTTATCATTTACAATGATTGTCAACTATCCCTTAGCACTTGTAGTATTTTTACCACAGAATATTTTCTAAAAGATTCAGGGAGTTGGGAAAACCATAAAAAATGTTTGTTTTAAATATGTTGTCTCACATTGCGTTTTAAATGTTTGTTTTCCGGTTTAAAAGTTAATATGAGATCTTTTTATATTTTGTCTGTTTTATTGGACCACAAGTCGTAGAGAAAATGCACATCAACGAAAATGTGAATGACACTGACTATCCATAGCTATACATTAGAATAAAACAAATTTGCAATGTGCAAAAACATTTACGAAAAGTGTAAAGCAAACGTTGAAACACCAGACTCATTCTATCACTATTTAATATTAAACGCAGGGATCAATGGAATTCACATACATAGATATAGCTATGGTGAAAGTAGGGGAACTAGATGTTTAAGATGGCTTCATAGGCAACCTGTACCCGTGTGGCGTGCACGACAAAGTCCTTGTCCACCAAACAGAAGGCTGGCGCAACGAGACGATCGTTTTATTTTGACAAGAAATATTCTGAGAAGATACGGTCTTAGGCTGCCTACTGGTAAGTGCTTGCTTATATTATGTAAACCACATACCTTTAATATTACTTCTATACACCACAGATTAGATATTCTGTGTCACTTACATATCTGGTGGTTTTTAGTTTTGTTTTTACTGTTATACATTCCAGGTTTACCATGCTACACAAGAGAAACAGACTCGGTCAATCCCCCATTATGTTGTTATGTTTGGGGGTGGTTCAGTAGATTCTACAGTCACTATGAGCGATATAAACTACTACTTTCTGGTAGATCTTCTCAACAAGCACGAGAAAATTATAAAGGTAGTTTTTGCTTTAAATTACATTAATATTACACATTTATGATTTATTTGTCTAGTCCAAAGACATTGAATAAAAGTATGGATGTTATAAAGGGCTGTTTTTACTTTATCTGGTTTGTTATTAAAAAAATACATTTTTATTTAGCGCCCTTTGGTGTTAGATCATTCAAAATTTCACTGACCATGTCAATTTCACAATCATGTTAACCTCGCAAAATACCTCATGAATTAATTGTTTGGGAAAATTTAAAACTTGTTTTTATTCAGTATGAAGAGTAAATATAAGTTCCGTAAGGATAACGTATAGTTTCTGTTGTACGTATAGTGTTTGTTATAAACAACTATATATGTTTTTAACTTTTTTTTAATCAGCCGCTTGTAAGCTTTTAAGAAAACACAAATCCTTCATAAAATATAATAAATTTACAATGCTTTCATAGTAAGCGTTAGCTGGCTGTTTTTAGAATTTAATAAAAAATTGCTAAAAAATTGTAATGAACATATTTAATGTTGTTAACATGTAAAAACTTGAGTTTTATTGGGATGAAATTTGTAATTTTTGAAGCAAAATCAAACTTACTCACTGGTGATAAATGCACATCTGTGAACTAAACTGTTCATGCATCTCCTGTATACAGAGGAAGAGATTGATGGTTATGACAACTGCTGTGGTCGTGGTTTAAGTTTTGGACAAAGAAACTATTTCTGTTCTTGGTATAGGAGAAGAAGACCGACAGCTACGAGCAGAGGTTACAGAACCAGAGATGGAAGTAAGTATTGCTTTTAAAATATATATTGAAAATATAAAATGTGAAATCAAAGCATATTTTATTCTGTTCTGTATGGGTGAAGACCTAGGATTTAGACCAGATTTGACCCACTACTCCAAAACCCTGGTACGCCCAAAAGTAAGGTGCTCGCGACAGTGAAATCCTTTATACATGTACTGTTTTAAGTGCCTGACCTAGTCCCAATTCTGCATCAATTCTTGACCCGCAGAACTCCATCTGCGGACCATATCTGCGAACTCGTCCTTACTCAATTGACAGCATATAAAATATTTCTATATTACTCTAAATTTTGTTTGAGCGTACTGTTTACACACACAGGCTTTGGATTCGGAGATCCGCATTTCACAACTCTTAACAATGAAAAGTACACATTCAATGGACATGGGGAATACATCCTTGTTGATCAACCAGGACAGTTTATGATGCAAGGCAGAGCTGAACCAGCACTTAATATTAACGGAACTGAAACCAAGGCCACATTTTTCACAGCTATTGCAGCAAAGAACTTGGCCACTGGAGATACAGTAAGTTTTTACACTGAATAAATGAATGTACTTTTTTATACTTAAGTGACAGGGCAATGACACTTGTTATAACTAAAGTATTTTGTTTCACACATTTCATACTTGCATACAAGTCACCAATACCATGTATATAACTTTGTGGGTAATCTTTGTGTGCTTTGTATGGATGACAGCTTAGACAACTCACACCACTAGTTGGAACAATAACCTGTAAATTAAACAAAATGACAAACATTTTGCCACAGTATAAATGTATTTGGTCATTTTGTTGGATTGACAATTATAGGCCTTTGAGTATTGCAAATCCTATATTGAATATGTCAGTTAAGTATGACCATAAAGAACTTATCAAAGTTTAAAGAAAAAAAAGAGAAAAATACTTAAATATTTGATTTAGGTTCGCTTTCATGCCAATGCAGCTGGAAATGATACTGTGATTAATATTAATGGAAACATCACAACTCTTCCAGGTAACACGAGTGGATTATCTGTCGTTTAATATTCTTGGCTTAGAGGTTAAAATGTATATCTCGTAAGGTGTTAGGTTTAACTGCTGGTATGGATATTTTTCTTGTAAGATCTGCAATTTTTTTTCAAATAGTGTTAGTGTGGCTATTTTCTGCAGAAAATGTAAAAAAACTACAAAGTATATAATTAACCCATCATATAAAAGATATGTGAACATTGTAATTAATACATCATACATATAACATGTATTGATTATAATTTTCTAGTCATTGATGAACTCGAGACATCCTCACAGTTAAGGTATCGCCGCACAAGTGCCACTAATTATGAGTTTGTGTTTTCCCCGGACGTCACAGTTATTGTCTTTACGATCCAAGGAGTTGTTGGTTTTGGTGTCAAACTAAGTGACAACCTTAAACAGACCAGTAGAGGATTGCTAAGTAAGTGTCAGTGTTTCACCTAGTATAAAATATAATTATATATTAGTGCAAATATTATACATCATACAACAAAAGTGTGTCTTTTCATTAATATATAATATTTACAAGTACTGCTATCTAAATGATACAGTTTTTTATTTCTTTTATTTTAGATCCAGTTGAGTACAGAAATGGTACAGCCATTAACATAACAACACTGCGCATTAAAAACCACAGCCAACTTTTGGATGGAACAGTAGACCAGGAGAAAATATTCCCATTTGGACAATCATGTAAGTGAAAAACTAAACTATAATTGTAGTTTAAAGTGGTGATCCATAAAGGTATGAAGGGTGGTCACAACACAAAGTACCTTTACCATTTTGGGTGTATGTACCTTTGGGAAGGCACCTAACCATAATTGCTCCAACCCAGTGCTCTATTTTGGGTAGTCTACATTTTGAGCCATACCACAAAAAAATATACAATCACCCACAATTTTATTTGTAAGCATATACCAAGTTAATGAATTTTAACACTTATGTTATAACACCTGTTACTCTCACATAAGGATAAATAAGTTATGTTTATTTATAAACTGATTTTTTTTAATAAAGAGACTAATATTTATAGCAATTTTATGTCTTAAATTTTTATATTCACTGATGTAAAATCTAAAATAAAAACTTTTTAATCTGTTTACTTTTTAGTGACGACTAGATTGTGGCCGTCACAATTCATCTATTGAAGTAGTTGTATTTAAAGTATCTTGTTATTGATACACTTATTCTTTTTTAATGCAGGGCATATTAAAATGAATGAAAGTCTGTTTGAGTACACCCTTAGCAGAAATTTCTCTTACTACAATCGTCCACAAAAAGTTCCTGACTTCCTAAGAAGTTTAGTTGATGGCCTTGATAATGCAAAAATGAGCAGTATAATTAACACATGTGGGATCAAGGCTCTTGCCTGTGTGTTTGATTTAGCTCTTACAGGAAATGAGGAACTTGCAAAGTCAAGTGAAAAGATTGCTGAAGAGTCAGAAATGCTTCATAGACTAGCAGGTGTGTATAAAATGTCAGAATGTTCATTATCTGGAAAAGGAACTTTTTAAATATTTTCTTTTAAATACTTTTCAAACATTTTAAAAACATTCTCTTGATATTAACGACAGTTATCCAACACTTGTATTTTATAAAGTTCAGTATAATTATCAACCTTTTTTATGATCTACCTGTATTTTATTTTGCAGTAAATAATGCACCGGAATTATATTATGATAATGACCAAGGAGCAAACTTTGTGAACGGTACAATAAGGGCTGTAGTGGGAACTAATTTCACTGTTCAGTTCAAAGCCAATGACAGTGATGGTAACCCTCTTGTATTCTCTGTAAACAATGACCAGATTCCAGGAGTTTCAATTGATTGTAAGTTCACTGTGTTGGTTGCTTGGTGTCATGTTAGTTTTTGACATGTCACACGTATGTACACTTTTTATCAAACATTTATTTTGTTTTCTCTGCTTTGTTAACTTTTAATTTAAAATCAAAGTACAACTAATACATAAATTGAACAAGCATCTAAAAATGCTTAATAAGTGAGTAATTAACATTAACTAAATCTATAGAGAATGTTATTTGCAACAAGACAAATTCATGAAGTCCCACTTTTTTACAAAGTCCCAATTTTATTAGAGTTTGTAAGGCTGTTATATATTTATGTACATTTACTTTATAAAAGGATATAAAATATAACACACAGAATTTTTTAAAGCAGTGTGTTGACTTTATTGCTAATGTTGGTGTTAGTATCTTTATGGTATTACTTATTTCTCATTTCAGCATCTGGACTTTTAACATTTGTGGTAACGTCTGCCAACAACATGGCTATCAACAACACATTGACCATTTCTGTCAATGACTCTTTGACCGATGACAATGAAGAAATAAACATCCTTGTCTGTAATTGTAATTCCCGAGGAAGCTGTCAATGGACTGACACCCTTCGTGGTGGTAGTGAAAGTTACGGGGTAAAAAAATCTTTCAATCTGTTTAATTTAGAATTTTTTCATTGTTATGGAATGTGAAAAAGGAACTGCACTTTCAGTAAAAGTTACACATCCAAAGTAACAGTTATTCAAACAGGAATTTAATATTCTTTACCTATATTAATGCAATCATCATAAAAACGTGTGTGGTGCTATTTTGTACAATGAACAATAGAACACATGTTTTGCTATCTAACAGAAGCAAATTGATATAAAATGATAATTATCCAACCAAAACAGTTTGAAGTTTATTTAGTTGAATACTGCAATTAGAATCGTTTACCCATTATCTCCACAATAACATCTTATATTTACAGCTTGTTCCTTGTGATTGCATGGAAGCTTATGATGGAGCAGAATGCATGGATGATGCTGATGGTTGCGCAGATGACCCGTGTTTCACCAACTGCACAGATGTTCCAGCTCCTGGTCTGGGATATACTTGTGCTCCTTGCCCTGCACATTTAACAGGTACAACTTATTTATAAAATGCATTTTTTATTAGTTTGCTGAAAGCTTTGTTTAAATTTAATGAAATCTATTTGAAGTGGTCATTGAGTAAGTTTTTGTGTAACATCAATATATATTTTGGGTTAATAGGTAATGGAACAAGCTGCCTTGACCGGGATGAGTGCGAAGAAGGAACAGACAACTGTGCTCAGAATTGCACAAATGTGGTCAACTCATTTAATTGCTCATGCCATGCTGGTTTCATGGTAGACAGTTCAAACTCATCAAACTGCGTCAATGTAAATGAATGTACAATGAATCCTACCATTTGTGCAGCTGGTGGATCAGCAGCTGTTTGTTTGGACACTGAAGGATCATACATGTAAGCCAAACATGTCATTTCTTGGTTTATATTGTATTTGTAGATTCTAAATAGATGATTGTACAGAATTCCATGCCTCTGAGGTTTCTTACTTGCCCTTATCTTTCCAGGTGCGCCTGCAAACCTGGTTATAAAATGGACGGAGCAGGAGTTTGTGTTGATATCCCAGACTGCAACAACAGAACCATATGTGATAATACAACATCCGTATGCCAAGAAACACCAGGGTCATACAGATGTGACTGCAAAACGGGATACTCAAGGTTTTTCTTTAAGATTTTCTGCTTTATGATTTTTTGTATCATATTGTTTACGATTTTTCTGTATCATTTTATACTAATATGCTGCTTGTATTATTAAACAAATAATTTTTTTGGGGGGGAGGGGCTATTCTTCTGTTAAATTGTAAACTGTTGCCTGGTTTCGAAAAGAAGTACTACTATTTCCGTTTAATGTGTTAAATTTGATCCGACTAAACCTACATCATTTATAATGGTAGTCAATCCGATGCTATGTTTTCTAATGGCACCATATTTTAATGCAGAAAACCTGGTTCCTCTTCTAACAGCTCATGTGTCAATACCAATGAATGTACTGGTGCTAAGCCTGTGTGTTCAAGTGGATCAAGATGTGTTGATTCAGAAGGTTCCTACAGTTGCATCTGCTTGTAAGTGTGGAACGATATCGAGAGATATTCAATAAGTTATGCAAGTTGGCATATTCAGCTAATGTTTTGTTTCATTCCCATTCTTATTCTTTCAACTAAACACAAATTTACCAATTAAGGTGTTGAAAATAAATACCAAAAATGACAACAAAATAATGGGACATTTAAAACCTTACAGACCAGGATACATTCGGAAAAGTAAAGAAGTGTGTACTCCAAATGTAACATCATGTGCCAAAATAAACTGCACTGCAGAGAGGTCTGTTTGCAAAGAAAATGGAAAAAATCCGGTTACTTGTGTCTGCCGTGGAAGCAGGGTACAACGCTCAAACAAATGTTTGCGTGAGTACTGATCCTATTTTATATTTATATTTGCCTGATTGGACAAACAAACAATACTTATGTATCTTTGTGTAGCGGTTATCTACATGAGTTATAACACACATTCTTACTTTGTTATTCACTCTATGCTCGCTTATGAGTGTTCATAATTGAAAAACTTAAACTGTTTTTATGAAGCAACTTTATTTTTTTTGTATGACAGGTAGAATAATGAAGTGGGTTTGCTTTGTAACAATCTATTACACATTTAATAGATATTATCTTTCTGCATACATTGGCATTTGCCTTGTTGTTTTCTTTTTAGCAAAGTACAAATTTCAACAACGAATGAAAGACACATTTAAATCTGAGTACAATAATCTGAACAACGCTCTCACTCGTGCATACATCAGTCGATTTAAAGCAAAAATGCTTCTTATGCTTGCGGGAAAAAATATTTCAGAAATTTTAGTGACAAAGTTGATGAGTGGTTCTGTCATTGTTCTGTAAGTTTTGGACGTTTTTGCGAATGTAGCCGAAGGTATAATAATTTCATAGGCTTTGAAATGTCATGTAGTAAAATATTTGTCGTTTTGCTGCCAATTACTTTTTAACTTACTTTATCCTCGCATGGCCAGAAAACTGCAGTCGTTAAATACGGGTGTTCTGTTTCGTACACCTCGTGCCAACTTACGAATTACCAAGTATGTTACTTTGTGGGTGACTATTTTGGGGAGATTTTTATGTGTGGCTAACAATTTAGACAACCCATTAGTTACCACTGTTTTGAAGCAATTAAGTGTCTTGCCCAAGGATACATATGCCCACAATAGTAGCAGCGAAGAGCCTTGAACTTATTACCTATAGGTTCTCTAGGAGGCAGGAGCTATCCAACTATGCCATGGCGCCGGGAATTGTTATTACTTAATTAAAATGAATTGGATAATACAGTACTAAAAAAATTGAATCAAAACATCTTAAATAAACGATTGAACAAATATCCAGGTACGAATTAATTCTAAATGAAGCACAAGGTTCCCCAGTGTTATCACAACAGGATTTATTGGTCACTATTTCCCAAGCTATTTCAAGTGGCCAGTTTAACACCTCTCTCTTTGATGGAACGCCAACTACATGTATGTGACATTTATTTACTTTAACATAAGCACCAAAACGCTTTTAAAATCATAGTTTATTTAACTAATGATAGGCAGCTTTAAAAAAACACAAATATCCTTTAGTGGGTTGGCCAAACATTGAGAAATTTTGAATACATGTATCTCAACTCTTGCGTAGTCTGTCAATAGCAGTGTTTATAACACGTGTGTTCTATTTTATATATGCCCACATTACCACGTATGTTCCTTTGTTTTTGATGATCTTTTTGTAAAATATTTATAATGTTTTTACAGCTTCTGATGTAAGTAGTGCGTGTCCTGTGCGAAATATCACGGATGTTAACATTGCTGGTTTGAACAGTGAGTCCTTCAAATCTACACTCACTTGTTCATCAGAACTTGTAGGAATCAGGTGCATTAAATAAATACTGTGTTATATGGTGGGGTGGAAAAAGATGGGACAGGTTTTGAGGTTTTCATTCTATTTTCTCGTCCCATTTGTTAGTAAATAAAGAATATACAAAAAAATATAAAAACGTAACCTTAGGGCTCTTATAGACTGTTGCTGATTGTTTAATACACAATCAGGATATTTGGATATAATGTGCTAAAAGTGTCCCATCTTCCCTCGCTGTATTATGCATTTAATATTCACAATAAAAAATACTAATATGAGTAAGCTTTGAATAGTTTATGTTAGAATGGCTGTATTAAAAAAGATTACTAAAATCATGTTTTTCTGCCAAATGACTTTATGTTTAATTACAATACATCACCACTATCTGGACTAAAACCATATTAATTCATTAAATACAATCCATTAAATCAGCATTGACGTTTGCAACTTGACCAACGCTGGACTCTCACCAAGTGACCTTGTTCTTGCTGGTCCAGGGGACAGTCTCACAAATGTGAACGCTATGTGCAGGCCGAGAATTCTCAGTTTGCCAGATGGTTCATTAACTGCCACCTTCCTGCTGTTCAACATTCTATCATGTGGTTATAGAAGCACGGTAGGGTTTTGCATTGATATCTTAGATTATTTTGCTATTGTTGCTACCAGGCGTGATGCAAAATATAAATAATTAGATTTTCTGGTTGTCTTGACGTATGGTGGAGGAAACATTAATTTAAGTTTTATTGCCAGAAGAGCTGCTTACTTAGTAAAATATTTCTCTGCACCTCTAGCAGTTTGCCTAAACATTAAGAGTAACTGACAATTGAAGAAAAAAGATGGTGACTGGAAATGGAAAAGATTTGTAATGTCATTATGTTTAAAAACCGCAAATTTAAACAAATATGAAATATCTTATTTTTAAGTGAATCAGTATTTTTACCGGTTTTTATTGTTTTACCGCAGATGACAAGTGATTCTATAACTCTAACATACGATGTACGGAATGTGAAACAGGTTACAGCGAGCGTAATTGAACGTTACTATGAAGCTGTTATCTCATTTAATTGCACCTTCAATAGATCTGCTAAGATTGATTCAAGTTCTGTTTTGCCCAAAATCTCGTGAGCGCATTTTTTGTAAATCGATGTTACAGTTTGATGGCATGGTACAACATGCAATGTGTCAATCTTTAATGTAGTACCGGATCTATGCAGTTACCATTGCCGACATTTGTTTCCTTTGGCAAGAAACTTGTTGGAAATTAAATTGTCTGCCATATAAATAATCAGCAAAATGTTACATACAGTATCCCTAAGCCAACACAGAGTGTACAAACAAAACATCCATGCTATACTGTCTGTTGTTACCCAACAAAGAAAAATACGTACATTCATTCATTTTTCACATTTTTAAAGCCAACTACTGTTTATCAGGAAAGTTGATGTAGCCTCACTATCTGAAGAGGGTAGATTTGACATTTCCATGAATTTATTCCGAGACGAGAATTGCACAATGCCCTTCCAAGGCCAGGGCGGGAAACCTCCAGTTGTCATGGTTGAGGACTATATTTATTTTAAGGCTGCACTATCAAAGCAACTACCTGCGATAGTTCTACAGGTGAATATGGTTTGTGTGGAATCAATAGTAGCTTTAATAATAATCAGATAGAAGCACTAAAGAGGTTCTGAAATGAGTAGCTTATGTAATAAGTTTACGGTGTAGATTTTTCATTTAGTTTTTTTGTCACTGCATTTAGAAGTAACATAAAAAGGTAAATAATTATGTTTACAAATCAAAGTGGCAATGGATATTTTATATTTGTTTATTGCTTTTTAAAGCGTGAATGAGTTTGCACAAATGTAGATGAGATTTGGACATACACGAGTTGGAGTTTGTTAAACTTCTGTAAGGTATCATGCCAAAATATACATAAGCACACAATGGTAGCATCGAGCCTTGAACCCATCACCTCTGTACCAAAGCCATAACCATATACTTCACCTTTAATTAGCATCAAATTACAAAAATAATCATATATTTCTTAGGCTCCAACATGTTGGGCAACTCCCACTTCAGATGCTCAAAGTGACCCCAAGTATTATATTATATCTGAAGGGTGAGTGAAACTTAATATTAATTGAAAAACTTTTAACACAATAGTGTAGGCAGTAAATCACATAATACCCCATTCCTTAATTATACTGTGTCTTATTTTGTTTTCTCTAGTATCATCTGTGATTAGGGTTCCTTTGTTGTTATGCATCTTAGCTTATTAAATAAAACAGCGAGATTAGTCTTTTTGACTGTGTATAGCACGCACACATCCTGATTGTTAGTTGTGCAAAACTGCAACATTCTACTTGTAGGAACCTAATTATAGTACCAGCACCCATTTTTTTGTTATTTCTAACTAATATACTTGTAAGACAATAAATTCAAATACATACTGACTCTATCTTATCTTTTACTACAATGTTTATGTTATTTATTCTAGTTGTGCATCTGCTATGGATAGTTCTAAAATTAAAGTGATTAAGAACTATGAGACCTATTACATCTCAGCTGGTGTGGCTTCCTTTGTCTGGACCAATATTACAGATCAGAGAATTTACATTCACTGTGAAGTGGATGTCTGTTCAAGCACTGCGTCTAACTGCACAGGGCCGGTAAGTATAACAGAACAATAATTAATGTAAATTGATTTGAGTGTGGTGTAGCAGTTTATACGTAAAATTCTTGTCTATTTTTAGGTGCTACTAAAATATTGAGAAATAACAAATGCTGTCTCTTATAGAACCTTTACTGTAGATATAGTCCTTACATTTTTTTATTCTTAAACTAAAAAAATTGTAATTTTGTTTATCTGATGATCACATTTAAGTCTACATTTTTAAATTTTTAAAGTGATTATACTTAAAACACTAAAATTTGTATCAGGTTTGTTCATCACGTAAGAAAAGAGCAACAAGCAAGATAATGGATGATGGAAAGAAGATTTACTCGATTGGTCCAATAACTGTTGCTGCTACTTGTGATCAGGTATTCTACAATAAACAATATGATAGTTCAACTATGGGATGCTTACAGCTATAACCTTGCTGGTTTAAATTTATTTTATTGTCAATTTGTCAAAAATTTTAAGTCTGAAGTATGAATTTAAACTAAATCATGCAGGAAATATGTATATGTTATAAATTCTGTATTCCTATAGCTTTTTATGCCAAAGTCATTTGTCAACTTGTATTTTGTTACAGCTTGAACCAGGGATTTGCTCACAAAAGTGTGATGTTGTTCAAGGAAAACCAAAATGTTCCTGTGTGGACGGTTACTATTTGGCAGATGATGAAAGAACTTGTATTTGTAAGTGTTTTCACTCTATCTGTCTTTGGTAATAAATAAATGAAAAAAGATTTATGCACATGTGGTGGAACAACAGCAGTCTTTATAAAACACGATTTCTTAAATACTTGTGATGCCGATTTATGTAAGAATAACTTTGTTGGTGAATATCATATCAGATTCCTTATAATATAGCTAATAAATTATATAAAAAAACAAAAACAATAAAGGTTTGGTGAAGAAATTGCTCTTAGGTGTCTTGTCCAACTCGCAATGGTAGCATAGGAGAGTTTTGAACACATATCCACAGGTCAAAGAGCAGGAGCTCTACCCACTACCAATTCTTATACCATTTTTAATTTAGCATTACTTAACACATTCTCCCTTTAGATTACCAAAACGATGCAGTGTCAACAAGCCACAGTAACCTTACAACTCTCATTCAACTCGGTATGTTCCTGATTCTCATTGGTTGTATGTGTTGGTTGCTCGCCAAAAAGAAACGTACAAAGGAATAAGCACGACTTCATACGACCCCTGATATACTTTCTATAAAAAACTATAAACAAGGAATTTCAGTTCAATCGTTTTATGTTTCTTCTTATTTACTTGAGACAACAAATGTTTCAAGTTGATCACTACAAAAATGCACTTTAAGTGACACCAAGTCACAGTAACCAAACATCTCTTATTCAACTTGTTGTATTCCTGATCATATTCTGTGTAGCCCTATGTGTTAGTTGCTGTCAAACAGAGTACTAAATTAAAAAATAAATGCACTAAATCAAGAAACAATGACTTATAGATGCAACTCCATTTCGGAATTTGAAAATCCAGCGTTGTGTAATTACCAAGTCTGCGTACAAACCGTTGCGCCACTGCTGGGAGTGTGTGTCATCAAAAGATTCTGTTTTTGCATATTTTGTTATCGTGCAAAAGTAAGTGGCCTTGCGCAAAACACTTACTTAGGGCAATTGCTTTAATATGGTGGCCACTTATCAGTTGCCATTTGCAGAGTTATAATTTCTGTTGCATTACCCTATTTGGTAGTTATTTAAGAAAATTCTTATAGGAACTATTTTACCATATATAGCCGTTACCCGGCGGATTAAAAAATCGTAATTGTTTAAAATACGATTTGGAGTATGAGATTTCGATGATAACGATGTCCCATCTTACCTCCCAATATTATTTATACACAGTAACATAAATATAAACTGAACTTCGTTTCAGTGTCATCGTTCAATTACTATGCCATGAAATTTGCGGACTATTGACCAGCACAGGTGTATATTACAAACAAATATTAACACCCTGCAAGCAATTGTCTTGCTCCTGCAGTGATAATATTAACACCCTGCAAGCAATTGTCTTGCTCCTGCAGATAATAAATTAGGAGTATATTACAGTACCCAGTGGCGCAGCCATAAAAAAATAAGGGGGGGTTTTAATAAAAAATAAAAAAATAAATAAACTATTTAGTTTATAAGGAGGGGGATCACGACCCCCTAAACCCCCCTGGCTGCGCCACTGACAGTACCTATATCAACCAACCCTATTTAGGTGGCTGTGTCACCACAGAGTCCAGCGTGATGTGTATTTAATTGTTCTTTAATAACTACCGTTAGTTGACCTTTTTTTTCTACCCATATTTTAATTTCTGAATAAAAAAAATTTGTGGCAAATTACCAGGTTTTATATTAACCATCTGTTCTGGTGTCATAATATATTTATTCTGATTGATATATTTGTATCGGGCGCTATTGCGCATGCACCAAGACACTACTGGCATTTTGTGTGCATTTTTATTGTGGTCAACTTAAAACATTTATTGATTTGAGTAAATAAGAACACAAAACGATTGTACTGAAATTCCTTGTTTATAGTTTTCCCATAGAAAGTATATCAGGGGTCGTATGAAGTCGTGCTTATTCCTTTGTCTGTTTCTTTTTGGCGAGCAACCAACACATACAACCAATGAGAATCAGGAACATGCCAAGTTGAATGAGAGTTGTAAGGTTACTGTGGCTTGTTGACACTGCATCGTTTTGGTAATCTAAAGGGAGAATGTGTTAAGTAATGCTAAAATAAAAATAGTGTAAGAATTGGTAGTGGGTAGAGCTCCCGATGTTTGACCAGTGGATATGTGTTTAAGATTCTACCCTGCTACCATTGAGGGTTGGAACAAGACACCTAAGAGCGATTTCTTTAACCAAACTCCTTAGTTTTTTTAAATAATTTATCAGCCATATAAATAAGGGAATTAATATATATAATAGGGAGGGGAAGACAGGGACATTTACCACATACTATCCAAACAACCTGATTGTGTTTTAAATAATTAACAACGGTTTATGAAAGTCATGAAGATATGGTTTTATAATTCTTTAAATGTTCTTTGTTCACTACCAAATGTTACAAAATATAGAATAGAAGATGCCCCATCTTCTCCCACCCTACTACAATATTCACCAACAAAGTTATTTTTACATAGACAGGCATCACAAAACTTAGTTTAAAAAGACTGCTGTTGTTCCACCACATGTGCATAAACCTTTTTTCCATTAATTTATTACCAAAAACAGACAGAGTGAAAACACTTACAAATACAAGTTCTTTCATCATCTGCCAAATAGTAACCGTCCACACAGGAACATTTTGGTTTTCCTTGAACAACATCACACTTTTGTGAGCAAATCCCTGGTTCAAGCTGTAACAAAATACAAGTTGACAATCTACTTTGGTATAAAAAGCTATAGGAATACAGAATTTATAACATATACATATTTCCTGCATGATTTGTAATCAATTCATACTTATGACTTGAATGGCAACTTTTAACAAATTAACAATGAAATTATATTTAAACCAGCAAGGTCATACTCGTAAGCATCCCATAGTTGAACTATCATATTGTTTATTGTGGAATACCTGATCACAAGTAGCAGCAACAGTTATTGGACCAATCGAGTAAATCTTTTTCCCACCATCCATTATCTTGCTTGTTGCTCTTTTCTTACGTGATGAACAAACCTGATACAAATTTTAGTGTTTTAAGTATAATGACTTTAAAAATTTAAAAATGTAGACTTAAATGTGATCATCAAATAAAACAAAATTACAATTTATTCAGTTTCAGAATGAAAAAAAAATTGTAAGAACTATATCTACAGTAGAGGTTCTAAAGTAGCACATAAAAATAGACAAGAATTTTATGTATAAACTGCTACACCTCACTCAAATCAATTCACATTAATTATTGTTCTGTTAAATTTACCGGCCCTGTGCAATTGGACGCAGTGCTTGAACAGACATCCACTTCACAGTGAATGTAAATTCTCTGATCTGTGATATTGGTCCAGATAAAGGAAGCCACACCAGCTGAGATGTAATACGTCTCATAGTTCTTAATCACTTTAATTTTAGAACTATCCATGGCAGATGCACAACTAGAATAAATAACATAAACATTGTAGTAAAAGATAAGATACAGTCAGTATGTATTTGAACTTATTGTCTTACAGGTGTGTTAGTGGAAAATAGCAAAAAGGTTGGGTTTTGGTATAAATGACTATAAATTGAAAGTGTAATGTTGCAGTTTTGCATAAACTAAGGGAAAGTATGCGTGCTATACACATTCATAAAGACTTATCTAGCTGTTTTATTTATTTAATGAGTTAAGATACATAACAATAAATGGAACCCTAATCACAGATAATACTAGAGAAAGCAAGTAAGAAATATAATAAAGGAATGGGGTATTATGTGATTTACTGCCTACACTATTGTGTTAAAAAAAATTAATTAATATTAAGTTTCACTCACCCTCCAGATATAATATAATACTTGGGATCACTTTGAGCATTTGAAGTGGGAGTTGCCCAACATGTTGGAGCCTAAGAAATAGATTATTATTTTTGTAATTTGATGCCATAAGATGAACTATATGTTTATGGCTTTAGCTCAGAAGTTAAGGCTTAAAGCTGCTATTGTTTGCATATATGTATTTTGGCAGGACACCTTACAGCAATTTAACAAATTCATTTATCCAACTAGTACTTGTCTGAATGTCATCCATACTTTAAAAAATATTGTGTGTAAAATAATCTTTCCTACTTTGATTTGTGAACATAATTATTTACCTTTTTATGTTAGATATTTCTAAATGCACAAAAATATAAAATGACAAATCTACACAATAAACTCACTCTATAAGCTCATTTTAAGATTCCTTTAGTGGTTGCATATCATTATTAAAGTTACTATCAATTCCACACAAACCATATTCACCTGTAGAACTATCGCAGGTAGTTGCTTTGATAGTGCAGCCTTAAAATAAATATAGTCCTCAACCATGATAACTGGAGGATTCCCGCCCTGGCCCTGAAAGGGCATTGTGCAGTTCTCGTCTCGGAATAAATTCATAGAAATGTCAAATCTACCCTCTGCAGATTGTGGGGACAAATCAATTTTCCTGAGAAACAATATTTGGTTGAGAGAATGGGATAAATGAATAAATGTAGTGTATTTATCTTTGTTGCGGGCAACAACAGACAGTATAACATGGATGTTCTGATTTGTACACCCCATGCCTGCTTAGGAAATACCGCCTGTAACATTTTGCTAATTATTTCTTTGGCAGAAAATTGAGACAACTGGTTTAAAGAAATTTCAAGTAAGTTGTTTGCCGAAGGAAACAAATGTCGGCAATGGTAACTGCATGGATCCGGTACTACATTAAAGATTGGCACACTACATGTTGTGCGATGGCGGCAAACTGTAACATCGATTTGCAAAAAATGTGCTTACGAGATTTTGGGCAAAACAGAACTTGAATCAATTTCAGCAGATCTATTGAAGGTGCAATTAAATGAGATAACAGCTTCATAGTAACGTTCAATTACGCTCGCTGTAACCTGCTTCACATTCCGTACATCGTATGTCAGAGTTATAGAATCACCTGTCATCTGCGGTAAAACAATAAAAACATGTCAAAATACTGATTTATTAAAAAATAAGATACTTCAATATTTGGTTAAATTTGCGTTTTTTAAAATAATAACATTTTTTTCATTTCCAGACACAATCCATTTTCTCTATTTTTAGTTATTATTGCTTTAGACAAACAGCTATAGGTGCCGCAACATCGATTGAGAACCAATAATTTATGTTAATTTAAGGAAACAGCTCTTTTAGTAATAAAACTTAAATTAATGTTTCCTCCACCATACGTAAAGACAACCAGAAAATCTAATTATTTATATTTTACATCTCGCCTGGTAGCAATAATAGCAAAATAATCTAAGATATTAAAACAAAGCCCTACCGTGCTTCTATAACCACATGATAGAATGTTGAACAGCAGGAAGGTGGCAGTTAATGAACCATCTGGCAAACTGAGAATTCTCGGCCTGCACATAGGGTTCACATTTGTGAGACTGTCCCCTGGACCAGCAAGAACAAGGTCACTCGGTGAGAGTCCAGCGTTGGTCAAGTTGCAAACGTCAATGCTGATTTAATGGATTGTATTTAATGAATTGATATGCTAATGGTGCAGAAAGTGGTGCTGTTTTGTAATTAAACATAAATTCATTAGACAGAAAAACATTTTTTGTTTATGCTTTTTATTACAGCCATTCTAACATAAACTATCCAAAGCTTACTCACATCAGTATTTTTTGTTATGATTATTAAAATGTAAAAAACATATTTATTTAATCACCTGATTCCTACAAGTTCTGATGAACAAGTGAGTGTAGATTTGAAGGACTCACTGTTCAAACCAGCAATGTTAACATCTGTGATATTGCGCACAGGACACGCACTACTTACATCAGATGCTGTAAAAACATTATAAATATTTTACAAAAAGATCATCAAAAACAAAGGTACGTACGTGGTAACGTGGGTATGTAAATAAAATAAAACACCTGTGTTATAAACACTGCTATAGACACACTACACAAGAAGTTAAGATACATTTATTCAAATTTCTTAATGTTTGGCTAACCCAGTAAAGGAGTGTTTGTGTATATTTAAAGCTGCGTATCATTAGTTAAATAAACTATGATTTTAGAAGCGTTTTGGTGCTTATGTTAAAGTAAATAAATGTCACATACATGTAGTTGGCGTTCCATCAAAGAGAGAGGTGTTAAACTGGCCACTTGAAATAGCTTGGGAAATAGTGACCAATAAATCCTGTTGTGACAACACTGGGGAACCTTGTGCTTCATTCAGAATTAATTCGTACCTGGGTATTTGTTCAGTGGTTTATTTAAGATGTTTTGATTCAATTTTTTAGTACTGTATTATCTAATTCATTTTATTTAAGTAATAACAATTCCCGGCGCCATGGCATAGTTGGATAGCACCTGCCTCCTAGAGAACCTAGAGGTAATAAGTTTAAAGCTCTTCGCTGCTACTATTGTGGACGTATGTATGCTTGGGCAAGACACTTAATTGCTTCAAAACAGTGGTAACCAATGGGTTGTCTAAATTATTAGCCACACATAAAAATCCCCCTAAAATAGTCACCCACAAAGTAATGTACTTGGTAATTCGTAAGTTTGGACGAGGTGTACGAAACAGAACACCAGTATTTAACGACTGCAGTTTTCTGGCCATGCGAGGATAAAGTAAGTTAAAAAGTAATTGGCAGCAAAACGACAAATATTTTACTACATGACATTTCAAAGCCTATGAAACTATTATACCTTCGGCTACATTCGCAAAAAAGTCCAAAACTTACAGAACAATGACAGAACCACTCATCAACTTTGTCACTAAAATTTCTGAAATATTTTTTCCCGCGAGCATAAGAAGCATTTTTGCTTTAAATCGACTGATGTATGCACGAGTGAGAGCGTTGTTCAAATTATTATACTCAGATTTAAATGTGTCTCTCATTCGTTGTTGAAATTTGTACTTTGCTAAAAAGAAAACAACAAAGCAAATGTCAATGTATGCACAAAGATAATATCTTTTAAATTTGTTATAGATTGGTACAAAGCAAACCCACTCAAATGTCCTACCTGTCATACAAAAGAAATAAAGTTACTTCATAAAAACAATTCAAGTTTGTCAATTATGAACACTCATAAGCGAGCATAGAGTGAATGAACAAAGTAAGAATGTGTGTTATAACTCATGTACAGAACCGCTACACAAAGATACATAAGTATTGTTTGTTTGTCCAATCAGGCAAATATAAATATAAAATAGGATCACCACTCACGCAAACATTTGTTTGAGCGTTGTACTCTGCTTCCACGACAGACACAAGTAACCGGACTTCTTCCATTTTCTTGACAAACAGATCTCTCTGCAGTGCAGTTTATGTTGGCACATGATGTTACATTTGGAGTACACACTTCTTTACTTCGCCGAATGTATCCTGGTCTGTAAGGTTTTAAATGTCCCATTATTTTGTCATTTTTGGTATTTATTTTCAACACCTTAATTGGTAAATTTGTGTTTAGTTGAAAGAATAAGAATGGGAATGAAACAAAACATTAGCTGAATATGCCAACTTGCATAACTTAATGAATATCTCTGGATATCGTTCCACACTTACAAGCAGATGCAACTGAAGGAACCTTCTGAATCAACACATCTTGATCCACTTGAACACACAGGCTTAGCACCAGTACATTCATTGGTATTGACACATGAGCTGTTAGAAGAGGAACCAGGTCTTCTGCGTTAAAAAATGATGGCGTATGAATACATAGCAACAGTTTGACTACCATTACATGTAATGTAGCTTTAGTCGGATCAACTTTAATTCATTAAAAGGAAATAGTAGTACTTCTTTTTAAAACAAGGCAACATTTTACATACAATTTAACAGGAGAATAGACCCCAACCCCTTAAAAAACAAACGTTTGTTCAATAATATAAGCAGCATATTAATATAATAGGATATAAGCAAAAAATCGTAAAGGAAAACCTTGAGTATCCCGTTTTGCAGTCACATCTGTATGACCCTGGTGTTTCTTGGCATACGGATGTTGTATTATCACATATGGTTCTGTTGTTGCAGTCTGGGATATCAACACAAACTCCTGCTCCGTCCATTTTATAACCAGGTTTGCAGGCGCACCTGGAAAGATAAGGGCAAGTAAGAAACCTCAAATTCATGGAATTCAATACAATCATTTATTTAGATTCTACAAATACAATATAAACCAAGAAATGACATGTTTGGCTTACATGTATGAACCTTTTGTGTCCAAACAAATAGCTGCTGATCCACCAGCTGCACAGATGTTAGGATTCATCGTACATTCATTTACATTGACGCAGTTTGATGAGTTTGAACTGTCTACCATGAAACCAGCGTGGCATGAGCAATTAAATGAGTTAACCACATTGGTGCAATTCTGAGCACAGTTGTCTGTTCCTTCTTCACACTCATCTCGGTCAAGGCAGCTTGTTCCATTACCTATTTAATGCAAAATATATATTGATGTTACACAAAAGTTTACTCAATGACCATTTTAAATAGATTTCATTAAATTTAAACAAAAGCTTTCAGCAAATCAATTAAAAATGCATTTCTTTATAAAAAAGTTGTACCTGTTAAATGTGCAGGGCAAGGAGCACAAGTATATCCCAGACCAGGAGCTGGAACATCTGTGCAGTTGGTGAAACACGGGTCATCTGCGCAACCATCAGCATCATCCATGCATTCTGCTCCATCATAAGCTTCCATGCAATCACAAGGAACAAGCTGTAAATATAAGATGTTATTGTGGAGGTAATGGGTAAAGGATTCTAATTGCAGTATTCAATTTGATAAACACTAGACTGTTCTATTGTTCATTGTGCAAAATAGCACCACACACGTTTTTATGGTGATTGCTACTTGCTTTAGGTATGAAATATAAATTCCTTTTTGAATAATTGTTACTTTGGATGTAAAGGGTAAATTTTTACCCCGTAATTTTCGCTACCACCACGAATGGTGTCAGTCCATTGACAGCTTCCTCGGGAATTACAATTACAGACAAGGATGTTTATTTCTTCATTGTCATCGGTCAAAGAGTCATTGACAGAAATGGTCAATGTGTTGTTGATAGCCATGTTGTTGGCAGACGTTACCACAAATGTTAAAAGTCCAGATGCTGAAATGACAAATAAGCAGAGATACAAACACAAACGTAAGCAATAAAGTCAACATACTGCTTTCAAAAAATTCTGTATGGTATATTTTACATCTTTTTATAAAGAAAATGTACATAAATATATAACAGCCTTACAACCTCCAATAAAATTGGGACTTCATAAATTTGTCTTGTTGCAAATAACATTCTCTATAGATTTAGTTAATGTTAATTACTCACTTATTAAGTATTTTTAGATGCTTGTTCAATTTATGTATTGGTTATACTTTGATTTTAAATTAAAAGTTAACAAAGCAGAGAAAAATCCAAAACTCTTTGATAAAAAGTGTACATACGTGTGACATGTCAAAAACTAACATGACACCAAGCAACTAACACAGTGAACTTACAATCAATTGAAACTCCTGGAATCTGATCATTGTTTACAGAGAATACAAGAGGGTTACCATCACTGTCATTGGCTTTGAACTGAACAGTGAAATTAGTTCCCACTACGGCCCTTATTGTACCATTCACAAAGTTTGCTCCTTGGTTTTTATCATAATATATTTCCGGTGCATTATTTACTGCAAAATAAAATAAAGATAGATTGTAAAAAAACATTGTTTTTAATATCAACCAAATGTTTGTAAAAATATTTGAAAAGTATTTGAAAGAAAATATTTAAAAAGTACTTTTCTAGATAATGAAAATTCTGACATTTTATACACACCTGCTAGTCTATGAAGCATTTCTGACTCTTCAGCAATCAGTTTACTTGACTTTGCAAGTTCCTCATTTCCTGTAAGAGCTAAATCAAACACACAGGCAAGAGCCTTGATCCCACATGTGTTAATTATACTGCTCATTTTTGCATTATCAAGGCTATCAACTAAACTTCTTAGAAAGTCAGGAACTTTTTGTGGACGATTGTAGTAAGAGAAATTTCTGCTTAGAGTGTACTCAAACAGACTTTCATTTCGTTTAATATGCCCTGCAAAACAGATTAAATGTATCAATAGCAGATACTTCAAATACATAAACTACTTCAAATACATTAATTGTGACGGCAACAATCTCACTAAAAAGAAAAGACTTTACAGCAGTAAAAATAAAACCTACAAAATATACAAAATTGCTATAAATATTAGTCTCCTTATTTAGTAGGAATGAGTTTATCAATAAACATAACCTTTTTTATCCACATGTGACAGTAACAAGTGTTATAACATAAGTGTTTAATTTCATCAACTTTCTACATGCTTACAAATTAATCCATATGTAAGATTGTGGGTGATTGTTGTTTTTTTGTTGTTGTATGGCTGAGAATTTAGACTACCCAAGTTGGAGCACTGGGTTGGAGCAATTCCCGTTAAGTGTCTTGTAACCACCCTTCATACCTTTATGGATCGCCACTTTAAACTACAATTATAGTTTAGTTTTTCACTTACATGATTGTCCAAATGGAAATATTTTCTCCTGGTCTACTGTTCCATCCAAAAGTTGGCTGTGGTTTTTAATGCGCAGTGTTGTTATGTTAATGGCTGTACCATTTCTGTATTCAACTGGATCTAAAATAAAATGAAAATAGAAACTGTAGCATTTAATTAGCAGTACTTGTAAACATTACATATTTATAGATTAATAAAAAGACACATTCTTTGCTATATGATTTATAATAATTGGACTAATATATAATTATATTTTATACTAGGTGAAACACTGACACTTACTTAGCAATCCTCTACTGGTCTGTTTAAGGTTGTCACTTAGTTTGACAGCAAAACCAACAACTCCTTGGATCGTAAAGACAATAAGTGTGACGTTCGGGGAAAACACAAACTCATATTTAGTGGCACTTGTGCGGCGATACCTTAACTGTGAGGACGTCTCGAGTTCATCAATGACTAGAAAATAATAATCAATACATGTTATATGTATGATGAATTAAATACAATGTTCACATATTTTTCATATGATGGGTTAATTGCATACTTTTGTAGTTTTTTATATTTTGCGCAAAAAAGTAGCCACACCAGCATTATATAAAAGAAATTTCCCTTGTAAGAATACGACTGTAATAGATCAGGTACTTAATGCACAGCATATGTAGTGGCTGTATAGAGGGCATTGCCACTATATATGGAAAAATTTAATTTTAGTCAAAAGTATATGGAAAAATTTATTTGCCTGTGATCATTGGTTTGAACAACCTATTAGTGACTATTTTACTGCAGATCTTATAAAAACTCATGTTCATACCACCAGTTAAACTTAACACCTTACGAGATATACACTTTAACCTCTAAGCCAAGAATATTAAACGACAGATAATCCACTCGTGTTACCTGGAAGAGTTGTGATGTTTCCATTAATATTAATCACAGTATCATTTCCAGCTGCATTGGCGTGAAAGCGAACCTAAATCAAATATTTAGGTATTTTTCTCTTTTTTTTTTCTTTAAACTTTGATAAGTTCTTTATGGTCATACTTAACTGACATATTCAATATATGATTTGCAATACTGAATACTTACACTCAATACATTTATACTGTGACAAAAGGGCATTGTTTCAAGTAGTGGTGCATTATGAGTTTTCTAAACTATCATCCATACAAAACACAAAAGTACCTACCAAGTTATATACATGGTAACTTGTATGCAAGTATGAAGTGTGTGAAACATAACACTTTAGTTATAACAAATGTTATTGCTCTGTCAAGTGAGTATAAAAAAGTACAGTCATTTATTTAGTATAAAAAACTTACTGTATCTCCAGTGGCTAAGTTCTTTGCTGCAATAGCTGTGAAAAATGTGGCTTTGGTTTCAGTTCCATTAATATTAAGTGCTGGCTCAGCTCTGCCTTGCATCATAAACTGTCCTGGTTGATCAACAAGGATGTATTCTCCATGTCCATTGAATGTGTACTTTTCATTGTTAAGAGTTGTGAAATGCGGCTCACCGAATCCAAAGCCTGTGTGTGTAAACAGTACGCTCAAACAAAATTTAAAGTAATATAGAAATATTTTATATGCTGTGAATTGCGTAAGAACGAGTTCGCAGATATGGCCCGCAGATAGAGTCATACGAATCAAAAGTTGTCACAAAATTGGAACTTGTTTAGGCACCTGAATCGGTACATGTATAAAGGACTTTACTGTCACAAGCAGGTCACTTTCGGGCGTACCAGGGTTTTGGGTATGGGGTCAAATCTGGTCTAAATTCCAGGTCCTTAAGGACCTCACACATACAGAACAGAATAAAATGTGCTGTGATTTTACATTTTCTATTTTCAATATATATTTAAAAGCAATACTTACTTCCATCTATGGTTCTGTAACCTCTGCTCGTAGCTGTCGGTCTTCTTCTCCTATACCAAGGACAGAAATAGTTTCTTTGTCCAAAACTTAAACCACGACCACAGCAGTTGTCAAAACCATCAATCTCTTCCTCTGTATACAGGAGATGCATGAACAGTTTAGTTTACAGAGGGCATTTATTACCAGTAAGTAAGCTTAATTTTGCTTTGTAAAGTTTGTCAAAAAATTACAGATTTCGTCTCAATAAAAAAAGAGATTTTAAACGTTAACAACATTTAAAAGTGTTTATTACAATTTTTTAACAAGCTGTAAAAAAGCAAGAATTTGTATTTTCTTTAAAAGTTTACAAGCTGCGGATAGAAAAAAACATATATAGTTGTTTACAACAAACACTATACGTACAACAGAAACTATACGTTATCCTTACAGATCTTAAATTTACTCTTCATATTAAATAAAAACGACTATGAAATTTACCCCAACAGTCTATTCATGAGGTATTTTTAACATGGTCAGTGAAATTTCGGAAGATCTAACACCAAAGGACGATACATCAAAATGGATTTTGTTTCTTTTTAAATAATAAACCAGATAAAGTAAGACAATGTGTAATATTAATGTAATTTAATGCAAAAACTACCTTTATAATTTTCTCGTGCTTGTTGAGAAGATGTACCAGAAAATAGTAGTTTAAATCGCTCATAGTGACTGGAGAATCTACTAAACCGCCCCCAAACATAACAACATAATGGGGGATTGACCGAGTCTGTTTCCCTTGTGTAGCATGGTAAACCTGGAATGTATAACATTAAAACAAAACTAAAAACACCTACTATGTAAGTGACACAAGATATGTAATCTGTGGTGTATAGAATTAATATTAAAGGTATGTGGTTTACATAATATAAGCAAGCACTTACTAGTAGGCGGCCTAAGACCGTATCTTCTCAGAATATTTCTTGCGAAAATAAAACGATCGTCTCGTTGCGCCATCCTTCTGTTTGGTGGACAAGGACTATCTTCTGCACGCCACATGGGTACAGGTTGCCTATGAAGCCATCTTAAACATCTAGTTCCCCTACTTTCACCATAGCTATATCTATGTATGTGAATTCCATTGATCCCTACATTCAATATTAAATAGTGATAGAATGAGTCTGGTGTTTCAACGTTTGCTTTACACTTTTCGTAAATGTTTTTGCACATTGCAAATGTGTTTTATTCTAATGCATAGCTATGGAAAGTCAGTGTCATTCACATTTTCGTTGATGTGCATTTTCTTCACGACTTGTGGTTCAATAAAACAGACAAAATATAAAAAGATCTCATATTAACTTTTAAACCGGAAAACAAACATTTAAAACACAATGTGAGACAAAATATTTAAAACAAACATTTTTTATGGTTTTCCTAACTTGCTGAGTCTTTTAAAAAATATTCTGTGGTAAAAAATACTACAAGTGCTAAGGGATAGTTGACAATCATTGTAAATGATAAAACAAACTATAAGCCAAGGTGTTGCTGGGTTAAGATGCCAGGCGCATGTAAGTTTTAGAAATTTTGTATGTCATGATTGAAAGGGCTTCAGTATTTTAATGAACACAAACATTATTTTAAGAATAATTCTTAATTGTAATAGACACATAGCAGCATGTAACATCCTTATTAAATACACATAAAATAAAAAAAACTAACCAACGTTGCTTGTTGTATCCATGTCATAATTACTGGAAATTGTTGCTATGGTTCTAAAATTGATAAAAGCAGAGAAGCCAAGGTTCAATCTTCTAATGGTTGGGTCTTTTTTAAACAACATCATTCCGGGTTGGTAAACATACAAAATAAAGCCATCTATTCCATCAGAAACAACAATACACTGGAATGTGCTTGGCTGAAATTGAAAAGCAAATGTAGCTAAGACTTTAGCCCCTAAAAGTAACATACACTTTTTATTTCAGGTCAGGTAAGCAGTTTACCTTACTAAAGTGAAAATGCAAACAAAACAACTATGTTCATTTGAAATGTTATTTTTGTTGTTACCTTATCCCTAAATCTATCGCGCGGAAACATAAGCTTTTGGTTCCATTCCACTCTAAGGAATATTCTTGGTTCAATGTTATATCCATATTTTGACATCACCAAGTCTTTGGCTCTCTGTAATCCAGGGATGGACATGTCCAATCCTTCAAAATCTTCATCAATCTAAAAATAAGAAAACTTTTTAATATTTATTGATTAGTTTTATGTAATTAATCCTGATGTGCAGTATGCCACAAGCAAAGCGGATGGTATGCACGAAATGTTTAAAATTCATAACCTGAGATAAGATACCAGGTTCAACGTTCCACTATTGTTGGAATATGTACGAGAAAGACATTTAACGGTAATTGCTTTGATCTACTGTTCACTAGGAAGTTGTTTAAATTCAACCATACAGAAAAGTTATCAACCACTTTGAAAAATTACCTACAACAATATATTGTAGCAGATAGTCGTAAGAAGCCACAAGGTGTATATGTAACAGGACAGCTTTGTTTTCACAGCTGGTGTTATCTTACAATTCAAGAATATTAGTTTCTTTTCAGTTCCTCAAATATAACAAATGAATAAATTCGTGGCAAATGACAGTCATTATAAAAGGCATGTTCTATTTCATACACTTGGTGGCCGCTTAAATAAATGATTGAATTTAACTTGGCTTATCCTTAATGGCTGAAAAGTGATAGTTCTTATAACACATGTGTTCTGTTATATACACCTCGTGTCAGCTTACGATATCATGCATGTTACTTAGTTAAATGTTTTTCATTCTTTTATGTATGGCGGATAATTTGGACAACCTATTAGCAACCACTAGGTTGGAACTGTGCCCAAAAACGCATACACACAGTGGTAGCAGCGACAAACCTTGAATCTTTTACCTCTGAGTTAGAGGTATACGCATTAACTATTTTGCCATGGCTCTGGGACCAGTTACCACGTATGTAACTTTGTGTTTAATTGATTTTTGTGGTTGATTGTTTAAATAAGTGATAATCATAATAATACGTAATGTCGTTTTGTGGTTGATTGTTTAAATAAGTGATGATCATAATAATACTTAATGTCATTATATACCAAGTATCTGACTGATCCCGATCTTGGATCGAAGTTATCCCAAAATGGAGCCATTCCAATTAGATATCCTCTTCTTAAAAAGGGTCTGTTAAGTGCCCATCTATATCCACTTCCTCGCAACGGTGTAAACAAAATACCATTATCATTGATATAAAGTAAATTGGTCCAACCACCAAGAACAGGCAAAGGAAGTCTTAATGTAAAACAACAAAATGAGTAAAAGTAAAATTTACCAGAATTTCAATACCTACCCAAAACGTATCTTTTTATTTCCTCGAGCTGTTTTGTAACCGTCCATAGGAAACAAAATCAATTCAAGACATATTTCTACATTCTCATTGGTAGATAATCTGTGTTAAACAAACGGCCGTTAAAACAAAATTTCACTTATATAATATAATTTTTAACTGATTACACCTAACTAGATATACAAATGAAAAATTTGACTGTGAATATGACAAACCAAAAGAACCATGGTACAACATTGAAAAGAGATTTATTGATAATTGCTCCGTTGCAGTGGTCAATAATGAGTTATACGAATTGTCCCACTTATAATAAAAGCAACAAACAAATCTTTATGAAGTGAATGTAACATAACTCATAAGCTAGCACAAGATATAAAATATAACACTCATGTTGTAAGTTCTTCCGCTGCCACGTCATAAAATATTTGTGTTTTGTTAAAAGTCAAGTGTGCACTGATGGCAGGCTAGCCAGTTTTAAAAGTTCTTTAAATCAATTGTATTTGTTGTAAAGCAGACATAAGCAAAGTATTCGCGAACTTAAAAAGCTTACTTACATGAACCCCGGATTGCAAGTACATGTGTAGCCCCCAACAAGGTCGGTACAAGTAGAATTTGCCTGGCAAGGATTATGTTCACATTCATTTACGTTATCTTCACATGTGGGACCTGTTAAGTAAGAGAAAAGATTAAACAAGTTTATAAAGTGATATGTATGGTTGACTATTTCGACAACCTATTGGGCATCTGGACATCGAAAAATGAATTACCATAATATAAATTTATCTCTTTAAATTTGGTGTTGAATATCAGATTAATTTAAAACAACGAAGTAAAGGAAGTTGAAAACGACACATATAAGCACTGTACCTTCCCATTCAATTGAACAAATGCAGGAAAATGATCCGAACTCCTCCACACAGATTCCACCGTTCCTACATTTGCGAGGCGACATCTGGCACTCAAGGATGTCTTCATCACATAAACCTGTATCGCCGTGCGCGAATCCAGGATCACATACACAAACATAATCTGTGGCGAGAACTTGGCATACTCCGTTTACACAGTCCACATCTTGGCAAAAATCCGATGCTGTTGTGTAAAAGAATAAAATAATGCCATGGTGTTAATTTTTTATTTACTTAAGCAAAGAACAAACTATTTAAAATAACTACACTAGTGTCTTGCAACATATGTGATAAAACACTATAAAGATTCAGTGTGTGTTCAACTTGCAAAAATATATCCCTATCCAGTATATATAATGTGCCTTATTCATACACCTTACCTGCACAAGCCAAAACACCATCTCCTTCTAAACCTTCCGGGCAAAAACATTCATAACTTCCAACATTATTCGTGCAAATTGCAGTTACTAAACAGTTGTCGGCTCCAAGAAAACATTCGTTTATATCTGAAACACAATAGGTCAAGTTGATTTCAAATAGACTGATTTCAAATATAATTTAGGAGATGTTTCATAAGAAATGTTTTCCCTACAAAGTTTTCAACTTTTAATTGGATAGAATTGGTTTAGAACAATTAACATTATGTGTTCTTTTTAGGGGCACAAAATCTAACATAGTCGGAACATTCTGTTATAAATCCGATATTGTCTGACGAACACAACAAACACCTACTACAAGACGAACACAACTACTGCACAGTTTTGTTCTCTACAATTTATCTTTGTTTTTAGGCTACGTTTTATCTTTAATGTCTTATATACACTAAATAATCAGGAAATAAACAAAATTACTAACCAATACAGGTCTCTGTTAAGTTGTCCCATTGATATCCTTGGTCACATTCACACTCATATCCATCAGATGTAAGCAAATCAGTACAATTACTGTTCGGCGGACACGGATTGGAACTGCAACTAATCATGCCTTAAAAGAAACTTTTATTAGAAATAACATCATACAATTTAGAACTATACTATACATTCCATACTATATACATACAAATCATTAGCTTTTAATAAAATCTATACAAAATCAGTTGTACCAAATAATCAGTTTCCAAAAACAATAGCAGCAAAACAATAAATATATTCTAAGCCCTTATGCTCGCATCTTCAAAACTACTTTTTAAAACCTATGTCACTGTGATAAATTATGTAAATCTGACAAATTTAAAAAAATGCAGAAGTGCTGCAACATCATTTCTAAATATTGGGTATTACTGCCAGTCACTTAAAAGTTTAACATGTATATATATTTATCTATGCACGAATCATACGGAACTTTGCAATTAGATCTTGTAATATAGTCTCTTTTTTTGGGAAGAAGACAAAAAAGTTAAGTAATACCGTTGGATGGGCACTGGCCAATTGGGATGCAGGTATCATTTGCATTTAGAACTGTTCCTTCGGGGCAAACACACTTTTTACAAAATGGTGAGCAGGTTGATGGTTCAGGTATTGGTACATCACATGTTGGTAATGGACAGCCGCTACCACACTTAACTGATATCAGATTCCCAAGGCAAACTGCAAAAAAGAGCTTTTAATTTAATTGTAAGTTTTTAGCATGTTTTGAAAAAAGCTATGGTTTTGTTTCACAGTTTTACACAAACGGCTCTAAATAAACTTTTTACCGTTTTAAAAATCTGCTATACTTTTCAAGCTTACTGTTAAAATGCACAAGCACAGAAGAAACTATATAAAGTAACACTCCAAAGTTGCCTTTCAACTAAATCTTAAAAATGCTTCATGTTTCCTTGAAATCAGTATGTTTCATATTATTACTTTTATATATTACCTGAAAGTGGATTGTTGCATAAATTGCCTTTACAGCATTCTATTGATTTGCATCCTTCTGTGCCAGTACAATTCGAGGAGCATTGAGATTTATCAGCGCAATATAACTTTAATCTTGTTGTGAGATTACCTAGTTTACAAAGTTTTATTACATTAATGAGAAATTAAATGCACAGTTTAGTTTATGGTTTAAAATTTTTAAAAAGAATAATTTTGGGTTTTTACCTTTACTCATTTTTAGTCCACAAACCACAGAAATTAGTCGAAGAGAACAGAAAGCAAAAATTCATAAAATTAAAAAATTACCAGCTTTATATTTTAGTTCTCAACACTTTGGGCTCTATGCAACAAAACTATCTACCAATCTATATCTATGTTAACTTACTGTTTCTATCAATAACACGCTCCGTGGCACACTCTTGTGTTAGACCACACAATGCTCCCCCTAAAGTGTTAGATGAAATGCCATACTCTCCAGTATAACATGACGGGCCAGTTTCTGTAAAAAAACACAACGGTAAACAAACTAATATCTAAAGATCTAAAGATTTTTTTACAGAGTCAACTCTTTTCAAACTCACCAGGCGTGTTACAAAGAATTCCAGAGCAACACTGAAGATTATTGCATGATGTAAAGTTGTAGCCTGATGTCTTCCGCAAATATTGCACTCCTGCTGGTAATTTGCAGTCAAATGTCGAACAGCTCATTTTTGAAATACATCCGAAGTATGTTCCATCAGTAATTGCGGATTCTTCTAAAAAATCACACTAGTAGAATTTGCTTAAGAAATAATTTACACTTTTTTATTCTTGTGTGGAAAGGTATAGACAGTCCATATACAACTAACACTTATTTGAGACAACTCATGCCAACTTATGAGTTAGCACATATGTTACTTTGTAGGTAGTATTTGTGCTATAATATTGAAATCTTGAACAACCAATTGGTAAGCCCTATGTTATAGCAATGTCTGGTAAATAACTAGCCCAAGAATCTACACGGCCACAACAATAACACCATCACTGTAGTAGGTTTGAGTTTCGATACAAGCGGTAAACATTTATAACCAGTTTTAAGATTGAAAGGAAAATAAGGGAAAGTCTAACCCTGGCCTAGATTTTAGATGAACTAATGTGGGCTATATAGAATAAAAAGATTAAAACACAAAGTATAGAAAGGTCACTTTACCTATTTTAACCATGCCTTGATATGTTACACATGTTTCATTAAGACCACATTGTTTAAATCCAAGACTGGTAGTTGTCCTTGTTTGTATACCAGAATAGCAAGTAGGTCCTAAACAAAACATTGTTTTTATTAATGGGTCACTTAATAAAAACATTTTTTTTAAAAGTACAAAAAAAATACAAAAATTTTACCAGTTTTTGAAAATGTTAACTTTTAATGGTCATTGGTATAAGCATTAAGCTTTTTGTGTATTTATTTCCTAGGATGCCTTACTGATTTTTACAATTAAATAATAAATTTTAATTGAAAACTAACATATTTTTTATGTTAAAAATTAGTGAGAAATTAAAGATATTTTAAGGAATATTAAATACCTTTTCTTGGGCACTGAACAAAAGGGATGCAAGTGTTATTTTCAAATAATACTTGTCCTACTGGACAAACACACTTTCTACAAATTTGGGGGCAAGGTCCAGGTAAGGGTGTTGGTTGTCCACATGTAGGCAGGGAACAACCACTGCCACAGTCTACTGAAATCATGTTTCCTAGGCAAGCTATAAAAACACAATTTTAAATACTTCTGCTAAATTTATCTAAAGTGCTCTTGTTTCTGTACATTAATGTACTCTTCATTATTGGAAGAAGAAGGTAATACTAATTTACGAGAGTACTGAAACTACGGTAATCGCAATCTAATTGATAGGGATTTGGAAATATATAAAAGACGAGAAAAACTAATTTACGGGAATCTTGGAACTTGGGAGAATATGTTTTAACCTATGGAAACTTGTTTTAAGCTTGTTTTAAGCCTACACCAGGCATTTACCAGTTAAGCACATTAGAGTTGCAAGAAAATTAGGGGAATGTGTTTTATGCTTGTGTTTATGCTTTAAGCTTTCATTTGTTTATGCTTTCTGTAAAATCAAGGACTCTGGTATGGGTGTTGGGTGGTCACATGAAAGCAGTGGGCAACCGGTGCCACATTTAACTGAAATCATATTTCCAGGGCAACCTATTACAAAATGGTTTAAGATACTTAATACAGTTAACCCCGCTTAATCGGCCCACATTTAATTGGACCACCGGCTTAATCAGACCGCTTTTCGCTGGTCCCGAATCTAAATACATTTTTACATACAATCTTCCCCGGTTAAACGGACCAATACCCTGCTTAAACAGACCATTTTCCTGAGAAGATGTGACCACTATTTAAAGAGAAAAAGCAAGTGTCTCTTTATCGACGATCGGGAACAGACGCGAGCACTATTTAAAGAGAAATAGCGAGTGTCTCTTTATCGACGATCATGAGCAGACGCGTGCACTATTTAGAGAGAAAGGGCGATGCAGGGGCCGGATTATGACGAACTTTGTTGACCACGCATAATCGGACCACCCGCCTAATCGGACCAGTTTGGCTTGGTTCCGATGTGGTCCGATTAAGCGCGGTTGACTATAAGTTAATGATAAAATTTCTGGCAATTTTGGTTTACCTGATTGTGGTGGCTTGTTGCATTTATCTTCGTGACAACATTGAAACTTCTCACAAGAATTTACGTTGTAGCCTGATATATTTCGTAAATAGTCCAGACCATGTTGTGTTGAGCAGTCAAACTTTAAACAATTACTCTTTGGAAAACAGGCATGATACGTTCCGTTTGCACCTTCTGCCATATATAACAAAATATTAGTTTGTATTTATTTCTTTGTATAGAGTAAAAGAGTTCAGATCAAATAAAACAACAGAGGTTAAAAAATTAGCAGCAAAACAACAGTCTTGACAAACTCATTATAGGTAAAGATTGAAATATTTATATTTTATGTCAGAAAATAAAATAATCAATCAGCACAACACAATTACCAGGATAAACAGTTTTACTCACCTAAAGAACCATGAAAAGTGGCGCATGTTTCACTGAGGTCACATTTCTTTGACAAAAGAGGGGTGCCTTCCACTGGGTGTAAACCAGAAAAACACGTAGCAGCTGGCTCGGCTGAAATAAGTTTTCCATAGGTTATTTAATCTTTTCGCATGTCAGCAGAAAAAAACTTGAATTCATTTTTTTTTAAATGTACTTTAAGTTTTAAGGGTTGTAAGGGTAATTAACTGTTTTTGTATTAATTAAAACAACTTGCCAAAAAATGTTACATTGAACCCAGTTTTAGCATTTGCATTATCTGTGGAGAACTGCATAGTGAAATTGCCAACTGATTGAAAGTTTCTCCTTGAAACAGATCCACTGAATCTTGCCAATGTCCCATCCGGACTTGAAATCTAGGGAAAAAATAAGAATTTAAAAGTTCTTTCATTGAGTACTTCAGCTCTACCCACTGATAAGACATCAAAGTTTGCCTCTGTATCTAAGCTTTCCAAAAACAGTTGAATCCTATGTCCTGCTGGTACAGATATCACCCAAATACAAGATAAAAAATCTGGATATCTGTTGGGGTACCCAGGTGATGAGATTGATTGAATGGTTGTCGTGGCAACATAATGATTTTCACAAGTACTCTTTGGTCCAGGTATTGCTGCGTGTTTAAAAGTAATTGTCAGTGCATAAGTATATTGTGATTCATTCAGCTAGGTAAAGTAAAATATAAACTAGATATCTGCTCACTTAAACAACCTCACCAAAATATGTTAGATTGAATCCAGATTTTTGAACACTTCCATCCGAAGTGAATCTTAGAGTCATATGGTTGCCAGTTGATCTAAAAGCTTTATTATTGTGAAGTCCAGTTAATCTTGTCACCTGATTAGCTCCAGTGGTAATCTTAAAGGACATAAGAGGAAAAATATCAGAATATTAGAATTTTTATATCAATATAGAAACCCACAGTTAAAAATTCATATCCATTTTCTATAAAAAAGTTTTCAAAATTGAGTTGAATTTCCATTCCAGCAGTTGTGTTTATTTTCCAAATACAATCTTCTAGAGGAATGTAAGGTTCAGGATAATTTCGCGATGTAATTGTTTTTCTGGCTGTCGTGGCAACAGCATTAAACCCACATGGTGCTAAACCTGTTAAAACAACTGCTGTAACTTCTGAAAACTTTTTGGAAATTTTTTTTTAATTTAACTACTCATAACCCAAACATGACAAAGCATACAGATAGATGAGTCCAATATATTATTCTACTTTCTTGTTCTATTTAATAGCAAACATAGATCATGAAAAAAATATAAAATCAGATCCTCAAAGCTTCTATAGACAGTTTAAATTGTTTAAAACAATCAGGATATTTGGATACTATGTGCTAAAGATGTCCTGACTTTTTCTCCCTACTATATGATTTCAAAAGACTAACTCGAATATGTTGCATTTAATCCAGATGATGTAATAGAAGCATCACTAATGAACAAGAGGTTGACTAGGTTGTCTGTTGAATAAAATGTATGATCATATAATCCACTTCTTCTTATTCCCGAAATACCAGAAGCTAAAATCTAAAAAGAAAATATATATAGGAAAATATACTTTTCAGTATTTCAATGTAGACACATACTTGGAAATAATCAAAACCTAGCTCTGTTCTGCTTTTAATTTGAAGTTTTATCCTCCATCCTTCGGGAGCAGATATCGTCCAATTGCAAATGGCATCATTTGGATAACTGTTGGGATAACCCGGGGATGTAATTACTTGATTGGTTGTTGTAGCTGTTGTGTCATATCCACAGTGTGTTATGTTTATTTGTTCTGGTATTGCTGGATAATTTTTGGGAAGATATAAAAAACATTAAATAACATACAGCAGGTACAGTACTTAATATTTCATTTGTTTATTTAAAAAACTCACCCACAAATGTGGCTCTGAACCCGGGATAAGTACCAAACTTATCCGAAACAAATGTTAGAGTCATATTATTGCTACTTGATCGAAATATTTTTAGTGGATAAGACCTAGATAACCTTCCCAAATTAACATTCCCACTTTTAACCTTAACAAAAATTAAAATAATTAAATTGTGATATTGGTAGATAAATATACCACTTACAGATAAATAATCATAATTCCCATGTGTAAAAAAACTTTCTATTTGAAGTTTAACTCTCATTCCAGTAGTGGCATTTATTCTCCAAATACATTTTTCATTATTTGAATAGTGTTTGGGGTAATTGGGTGATGTGATTATTTGACTGGTTGTAGTGGCTACAGCATCAAATCCACACGGAGGTATTTCTGTTGTAGGAAATGTTGTAATTACTGAGTATAGGTAGTATGGCAAAACAGTTAGTGCAATTGCAATTATGACACAGTTGCAATTTCTTATGGGTTGTCTAAATTGTCAGCCATAAAGCAAAAATTTTTTTTTTAAATCCCTTCAAAATATTTTCCTATATAGTTACATAAATATGGTTAAAAACTACTTTTATAAATTAATATTCAAGAAAACAAACATTAGGCCTACAAATTGTATGAATAGGTTTTATATGTTTTTGAATGAGTGATGGACCAAGCCTAACGCAATATGACATTACCCACTCTCTATCTTATGATAAAAAAAAAGTTATTATCTTATGATTAAAATAACTTACCCATAAATGTTGCATTGAATCCAATACCTCCAATCAAATTATCCGAAGTGAACACTACGTTAAGTTCATTATCCGTTGATATAAATATTTGATTTGAAACAACGCCACTAAAACGTGCCAACGGGTCACCTTTACTGTAAATCTTAAAAAGGAAATAAAAGAAAACAATTTCCAGTTGATAATAGAATATATAGCTATGTTTGTGGTATTGACACTTACTTTTAAAAAATCAAAATTTTGTTCTGTAGAAAGATACTTTAAATTGAATCTAATTTTCATTCCTTCAGGAGCAGATATATTCCAATTGCAAATTGTATTATTCGGATAATTGTTTGGATAACCAGGTGATGTGATTATTTGAGGGGTTGCTGTGGCAACAGCAGAACGTCCACAGTTCACTTCAGCTGGTATAGCTAAATATTTTTTTGAAAATAAAAGCATAAAATATTTACCTTAAATCTCAAAATAAACATTTGACGATTTTGATCAACTTACCTCTATATGTTAAATTAAATCCAGGTCTATTGTTAATGGAATCTGCTATGAATTTTAGAGTGGTTTCCCTATTGCTTGATCGAAGTTGTTTTCCTACAACTGAACCAACCCCACTCCCACTAAAGAATGACCTATCCGGTAGATCAACCTTGAAGAAAAAAAAAGTTGAATGAATGAATGAATGTAACTTACTTTATCCTCGCAAAGCTGGAAACGAACAGTCGTTATAACATGGGTTTAACACCTCGTACCACCTCACGAGTTACTGAGTATGTTACTTTGTGGGTGAATATTTTTTGGGGGGTATTTTTATGTATGTCTGATAGTTTGAACAACCCATTAGTGACCACTGGGTTGGAGCAATTGCCGGGGTCTCTTGCTCAAAGGCACATACGCCCACAATAGTAGCAGCGCCAAGCTTCGAACCCATTACCTCTGGGTTACAGACAGACGTGCTAACCACTATGCCACGGCGACGGACAATTTGAAACCCAAAGTTGTAGTACTATGATTTAAACACAGACACTTACAAATAAAAAATCTCTTGATTTTTCTGTGTTAAATGAAACAAAAGTGAGTAGAATGTTCATTCCAACATCAGTGGTTAACCTCCAAGTACATTCTATTCCAGGCGCATAATTGTTTGGGAAACCAGGCGAGGTAATTATTTGAGGATTTGTTGTTGCAACGGCATTAAATCCACAGCTTTGTGCTGTTATTAAAGGATAAAAAAAGGTTTAGTTCATGTACTACCCACACAACTTTTAAGTTATACAATACTGGTATAATACATATATTATAATTTATAATATTCTGCTGTTATCAATAATTTTTAATGTATGTGCTATATATAAAATGTATGAGTTAATATGTGTATTAAAAAATACTGGTTTAACAAGGACCTGGTGCTACGAGTACATGACAGACAGAAACCAAGTCCAACCAATTGTTGTGTTAGAGCTATATGTTTGACCTAAACCAGACCCCTAGTCTACCATACACAAAAATCATTCAACTATATGAGCACAGGGTTAGATTCAAGAAATTTATTACAAGTTACTGGTATAACCCATGCATTGTAATATAAAACCTAGTTCTGGTATAATACATAAATTGTTATGAAATATTATACAATAATGGTTATGAATATAAATAGGATTCTAGATTTTAAAAACGTTGTTATTTGCTAGTAAACAGTATTCACAGAATTATATATCCACATCGTCACAAGTCTAATGTGGTAATTGTTCAAAACCCGATCAAAAAGTACAAAGTGTTGATGTCCCATCTTACCCCACAAAACAATATAGGTGTGTAGTTTAAAAAAATGGGGTAAGATAGGACATTTGTTCTCGTATTTCAGGTACTAATCTGATAATAGACAATAAAAAGAAAAACAGCATTCTTACGGTCCTATTGGGCGTGCGGCAAAGCCGATTACTCTTGCTAACTTTTAAAATTCAGTGTTGAGCGAATACACTTTTTTATTATATTTTTGTTAATTATAAGAATCTCAATTTTAATGCTGGCTGAATCATATTAAAACTCCCGAAATTTCGTAGTTTACGAGTTTGAATTACAATTCAGTAACGTAGTTATTCAAATAGTCCGAACACCAAAAATTTGTGTACAGCTGATTTTGTCTTATATTTTCTTTTTTTGTGAAAAAAACTGAGACTGTACGTGAGTTCGTCTGGAACCCCTCTTCGCGGCTGCGGGGTTGGCCTATATTACGCTACTGCCCGTGTTCTGTGTTATAACGACTGTCATTGCTTCCCACGCGATGGTAAGTAAGTTATGATTATCCATTCATGATTTTATCAGGCTGGAAACACACTGAATTGTCTTGCCGAAGGAAACGCCTTTACAAAAAACGCAACATTCAATTTCGACCTGTTGTTTTCGATTACGGGACCAGCGCTTTATAAATCATTGCTAATCAGTGGCGTGATATAATTGTTCCAACATATATATTTGTACCCGACCGTATTGCGCATGTGCCAGGACCATACGGCGCATGCGCAATAGGTCAGAACAAATATAATGGCTACCCGGTCCAAATTTAGTAGGACCCTCTGTTGAAAACGTTCCAGACACGACGTTTACACGTTGAAACTTTAGTTTTCGAGTTAAAGTCAGTAGAACTGAGTTAATCATGTTACAGACTAGAATAAGCAAGGCCGCCCCGTACAAATATATATCAGTCGGAACAAACATTTCGCGACACCGTTTCACACATACCGGGCCAGCTTACGAGTTACCACCTATGTAACTGTGTGCGGATTATTTTAGAGGATTTTTATTTTTATTTGTCTTTGTAAATGATGATATATTTTACGAGCTTATGCGATTAAATGACTAAATGTAATGAATGTATGTAACTTAATTATCCTCACGTGACCGGAAAACGACAGTCGTTAACACAGGTGTTCTGTTTCATACATTTTGTGCCAGTCTACGAGTTACCAAGTATGTTACTCTGTGGTGGATTTTTTGGCTTTTTCCCGTTTTTGTGCTAATTATTAGGACTACCTATTAATGACCATAGGGTTGGAGCCATAGCCATTTAGTGTCTTGTCCAAGAACACATACGCCCACAATGGTAGCAACGGCTTCCATTACTTAGGCTTCTACAACAGCCTGTTACATTCGGGAACTTTATTATATAGTACAATAGCTGGGACACCTTAAGCATAACACCCGTGTGGTCATTAATAGGTAGTCGGTTATGCGAGAATAAAGTAAGTTACATTTATTTATTCATATAATATTCAAACATCCTGGTCGTGTTTTAAACAATTAATAATGGTATGCGTGAGTCGTGAGGACGTGAGGAAAATTCTTTATTTTTAGTTTACTACCAAATGGAACGAGAAAAGAGAATGAAAAAGTGTTTCATCTATCCCCAACCTACTATCTTTCATTTATCGGTCCTTATCACATTTAAAGCGAAACTCTTTACTTTATTTTAATATAGGCCAAGTTGTGCAACTTACTTTGTGAAGCTCCGCATTTCCAGAAGCTGACAAGATAGAAGACAAAGTAGATGAAACGAAGATACGAACGCATGTCTGCTTTCGTCTAAGTCGAGAATCAGACTGAAAATATCTTGAGGTGTTAGGGTATAATAGGACTTAATACGTTAGGGTATAATGGAACATAAAACGCAACAATAAACAATGGGGAGGAAACAAACGGTGCCACAGCAGTTCGCAACGGTCGTGAATCATTCAGGAAATCTTTAGCTTGCAACGCGGCACTCAATGCATCGCGTATGGGTTAGAACATATAGTTTTTTTTTCAAATACGTGATATTGCAGCTTCTCTCTGTTTTATGATATTTTAAATTAACTTTAAGATATTAAAGTGTTTGAAATGGCGTTCATAATTTAGTAACACGATCAACCGTATACCAGTTATAAGCGCACTCTTAAAAATAAACTTTTACTTTTGATTCTTTAATATAATGTCCTTCTTTCAGGTAAATTATCTTTATTACAAACAAACGTGCCGGTGTTGTAATATAGTAGGGTGGGGAAGTTGAGACACATTTTAACTCTATTTTTTTCGTCTAATGTGGTGGCAAACAAGGAACTTTCAAAGAATTATAAAACTATATGCTCAAGACTCCCATAGACCACTGTTAACTGTTTAAAACACGAACAGTGTCCTATCTTCCCCCATCCTACTATATATTCGTTCCGATTGATATTTTTGTACCGGGCGCTATTGCGCATGCGTCGAGACGCTAACCCGCATGCGCAATCAGTCGGAACAAATACCTTACGAGCTCTAATAAATACGTACCGACTGAAAAAAAGTTACGTGGAAAAAAGATACTTTATTTTTTGAATTTTTTTAGATAGGAATAACATGCACGTTAAAGTTAATTTAAAATATCATAAAACATAGAGAAGCTGTAATATCATGTACTAACAAAAGAGACTTATATGTTCTAACCCATACGCGATGCATTGAGCGCCGCGTTGCAATCTAAAAAAGCCAAAGATTTCCTGAATGATTCACGACCGTTGAGAACTGCCGTCGCGTCGGAGCTCGAAGACATCGTTCGTTTCCTCCCATTGTTTATTGTTGCGTTTTATGTTCCATTATACCCTAACGTAATAAGTCCTATTATACCCTAACACCTCAAGATATTTTCAGTCTGATTTTTGACTTATTAGACGAAAGCAGACATGCGTTCGTATCTTCGTTTCATCTACTTTGTCTTCTATCTTGTCAGCTTCTGGAAATGCGGAGCTTCACAAAGTAAGTTACCTAATTTGACCTATATAACAATAACGTAAAGGGCTTCGATTTAAAAGAAATAGGGACCGATAAATGAAAAACAGTAGGTTGGGGGAAGATGGAACACCTTTTCGCTCTTTTTTTTCTTTTTACATTTGGTAGTAAACTAAAAACATTCAAAGAATTTTAAAACCGTATCCTTACGACTACCACAGACGATTGTTAATTGCTTAAAACACGATTAGTTTATTTGAATATTATTTATAGAATGGATAAATATAATTTGCTTTATCCTCGCATGACCGAAAATGACAGTCATTATAACATGGGTATTATGCTAAAGGTGTGTCGTACTTTTCCTATGTACCATATGATAAAATACTCGAATGTAACAAGCTGTTTTGAATGTGTGTAACTTTGTGGTCGATCATTAGGGAGAATTTTATTGTAATGTAGGCTGATCCCGTTAGAGGGTTGATGGTAGCATTGAGTATCAAAATCGTGAAATCTGAGCAGACGCACTTAACACTGTGTAACTATAGTTGCGGGCTCGATGTTGCTACCGTTGTGGCCGTGTGTGTCCAAGACACTTGCCGTTAAGTGTCTTTTCCGAGGACAACGCCCACAAGGATTTTAGCGTCGAGCCTTAAACCCGTAGCCTCTGAGTTAAGGTGGCTGTACACAGTATCCGGCGTGCGAATCCGCATGCGGAAGCGAAATCCCGACAAAGCAGACAAAACAGACGAATTCCGGATACTGTGTACAGCCACCTTTAAAGGCAGCGGCGCCATCAAACTGTGGCATATAAAATATCTCCCAAAAAAATCCCCGATAAAGTAACATACTTGGTAACCACGCGAGGGTAAAGTACGTTACATTCATTCATTCGCGGAATTGGACAAAGACGAGACTTTTTTAAATCTCTTTTTACGATCACCAATTTGGTGATAGACAAAAACGGATTACAGTATTATTCGACAGTATTCTCGCCGTTCAATAAAATGCGCGGAAAAGGCAGTAACTGCCTCTAAGTATTAAAATTCGTTGTCGAACAAAAAAACACATAATAACAATAATGCTCATTTTGAACGTCTAGTGAATTATGTTAAAACTGCTATAATTTTATAGTTTGCGAGTTTGAATCACAAATCCAGCACCCTAGTTAAATAAAGTAGAGTGGAATATTTCGCGCACTTTAATTTTGTCTCATAAAATTGATTTTAGTTCTGTGAAAAAAATGAGACATGGACATAAAAAAAAACAGGCAATGTGTCTTAAATTATAGATGAAACCAGCATAATAATACCGTTTAACATTATATAGATTAAGTTTACGTGGAAAAGATAATCGCACCAGCAGTTAATTTTTCTAGGTTAACTACAAGTTGTGGAATAATATTTATTTAAAAACAAACAAAAAATGTCCCGTCTTTCCCCACTTAGTTTTCGTCCCGTCTTTCCCCACTTTGTAGTTATGTAGATTTTTATTGTCAAATTTCGAAAGGTTTGTTTTTATTTAAAAACTTTATACCTCAGGAGTTATTCAAATAAAATACACTAATATAATAATAACACAAAATAATAAAAGATTTTGTATGATAAATATATTTGAAATTCAGACACAGGCACTTCACAGGGAAATAAATTATAAAAAGTGGCTTGTGCTAAATAAAAATAAAAAATAATACCAATTATTTATACAATAACATACTGTAGTCAAAAAAAATCTAAAAAAATATCACTCACAAAGTAACATAGTAACTCGTAAGCTTCATTACATTCATGTTGAAAACTATAGCACTGGACCAAGACTAGTTTTTAAAACTGATTTTTAAAGCAAACCATAGTATTAGGTGTTATTTACGTGCAGTACTAGTAATAAATTCACTTTTTGATCAAAACTAACAAGGATTCTAAACTGACCCTACCACCCAAAATTTCAACTTGACTGACACAATTTTAGTACAGGATCTAGAAATACTTTGATTTTTTAAACTTGGGTTAATATTTTAGGTTGCCCTGCTCTTACCATTCCAAATGGTTCAATAACCCCTGCTGGTCCATATGCTGCTGGTACTACAGCCAGAGTCGATTGCAACAGAGGTTTTGTCAGAAACGGTAGTGCAATCATGACTTGTCCAGCAAATGGCCAATGGACAACTATAACCAATTGTCAAGGTAATATACATTTATGCTTTTAATGACGTGTGCATTACCTAATTAAAAAGGCATATCAATGAAAAATGAAAATTTGTATACGAATAGATATGCTCCAATATGACCTAAAGGTACCATCAAAGTTTGCCAAAATAGCTTTTCAAAATAATCTCGTGAAAAAAAACAGCTGGTTTAAAAAAAAAATTTGTCTGTTTTGACAACAGTTAATGCATGGGATTTCCCATAAGAAAAAGTCAGAATAAGCATTTATAATGCCAAATCAGGAATAAAAATTGATCATGATTAAAGTTAATAAAAATTGTTTTTATGTCAAATCCCATGCATTGTCTCAGAGTCAAATTATTGTTACCCTCGCGGTCAAATTGGCGGTTTTAAAACACATTTTTAAAAAAAGCTGTTTCGTATTTCGAAACTTTGATGGTACCTTTAGATTACGTATAAGCATATCTTTTATCTATCAATACACAAATTTTGATTTTTTGTTGGTATGCCCTTTTAATATGACATTAGTTGGATATGTTATTGTTAATCACAGCATGTTTTCCGTAAAAAATTTTTATTTATTATACTATTAAACAACTTCTTTTAACACTCTTTTAGTTCCATTCGGCTGCCCTGCTCCAAGTATTACAAATGGAGCACTCGTACCTGCCTTAGCTTCATATGACGCATTTGCAAGGGTTACATTTACTTGTAATAGTGGGTTTACTTTAGTTGGTAACAGTGTTGCTGTCTGTGCAAATGGGCAATGGAGCGCACAACCTCCTGAGTGCAGAGGCGGTGAGTTGTCAAACAATGTTTAATGTGAAATCATTCAATTTTCCTGATTTATATTAATTCTTGTTGTTTACGTTTGAGAATCAGTAGGTTGTCTACCTCTGCCTGCACTAAAGGTAACTATTTCTAATATTAGTTAGTTTCATAAGATTTATGTTTTAGATTGCCCTGCTCTCACCATTCCAAACGGTTCAATAACCCCTGCTGGTCCATATGCTGCTGGTACTACAGCCAGAGTTGATTGCAACAGTGGTTTTGTCAGAAACGGTAGTGCAATCATGACTTGTCCAACAGATGGCAAATGGAAAACTATAACCAGTTGTCAAGGTAATATATATCTATGTTTCTAATGATGTATGTATTCCTTAATTAAAGGGACATACCAATGGTAATTTGTATACAGATAGATATGCTCCAATGTGACCTAATATCAAAGTCTGCCAAAATGATACAGCTATAAAAAAAAAACGCGTAAAAATCTACTGAAGTAAAAAAATTTGGTCGTTTCGATACTGCATGAAATTTCCCATATGAAAAAAGTCACTTTGCATTTGACTGTTTCTAGTTTCAAAACCATTGAAGAAAAACCAAATTTTATTTGGATGTGGTAAAATAAATGCTTCTTCTTTATGAATATATGTAATAAAATAAGAATGTAAACTTTATTCTGTTTTAATTTTTTGATTAAACCAAGCTACATACCAGATTATGCCGACTCAGCAATTTTTCAAACCTAATGTTCAACACAAAAAAATTACTTTTTCACAAAAAAAAATAGTACAGCATGTAACACTAAGGTATAATGAATTTTTAATATAAAAAAAGTGTTTAAAATTAATTAATAAAAAAAGTGCTTAGTCAGAAAACATAATACTGTTTATGTTTTACATTTTTTTATACTCTTGAAGAAGAAGCTTTCATTATGCCAAATCAGAAATAAAGTTTGATTGTGATCAAATTTGAGTGAAATAATTTTTTAAGAAAAATCTTATGCATTGATTGTGTCACGGCCAATGTTTTTTTACTCATGGGTCGAATAAGCTGTTTCGTATTTTGAAACTTTGATGCTACCTTTAGATTACATAGAAGCATATCTATTAATACACAAATTTAGATTTTTTGTTGGTATGCCCCTATAACGTGACATTAGTTGGATAACAGCATGTTTACCCTGATATATTTTTTTATTTATCATACTATTAAACAACTTCTTTTAACACTCTTTTAGTTCCCTTCGGCTGCCCTGCTCCAAGTATTACAAATGGAGCACTTGTACCTGCCTTAGCTTCATATGACGCATTTGCAAGGGTTACATTTACTTGTAATAGTGGGTTTACTTTAGTTGGTAACAGTGTTGCTGTCTGTGCAAATGGGCAATGGAGCGCACAACCTCCAGAGTGCAGAGGCGGTGAGTTGTCAAACAATGTTTAATATGAAATCATTCAGTTTTCCTGATTTATATTAATTCTTGTTGTTTACGTTTAAGAATCAGTAGGTTGTCTACCTCTGTCTGCACTAAAGGTAACTATTTCTAATATTAGTTAGTTTCATAAGATTTATGTTTTAGATTGCCCTGCTCTCACCATTCCAAACGGTTCAATAACCCCTGCTGGTCCATATGCTGCTGGTACTACAGCCAGAGTCGATTGCAACAGTGGTTTTGTCAGAAACGGTAGTGCAATCATGACTTGTCCAACAGATGGCAAATGGAAAACTATAACCAGTTGTCAAGGTAATATATATCTATGTTTCTAATGATGTATGTATTCCTTAATTAAAGGGACATACCAATGGTAATTTGTATACAGATAGATATGCTCCAATGTGACCTAATATCAAAGTCTGCCAAAATGATACAGCTATAAAAAAAAAACGCGTAAAAATCTACTGAAGTAAAAAAATTTGGTCGTTTCGATACTGCATGAAATTTCCCATATGAAAAAAGTCACTTTGCATTTGACTGTTTCTAGTTTCAAAACCATTGAAGAAAAACCAAATTTTATTTGGATGTGGTAAAATAAATGCTTCTTCTTTATGAATATATGTAATAAAATAAGAATGTAAACTTTATTCTGTTTTAATTTTTTGATTAAACCAAGCTACATACCAGATTATGCCGACTCAGCAATTTTTCAAACCTAATGTTCAACACAAAAAAATTACTTTTTCACAAAAAAAATAGTACAGCATGTAACACTAAGATATAATGAATTTTTAATATAAAAAAAGTGTTTAAAATTAATTAATAAAAAAAGTGCTTAGTCAGAAAACATAATACTGTTTATGTTTTACATTTTTTTATACTCTTGAAGAAGAAGCTTTCATTATGCCAAATCAGAAATAAAGTTTGATTGTGATCAAATTTGAGTGAAATAATTTTTTAAGAAAAATCTTATGCATTGATTGTGTCACGGCCAATGTTTTTTTACTCATGGGTCGAATAAGCTGTTTCGTATTTTGAAACTTTGATGCTACCTTTAGATTACATAGGAGCATATCTATCAATACACAAATTTAGATTTTTTGTTGGTATGCCCCTATAACGTGACATTAGTTGGATAACAGCATGTTTTCCCTGATATATTTTTTTATTTATCATACTATTAAACAACTTCTTTTAACACTCTTTTAGTTCCCTTCGGCTGCCCTGCTCCAAATATTACAAATGGAGCACTTGTACCTGCCTTACCTTCATATGACGCATTTGCAAGAGTTACATTTACTTGTAATAGTGGGTTAACTTTAGTTGGTAACAGTGTTGCTGTCTGTGCAAATGGGCAATGGAGCGCACAACCTCCTGAATGCAGAAGGGGTGAGTTATCAAACAATGTTTAATATGAAATCATTCAGTTTTCCTGATTTATATTAATTCTTGTTGTTTACGTTTAAGAATCAGTAGTTTGTTTACCTCTGCCTGCACTAAAGGTAACTATTTCTAATATTAGTTAGTTGTATAATGTTTATATTTCAGGATGCCCTGCTCTCACCATTCCAAACGGTTCAATAACCCCCGCTGGTCCATATGCCGCTGGTACTACAGCCAGAGTCGATTGCAACAAAGGTTTTTTCAGAAACGGTAGTGCAATCATGACTTGTCCAACAGATGGCAAATGGAAAACTATAACCAATTGTCAAGGTAATATACATTTATGCTTTTAATGACGTATGCCTTTCTTTAAGAATATGACATTAGTTGGTTATGTTATTGTTATAACAGAATATTTCCCTGATATATTTTTCTTATTTATCATAATATTAAACAACTCCTTTCAACACTTTCTCTTAGTTCCCTTCGGCTGCCCTGCTCCAAATATTACAAATGGAGCACTCGTACCTGCCTTAGCTTCATATGACGCATTTGCAAGGGTTACATTTACTTGTAATAGTGGGTTTACTTTAGTTGGTAACAGTGTTGCTGTCTGTGCAAATGGGCATTGGAGCTCACAACCTCCTGAGTGCAGAAACTGTGAGTTGAAATATACTACATTAGGGTTGAATGCCATTGAATTGTTCCATTCTAACTAGTACTGTATTTACAAACGTTTGTAGAACCACCTTTTCTTAATGCATCATCAGTCGTACATAGTTTGGATCTGGTTCTACGAAACTAACAGACATTAATCACGTCCATTGTCAGTCTTTTATTCAAATAAGATTCTATTTTTATAAGACACTGCAGTGCCATTTAGGTTAAATATATATCTTTTATTAAATAATTGTTTGGACTTAATTTTTGTCTGTTGCGTTTTTGTAGCCAAGATCCTAACTGCATTTCTTTACACAAGAATCATTCTCTATGAGCACCAGGTCAGGGCCACATTCACAGGACTTTTTAAAGTAGTAATGTAGTAAATTACATTAAACCAAACACTTTTTTCGTGCTGTATGTATAAACTATGTAATATTAGGTCTCTCTTCATTTTTAAAGATTTTTAAAACATTATAATTAAAAGGTATTCAAAACTAGTCTTTTGTTTTTAGGATTTCTATATGGCTTTTTAAAAATTCTTTTTATTTATATGACTTTGTTCATTTAAAATTTTATAAAATGTTACTCTTATCAAATGTTTTTCTTAAATGTTTTCTATGACGCTCCTTCACCTATAAACTTCTTTCTTTTTATAATTTTTTTTAGTTTGTTCTGCTCCGCCAACATTTAGTGATGGTACGAGCTTCCCAAACCTTAGTGTAAACAAAAAAGGAGCGGTGGTGCTTTACTCCTGTAACGCGGGATTCACTTTAGCTGGTGCTTCAACAACTAGATGTCTTCCAAATGGTGTATGGTCAGCACCACCTCCAACTTGCCGACCAGGTTAACAAAAAGTTTTATTTGTTTTTTTGGGTTGCGGTGGCACAGATAAAATAATGACCAAAACACAGCACATGGCAACAAAACAACTGTCATAAAATACCATCTGTTTATAAGATTAGACAAGAATAATTGAATTCAGTTACTGTAAAATAACATTGTTGCTTGCAGAAGAAACTCTATAGAAAAGCTAAAGCTTCATCTAAATCAAGATTTCAAAAAATATATAAAACTTTCTGAATACTAATAATTTTTTTTTGTTAATTTTTTGACTTCTACAGGCTCTTGCATATGTTAATAAAGATACAATGTAGTATAAAAATAAAGAAATCAACACATAATAATACATTTAGAGAATATGATAAAATATATTTTATATATTTTAAAGTAGTTTTATGCCTACTGTATTGCTAAAAAGCAAATTTCAAATAAACATTCCTAATAACTTTTATAATCCAGGAGCAACTACTTGCGCTGATAACCCATGCTTAAATGGTGGTGCATGCTCTATGGTAGATATGGCATACACCTGCAGATGTACTGGCACATGGGTTGGAACGAACTGTCAAGTCCCACTAAGTAAGGGAAAAATATAAAATGAGACGATATTTGTGATATACTTCAACACTTACTCTAATCTTAAAGTTTGCCTCATTTTCCAAATATAAGCCACTGAGAAAAATTAAAGGCGAGCGGAAATTATACACATTTTAAATTGTTTTTCCATTTAAGGTGATGCTGTTCCCGCCTCAGTTAAATTTGATGCACCATTTCTGGCAACATACCGTAATTTGAGTTCACCTGCTACCAAAAAATTGATCAGGGAGTTTAAGACAGCACTCCGTCTTATCTTTTCAGCTTCTGGAACTAATGTGGATATCATAATCAAGTCCATTATGCAAGGATCGGTTGTGTTTAAGTAAGAAGAGTTTTATAGATTTGTTTATTGGATATTTTAATTTATTTTGGTGGCTTGAGCAACACAAGTCCTCCTCACAGGCATTTTTTTTAAGGCTTTCAAAGATAAAGATCGTCCTAATTGTTTGTAATATTATACTTAAATTCCTTAATAACTAGAAATAGTTTACCATGTTTTCATTAAGGAAAGACCTTTAGGACATGGTCTATGTGTGCAAAAATGTTTAATTCTCAAACATAATTTTGTTTTTAGTTCTTTGGTTGTCCCTCAACGCCCTGGCGAAGTAATTTCAAAAAAAGTAATTTCAGACCAGATTGAACAGGCAATAACTTCTGGAAACTTCCCCATGACCTCACTTGGTTCTCCAGAGCCAGGTCTGTACAAATAAAAATAAAAACATTTTCTTACTGGTACATAACATGCATACCCATACCATGGCACACAAATTACTGATCCTTAAAAACCAAAAGGTAGCTAATTCAAGACTTGTTGCTGTCGTGGTTGTTGGTATATATGTCTATGGACAAGGCCCTAGTCTGTAATGCTTTAACTTATAAAGAAGGGACATTTATTTATGATAAATAATTATTCCAGAAGTATTCATTAAACATATGTTTAATAATAAGTGGTTTTAATTCATTTAAAGTTTATAAAATGTGGTCATACATTTTGTACAGTGTATAAAATGTAGTTAGGTCACTATTACTATATTTTAACATACCACAAGAAGTTAACTTTAGCTTACAGTCAGTGTTTTTTGGGCAGATAGTTAAATTTAGCTTTTTAATTGTTAAAAAGCCCTCCAGTAAACAGTTTTCCAATATTTCGAACCTATTAAATCATTTTCCCATAAAGATGAGTGCAGACTTTTACTTACATCCGTAATCCCTACCCTTTATACACAGATGCAAATGAGTGCAGAATGAAAACAGATAATTGTCGAACAGAAGCAACATGCATCAACACAATTGGAAGTTTTGAATGCCAATGTCCATCGGGTACCTTTGGAGATGGAGTAACATCGTGCTCAGGTAACAAAATGCATTAGTGCTAACATATGGTTATTTTCATATAGCATTAACTTATATGCGACCTTTGATTAGTGTTTTAGAACTTCAACAATATGCCTCTGGATTTTCTATTTTGGTATTTGTTTTGGTATGTATTGATATTTAACATTATCTCGTTCTAGCTTCAAACTTCTGCTCTGGGGTTGACTGTGGAAATGGTGAGTGCCAGGTTACTGCTACTGGCCATAGATGCGTGTGTAACACTGGCTACAGACGAGGAACTACTGGCAAGTGTGATGCTGACGTGTTAGAATGTCAAATGTCTCCACCTAAATGTGGCCGCAATGGGATCTGTGTAGAAGCCCTTGGATCGTTTTCATGCAATTGTTCTCGTGGGTGGACAGGTAAAAGTTTTTGTAGAGTTTTGTTTTGTGAGGTAGAGTGCTAGGTTCTTAGCCGAAAGGTACAACCGTGTTTAACCCTTGATGCTGCCAACATTGTTGGGTTTAAATCTTTAGGGATGAGTTGGCAATGTTTAAATTATAAAATGTGTTTCAGTATGAATGTTTAAACTTTTGACTTTACCATTTTACAGGCACAACTTGCGATATGAACATCAATGAATGCCCAACAAATCCATGTGGCTCGAATGCTACCTGCCAAGATACGCCAGGATCTTATAGATGCACCTGCAGATCTGGCTACGTGTAAGTTACATTATTATATTTTTCTATTATTGTTCACAGGAGAATTATTTTATAGCCATAGATTTAAAACAGACAATTAAATTCAAAAACACGTTTTGTTAACTCACAGCCAATAATTTCTATCAACTTATAAACTTCACATTTTAAAAAACAAAGTTACATACATTGTAACTTGTATGGTACAGGTGTACGAAATAAAACGCTCATATTATAATGAATGTATTTAAGTTACAATTATTCATGGGTTTATTTACATTTACAATTTTTCATACATTCATTTGCATTTAAAATTATTTATAAATTCATTTACATTTACAATTGTTTATACATTTATTCACATTTAAAGTTGTTTATACATTTATTTGCATTTACAGTTATTCATGCACATATTCACATTTACAGTTACTCATAAATTTTGTACATGTTTCAACAGTGGTAACGGCAAAAAGTGCAACAAGATCATTCTATTTCCAATGACCAATTATAGAACCTTGAGATTGAATTACCAGTCAATCACTTTAAGGTATTCAAAAAAATAAAGATGTTTATTTTGGGGGGAAATAGTAAAGTTTGAATTTCACAAGTTTCAAAAAGAGTAGAAATATATCAAGAATTTCATTTCATTTATTATACTTATATACTTTTCGTGTTAGCTAATTTTTAACCTATTATTGTTTACTGTGAGATGAAGCTGTATGAACTTTTAAATAGTTTAAAACATGAATTCTACAAAATAAGTATTAAAATCTTGTTAAAATAGCACATATTTCGATTATCCGTTGTTGTAGTGTCTATCTATGATATTGTACATGTTTTTCATGCCTTGTGTTTTGTAACTTCGTTAGTATTATTGTCTTTTAAACTTTGTGCCTGAAAATTATATTCATTTGCGTACCGAAGTAAAAAAGACTAACTTAAGTTACTTTATCCAAAACCAGGCTTCCTGTTCCCCTTGCTGGTGGCTACACCCGATCTTTCACAATAAACAAAAATGGGGTGATAACCTTCCCAAAATCTTGGTTTGCGGCTTCTTTGGCTTTGAACACTCCAACGGTTAATTTGGAACGATTTAGTTTCCTGGCTCCATTCTGGGATCATTTTGATAGCAGGGATGTCAGATACATGGTACACAAGTGTTCAATAATACGACTTCTTTTACCCTTTTTATCACTAAGAAATATTTAACTAAAATATTGGTTTCATTTGTTTATTCAATTTACATTTACTAAATCAAAAATATATAATTCTCGATTTACTTAATTTTATGTGCATATGAAAAATTATGCTTTACCTTTTTCAGTAACATTACAAATTTATTTATATCCACCAATATATACTAGTTGTCATTTTAAGGGTAATTTAATTCATGTTTTCTAATTGGTGTACAGATTATGCTTTTTACTGATATTTCCAATAAAGAAAACAAAGGCGAGCGCAAAACCAAAAGTAGGCCTACACTGACGTGTATATCACAATGTGTGTATTACATGTGTTTTTATTACAGTAAAAAATTGAACGATTTTATGTTATTAACTCAAAGCCGCTGAAGAATCTTTAATTTTACCGAAGTAATTTTACCAAATATACAATAAAATACTCTATTAGGTGCGTGAAGATAGGAATGGACTACCTGACACCATGCCTGGTCTTTCAACATTAAAAACAATGGTCAAACAAAAGCATAATTACAATATGACTGCAACAACATTAATAGTAGTTCAATGGAATAAAATGCTTATGTTTCCTGCTGCAAGATACCCACGATTGGTAAGAATTTATTCATTAAGATAAATTACCAAACTTAATTCAATGTTGTAACTACTTTAATTTGTGTGTAATTCATATTCGACCAATTTTGTGTAGGTTAATGCTATAGCTATATATATGTATTTTGTGTTTTATATGTGTTTGTGAATTTGATTCCCTTTTTTGTATTTTTATATTGTGTACTTACAAATATTGCTGCTAAATTTGTTTACATTGTGTTTATTTTCCTTTTATTTTCACAGACAAGTACATTCCAGTGCGTGATAATTTCTGACATAAAGAGGTCGTTTGTATTCTTCATTTACCAACCTGGTGAAATGAAATGGGTGAAGGACCCAACAATTCGTATAGTCAACAATGTTTTGACTGGCTTGGGAAATCAAAATGGCTTGGAACATGTCAGAAGGGGAGTGTACACTCCAGATAGAAGCAGCAACATTGGTAATAGTTTTGTTTACTTACATAAACCTATATTCGTATTTTTTTGTTTCTATTAAACTAAATAGTGCCAAAAATCCTAGTTTAACATGTTAATAAAGCCCTATATAAAAAAATTGAAATTCTTCATGCACAAGCCCTTGGTCTGGGCTATAGATTTTAAAATATATAGTAGAGCTGCGATAAAAAAGCAGGTTTTATGGGTTGCATATTTTTAAAAAACTACAACTCTCAAAATTAAAAATTTATATTTACTCATTAGGAATCAATGGCATGTACCTGTATGAGTATTCCTACGCCAACAGCTCAGAGCACAAATGTCTAAGATGGATGGAACGCCAAACAGTACCAGATGTAAATCCGCAGACTCGACCATGTGCACCTAGTATGAGGTTCCTGCGATCTGATATGATAGAAATCACAAGTCGTGATAGATCACTGGGATTGCCAACCACACCTGGTAAGTGGAAATAAAAATAATATGACTGCAATATTAGTAAGTGTAGGATGCTCCATATAAAATAAAAAAAAGTTTTTTTTTTAAAACACCGAAATTATAACTGGTTTAAATGTTATGCAGCAGTATTGCAAATGCCTTGCTAAAAACCTTGCTTGTCAATGTTGTTAAGCTGCTTTCAATCAGGCAAGATACTTTGTTTTACAATATAACTTTATTACCTAAATTTATAAAAAACTTAAATAACATTAATACCTTATGTTTCTAACTCTGCCATACGCTTGTCTAGACGTAACTTGCTTCCAATCCGCGTTTGCAACTCAAAATACACCGGTCTGCTGCTATACCAGAGGTCGATTCAGCTTCGTTAGTCGTATTTACCGAAATATCCTACGATCAAGTATGCCACCTAGGCAGGCTGTTACAACATACAGAGGTTAGATTAATATTATTTTCACAAAGTTTTAAATATATTATTTGTATGTGTTCATGTTTACTTTAAGCCCATCACCGGGGTTAAAACAAACGCGAAAATCTTTTTTATTTAAATATAGTTTAGGTAAAAATGTTTAACCTCTTTGTGGACCATTGGATGTTTGATCTTATAAAAAAGACAGTAGTTTGAACTCGCTTTACTTTTGAACCATTTTTAAAGCCTAATGTTTATCCATCAGCATTAAGTAAATAGTTTAAGTCTAGAGAGAAGAATAAATATTCTAAACGCTAATTTAATTATACAGAGGAAGAAATAGATTCCTTTAACAATTGCTGTGGGCGTCAAGTGTCACGTTCTGCTATATCTTTCATGTGTGGAGGTTTCTTTCGCTTTAGACCACGGGCCACATCTAGGAGTTTTAGATTTCGTCGAACAGGTAATGTTATATTTTGCGGCGGTTTATATTTTATGTTTTTTCAGGCAAGTTTTGAATGTATCCCACATTTCTTAAACTTTGGCGGTTTGAAATAATACATTTGTTAGTCTTTCTCGGCACTTTCTGCAATGTTGATTAGACTTTGATTGGTATCTTTGTAATAAAACTTATGTAAATAATTATAATTTTTGCACAATCTCATTAACTTCCTATTATTTTCTGCTGATTTCTGATGGTGATGACTGCCAAGACAAATCAAATTTAATGTTTCGGTAATTTGTTGTAAACAATAAAAAAATATCATATTTTTACAGTTTGGGGTTGGGGTGATCCTCATTTTACCAACAAGGACCAAGTTGAATTTACACTCAATGGACATGGAGAATACATCCTTGTTGATCAACCAGGACAGTTTATGATGCAAGGCAGAGCTGAACCAGCACTTAATATTAACGGAACTGAAACCAAAGCCACATTTTTCACAGCTATTGCTGCAAGTAACTTGGCTAATGGAAATACAGTAAGTTCAATTTTGGATCAAAAAAACAATTTTGGATTAGAGATCATTAAATAAAGTTTTTTGTACTATATTGACTATCACTTACAATAAAAACATATAAACACAAAATATTGTGGAGACAAACTGGTAGCTATACTTTTTGATTTTCAGGTTACATTTTCCGCCAATGCTGCAGGGAATGATACGATTGTCCGCATCAATGGAGTTTTCACACAGTTTCCCTCACGTAAGTACTATTTTAAATTTATAACATGGGATGACAGAATTGATAAGAAACTATTTGAACACTGTTGCATGAAATCTATATGACACAAAACCTGCAAATTAAAAGTTGTTAACTTTAGCAAATATTCTGTATTTTGAATAAATAAATGTAACTTACTTTATCCTCGCATAGCCGAAAAAACGACAGTCGTTATAACGCGGGGGTGCACCTCCTGCCAGCTTACAAGTTACATATGTTGTTTTACCTATAAATTATATTCATCATGCATTACAATTGTACATAACCTTTTGTTAAACTTTAGATGGTTAACTTAGCTGTACGTTCTAGGTATTGGAGATGCAGCAATTATTTCTGGTTTAGTGTATCGCAAAACTAGTAATATAAACTACGAAGTTGTCTTTTCACCAAACGTAACTGTTACTGCTTTCACTGCCAATGGCGTTGTGGGATTCGCAAACAAATTTTCACCTGAATTTGAAAGCTCAATGAGAGGATTGTTGGGTAAAAGATATTTGTTATAAAATATTGTGTAACCTTTTTCCTGGTTTTCCACAAAAATATGTTTAAATTAATAAAAAAAGATTTTTACTGTGAGTTTTGTTTATGTTCATTTTAACAGCCACTTTTATTGATACTCTTCCAATATTAGTTTTTATTTATAGGGTAAAATAGTCATTTTTGTTTTAAATCCTTATTTTGGTTTCAGGTCCAATTGAATACAGAAACGGTACATCTGTCAATGTAACTTCACTGCGCATCAAGAACCACAGCCAACTTTTGGATGGAACCATTGACCAGATGAAAATATTTCCTATTGGGCAGTCATGTAAGTATAAACATGGATATAACATTCCAATAACATTATATTTATGTGTTAAGATTAGATCTAATACAAGACTTAACTTTTCTGAGTATTCTGTAATCTGTATGTATTTAGTATTGTAATTTAGGCTTTCCAAAGATAATTATGGCACCATTAAGTTACTCTTGACTTTGAGTCTATACTTATATTGTTATACTGGGTTCAAACCAAACCTAAATTTGATTTATTTCCACACCAGCTGCAACTACTGAGCTTACAAATTAATACAAACAAAGTCCCATGAAATGACCCACCAAGTTTGGTACTTTGCCAGTTTTATTCTCAAACAGACATTATATTCCTTGGGATCGATTATCAGTTACCACATATTTTTGTAGGTGATAATATTTTATTTTGTCATGTATCAGTTTTCACAACCAAGGAATTCCCGCTTTGTAACAGATACTACTAAGTGTATTGTCACATACACTACTTAGTGTATTGTCCAAGATTTAAAACAATACCCGTTAAATGTATCGTCAAAGCAAACATAGGTGTTCACATTGGCAGTATAAGTGATTCTGATGATTACCTTTACTCTGCAGGGCTTGTTCAATATGCAGAAACTCTTTTTATGTACTCTGCAAACAAATCATTTGCATATTACAATCGACCAAATAAAGTTCCAGAGTTTTTACGAAACTTAGTCGACAGTCTTAATGGTACTACACTGTCCAACATAATTACCATTTGTGGAATGAAGAATCTTGCCTGTGTTTATGATTTTGCCCTTACTGGAAATCAGCAGCTTGCTGTGTCCAGTGGAAACATAGCACAAGAAGCAGAACGCTTAGAAGCACTTGCAGGTTAGTTTAAAACTATTTATTTTGATAAAGAATAAAACAGTATTTTTCAACATTTTTAGCTACACTACACTTCCAAATAATTTGTTGTTTACAATCTATCAAGATTTAGGTAGTACACATTTTTTAAGATATTTTAACTTTAATAATTTAATGCTGCAGCATTTCCCTTACATTTTTAATTTTTATTTAATATAATGATTGTCTTGCATTACAGCAAACACCGCCCCAACACTTACCTATGACACTGAGCAATCTCCGTTTGTGGTAAACGGTACATTAAGAATGGAAGTTGGTGCTTTAACTACAATGCAGTTCAAGGCAAATGACACAGACAATAATAGTTTGTCTTTCTCAGTCAACAGTGATGAGATCCCGGGAGTTACTATCAATTGTAAGTCTCTGTTTAAAAATGTTTCCTTGTATGTCTGTATTTTACCAATTGCACTGGCTATTGAAATCCACAAATCCCTTTAGTTATTTTATATCTTCTTTTGTATAAATAAAATACCTATATATTCAGTAATAAATAAAAAGACTAAATATGTTCAAATAGTAATTTTACAAACTCCTGTCACTGTAAACTAGCTTAAATACTTTTCTATAAACTTAAAAACAATAAATTAACATATTTTACCAAGTAAAAACCTTATGAAAATGAAAAAAAGATTTGCATAACTAAACACTTCTTTCAGCTGCTGGGCTTCTAACATTTGTTGGTTCTGCTGCCAATTTTGTAAGCAGTCCAATCGCCCTTCAAGTAACAGTGAATGATACCTTCCTGGAAGTCACTGTAGAAGTACCAATGCTTGTGTGTGACTGCAACAAGCGTGGAACTTGCCTTTGGGAAGAAAGCATTGTAAATGGAACTGACAAATATGGTGTAAGTGGAAAATAAATGGAAATATTAGGAAGTTATGATACCCCACCTCCTGTATTTTATGTTCTTTGTTCAAATAAATCTGTTGTCATTTAAAGGTATAGAATCCGTATCTACTAAAATATAAAGATTATTTGATTTGTTGTGTTGTTTGTAATAACACACCAGTGAAACTGTTTAAGAAGTGCAGATTATTTTTTAAACATATTAACATTTTAAGTTTTTTTTAAAGAAGTTAATACTTTTCACTTGTTAATTGGCACTTCTGATGCAGTTTTTAGATTGTGTGTTAAACTCTTGCTGATAATGTTACAGCTTGTTCAATGCAACTGTAAAGCAGCATATGATGGGGTGAATTGTAACGAGGATGCCAATGGTTGTGCAGGTAACCCATGTTTCGGGAATTGCATGGATGTCCCGGCTCCACAATCTGGATTCACCTGTGCCCCATGCCCTGCTCATTTAACTGGTAAAACATAACTTCTTAATAATTAATGCTGATATATTAGACCTGTATGCAATGGTAGATAGATATAAGATAAAATACATTAGTCTTTAAATATGTTGCCAAACTGTACATAGGTGTTTTAAATAATTTAATTGTTTTAAAACAAAAGTTTCCAAACGAGATTGGGTCAGTCTCGTCAAAAGACAGTAGAAATAACATACCATGATGAAAATATAAAACACAGCTGATATGCTAAATATAGTTATGATAATTAATGTAACAAAATGTTTGTTTTTACCTTTATTATAACTCAATGATAGATTTAAACTTTTCTGGACCATTCTAATAAACCTTTTTTTTTAGGCAATGGAACAACATGTATTGACCGAGATGAGTGTGCAGAGGGAACAGACAACTGTGCTCAGAATTGCACAAATGTGGTCAACTCATTTAATTGCTCATGTCACGCTGGTTTCATGGTAGACAGTTCAAACTCATCAAACTGCGTCAATGTAAATGAATGTACGATGAATCCTACCATCTGTGCAGCTGGTGGATCAGCAGCTGTTTGTTTGGACACTGAAGGATCATATATGTAAGCAAAAGCTATATTATCAATTAAATTACAAAGCGCAACACTTAGATTCTAGCCCTACTATTTTTTTTTCTTAGTAAATAATAGTGATCCAGTGATATTTGTTCTTGACCAGGGTTGAAATATCTGTCCGCTTATTTTATAAACTTTTTTTGTGCTGAAAGCGAGATTGCACATATTTTTAAAAATATTTAGCACATGTTTTAGGCACCCACAGTTAAATCTGAAGTTTTCACCGATAAAAACAATACTTTAAAGCTCAAAAATGTTTTAAACTTTTGCGTTACAGATAAAAGGCAAAAAAACAAAATTTAAAAACTGTAGAATTACCTTCAATGGTTTTACAGGTGTTCCTGCCAGCCGGGTTATAAAATGGACGGTGCAGGAGTTTGTGTTGATATCCCAGATTGCAACAACAGAACCATATGTGATAATGCAACATCCGTTTGCCAAGAAACACCAGGGTCTTATGAATGCGCCTGCAAAATGGGATACTCAAGGTAATTGAAATTAGGAATCAAATTGTGCTTAAGTTCCTTAATAATATTTGAAAATTACTTTGCTAAATGCTAGAGTTAAAAACAATTTTCTTTTGTATTGTCCTATTCTTTTTTAATTTTATATCATTTTTTTATCACAGCAGTCTTATTAATTTGTTGATAGCCTACTATTTATGATACTTTAAACACATTTTTATTAATTTATGCATTCTCATTCTTTGCTATAAAAAAACACAAATTTTATATTTATGTTTCATTTTCCCGAGGCCACCGTGTATTTTCATTAATTTCAGTTTCAATATATCAATATTCACTCTTCTGATACCTAAAAATATATTTTATATTCGTTACTTAAATATATTCTGCATAAAAATATATTCTGCATAATTGGATAATCAATATGTTTAACGCACTATATCTCAAATTCGCATCTACAATTTATATTTTTTCACATTAGACCAGCCGGCAAGTCCCCGCAAAGTCCATGCACCAACACCAATGAATGCGCCATCTCTCCCCCTGTGTGCTCAGTTGGTTCTCAATGCTCAGATTTGGTTGGCTCTTTCCAATGTGACTGCTTGTAAGTAGTGTATGATTTTGGGGTAATGAGCCAATCCTGGTCTTATCTTTGGACTCATGAAATGCCAAGCTGCAGGATCTCACACACATAGAATATAATATATGGTTACTTTTATATTAAGTGATTCTTTTACATTCAAAGAGAGTTAATTATACACAAAGTTGAAAGTATGGTAACTCGTAAGCACACGAGGATAAAAAATGATGCCAATATTACGCTTCTGACTGCGATGAAGTGTCGCGGCACCCTCGCAAGAAGGACTTAAATGGCCTTCCTGGGTGTTGGGGTAATGGGCCAAATCTGGCCTAAATCCCAGGTCCTTGACAAGGCCCTCACCCATAACGAATAAAAAAAATAGTAAATAAAATACATTCAAAGTGGAAGCATGCAGATTTGTCTACTTACATTAGTTGCAGAAGTACATATTTTAACTAAAAGTATGTTTTTATTGACTTTTTTTATTAATCTTAAATGTTTTTAGACCTGGCCACAGTAGGATCAGTTCAACACTGTGTTCTGTCAATACAACAAGTTGTGCAAACATTAATTGCACAACAGAAGGTTCTGTTTGCAATGAACATGGCAGTAACCCTGTTACATGTGATTGTCCACCAAACAAAGTGAAACAAGGAAACAAATGTCGGGGTAAGTAAAATCAATTTATTTTTCTGCTGCTGTTGCTACAAAGCTAACTAAATTTTATTGCATCTGAATACATTTATTGTTTTCTGGCTATTTGAGTAAAATGTACAGACTATATATTTCTTTCTAATATACACAAAAAAATACAAAACCCACAAAAAAATAATCACTCACAAAGTAACGTAATGGTAACTCGTAAGCTGGCGCAATTGTATGAACACCCGTGTTATAACGACTGTCGTTTTCCTGCCACAAAAGGATAAATTAAGTTACATTCATTCATAATATAAAAACTCTATTGAAGGATATGCATAACAGACCGGCCATTTGGTTCTCGGTAAAATCCAAATGAAAACTTGAAACCATTGAAGTTTAAAATCATTTTTTGCACTACATACATAAATAGTGTTTATATTTCACCAGCTCACTACAAGTTCCAGCAAAGATTGAGAGATCTGTTCCAACTTGATTTCAACAACTTAAACAGTCCAGCATCTCAACTCTTTATTGCTAACTTCAAAAACCTAATGAGACAACTACTGGCTCCAATAAACTATGCAGACTTAATAGTGACAGAATTAAGAAATGGATCCGTTATTGTTTTGTAAGTTTTTCATCTTTTTTTAAAAAAACACCGTCACCAAAAAGTTGTATACATGAGGTGTGTGATACAGAATACCTGGGTTATAACAGTTGTAGTTTGCTAACCACAGAATAAAGTACAGAATATTCATGTATTTTATTTTTATTACAAAATTCAGGTACGATCTGGTAATGAATGAAACTGCCCCAGTGGTCTCACAAGAGCAAGTTTTGGTCGTGATCTCTCAAGCAATTGCAAGCGGTCAATTCAACACCTCACTTTTCGATGGAGCTCCAGCTTCTTGTAAGTAGAGAGTTAAACAAAAAATGACCTAATTTATGTAGTTTAGATAATAACAATTTTACAACTTCCAAGTATGTCAATCTAAATCATAATAATAACAAATAATAAAAAGAGGGAAATAACCACCAAGCAGAAGTCGTTATTAAATGTTGTGGAAAAAATATACACACTTATTACTATACAAACTGTGTGATCGCGATACCCAAGCATTTTAGTTTTTATTAAAGTTGTTCATATATAAACAGTGACTACACATTTGGACAACATGTGCCCTAAGAAGAATATAGCTCAACTGAACCTCCAGGCGTTGCAGAACCAAGCTTTTACCACAAGTCTAACATGCCAGCCTTCACTGGTCGGCATAAAGTAAGTTTATCTTATACCATGTACAAGTTTTTGCTGATATGTGTATGGCTACCAACTTAAACTGAACCATTGTTCACTGGCTGGAAAAAAAATTAAAGTTTTTCTAAATGTCCGCAAAGGCACTTATGATAGCATTGTCTAGCCACTGAAATAGGGTAAAATAAAATCTCCGAATAAAATATTAAATTTTGTCAATTTTAGCTTAATTTGTGGAGTTGCTTTCTTACAGATTATTAATACTCTCGGGACTGTGATATGGCACCTTGCATTTTTAAGTTTGCAGTTTTTTTAAGGGTCGCATTTAAAGTCCACTACTCTTTCAATAGAATGAATTTATAAATGTAATGTAATTTACTTTATCCTTGCATGGCTGGGAAACGACAGTCATTAAACACGGTGTTCTGTTTCATACACCTCGTACCAGATTACGAGTTACTAACTATGTTACTTTGTGGGTTATTATATTTTTTTCACTAAATTTTTATTACAATCACTTATATATTTTTTTCACTAAATTTTTATTACAATCCTTTAACTACAGTATCGACTACTGCAACCTAACCAATGCTGGAATATCACCTGCGGACTTGGTTATAGCTGGACCTGGACCCCTTCCTGCAAATGTTGATGCTGCTTGCAAACCACGTATCTTATCTTTACCTGATGGCAAATTAACTGTTACCTTTTTGCTTTTCGACATTTTATCCTGCGGTGTGAGAACGGCAGTAAGTTGATTTTCACTCGTTTTCCTATTAAAAACTGTAACCATTTTTTTCCAAAAAATGCCATTTTTAACTTTTTATAACTCTCACAAAAATTGAGATTAATAACTTCATTTCCTCATGCAAATAAACATTTAAAAATAACCCAGACAAAATGAATACCTATTCAATAACATAAAAATTAAATCAAAAATATTTTTAAACTATTTTCAGAGAAAAAAAAAACTAAAAAAATTTTCTATTTTAATAGATGGACCAAGAAACAATAACCTTGTCATACGATGTCCGTAACATGCCACCCACCACAGGTGTCATCCAACGTTACTTTGATGCTTGCATCACTTTCAACTGCACCTTTAACAGGACTGCACAGGTTGATTTCAGCCCTATTGACCCACGAATTGAGTAAGGAAATCTTGTGATACAATTTTTTTATACGGAAATATTGTTCTGTAAATATAACTATTTTCCGATAAAAGACTTTTTTTATGTAAAATTTAATAAAAAATGACTTTGCAAAAATTTATGTAGTGTGAAACTAAAGTTTATAAAACGAAAGAAATCTGTACAAATGCGATTCTGTTGCTATTGCTGCCAAACAATTTTATTAAAACCAACATTACGTAGAATATGTATGACGGCCCAAATTTTTTAAAAGGTCTTTTTTAGTCCTAATATAAAAGATAAATAAAAAATATGAAAAATTTCTTACAAATAAACTTTTAATACACCAGAAAACTTGCGCTTGCTGCACAGAGTGGTGCCGGAAGATTTGATATTTCTATGAATTTGTTCCGTGATGAGAACTGCACCATGCCATTCCAAGGTATTGGTGCAAATCCTCCAAATGTATTGGTTGAAGAATACATTTATTTCAAGGCTACCATCAATAAGCATAATGCACATATGGTGCTGCAGGTAAATTTATTATCAAATATTTGTTCATAAAAATGCAAATTTAACAGAAAAATTTCGTATGTGTTTAAATTGACATTGTGTGTTTTGCAATGCATTTTTATTTGGGATTCTAAAATTTTAAACACTTTTATATTTTTAATCTGTTGAGCCAATGGTAGATAATTTAAACTGTTACTCATAAAAGTTTTTTTTAATTATCTTGTTAAAATCAAGTTGCGGAAGTATGCAAAATAAAAAACTTTTTACTTCTGATAACAAATATTTAAAGATATTTTAATATTTTATTTTTATGTATTTTATAAAGGCTCCAAAATGTTGGGCAACACCAACAGCCGACCCCCGTAGTATGCAAAAATATGACATTATTCAAGAAGGGTAAGTTTTTTTTGTTTTTCTTCGGAATGGATTTTGTTGGCAGATGCGACAGTAATTTGTTTAATTTTGAAATATAGTATGTAGGATTTGAGGCTCGATTTTGTCATCCTATTGGGCACGTGTGTTCTTAAGCCAGTTAATGAAAGCCATTTTTAAGCCAGTTGTAATTGTCCTAAAGTAGAACAAAAAATTGAATAAGACAGTTTATTTTACGAGATCAAAATATGTTTTTTTTCTAATATTTATCTGTATTTAAGATATAATATCAATCATTTGACTTATGTGTAAAGACATGATTTTATGTCATTTTAAAATCGGTTACTTGTATTTACTTACCTAGTTGTATGTCATGCTCAATATTTTTTCCAGTTGTGCTTCTGCCATGGATAAACCGAATATCAAGGTGGTAAAGAACTATGAGACGTATTACATCTCAGCTGGTGTGGCTTCCTTTATCTGGACCAATATCACAGATCAGAGAATTTACATTCACTGTGAAGTGGATGTCTGCTACAATACCTCAGGAAGCTGTTCTGGACCAGTAAGTTTTTTAAACTGTGTAATTTTATCCTTGCATGGCCTAAAATGACAGTTGTTAGACACGGGTGTTCTGTTTCATACACTTTGTGCCAGCTTACGAGTTACCAAGTATGTTACTTTGTAGGTAATTATTTTTTATTCATATGTGGCAGATAATTTAGACAACCCATTAGTGACCACTGGTTTGAAACAATTGCCATTAAGTGTCTTGCCCAAGGACACATACACCCACTAACAGTAGCAGCGATGAGCCTTGAACCCATTAGTCCATTACCTCTGGGTTGTGCAAGATACTAAGCGTTAATCACCCTAACCCAGTATTCATTAATGTGTGGTTCAAAATACCAGTAATACAAAAAAAATTCAAAAAATCTCCTAAGGCTACATACTTAGTAACTGGTATATGGGCACAAGTCGCACAAGTTGTATAAAATCACCAAAATTTAACCTTGATCAATTTTATCTTTTTGCCAGACCTGCCCATCTCGCAGAAAGCGTTTTGTTGGACAAGTGAATCATCCAAATTCTAAGCTGTACTCAATTGGGCCACTGAAAATTGTGTCTGCTTGCGATGAGGTATTACAACTGGTACTAACTAGGGCACTAGGCTCATATAAACAACTGATATCATTTTATGTGTAGTGTAATAACATAAAAGCATTTGTACATATTCTAACAGCTGTTGTTTTGTCGCAATATCCTGCTTTTTAGTTTAAAATATTTCTAAACCTTCGCTACCATAATTGTACAGACAAATAAAGTTATTATTATATTATTATTACATAAAATCAGAAAATACCCACTTTTAGCTTTCACTCATATTAATTTGTTTTCAGGAATTAGTTGCAATTCATGACGAATTCTCCATAAACTTTGTTACCAAACTTTTAATTAAATGACTTTTTTTGATTTTTGATCTTTTTTATAAATGGTACAGCGACAGTTAGCGACCCAGATTTAAATTATTTACTAAATCTGTAAAAATTAATACCCGTATCCGTATTGTTAGGAGCTAAAAAAATTATATCAAACAATTTGTACTTGTTTACAGCTTGAACCTCAAACTTGTTCACAAAAGTGTGTTGTGATGAATGGGAAGCCAAGATGTTCTTGTATGGACGGCTTCTACTTATCTACTGATGGCAGAACGTGCATTTGTGAGTGTTCTATATAGAAATATATTTTATTAAAAACTTACGTATACAAATAGTAGAATGAGATAAGATAGGAATTATTTTGTCATTCCATTTAGTAGTAAGCTTCGAATATTTACAGAATTAGTGCTATATATCACTAGGCTCCAGACTTTAAAAAAGCAGTGTTAATTGTTAAAAACACATTCAGGACATGATGCTAACTGTACATCTAACGATCTAAGCAATTTTGATATATATACCTTGAAAATGTTCTGGGTATAAATTAATGCAAGTTTTTTTCAAATTGTGGTATGAATACATAATTATGTAATAAGTTGTGCTGGTCTATGTTTTAGTAGTAAGCAAAAAATAACAACTGTATTCTCACCGCTCCTAAAAGTGTTGTTAATTAATAAAATCCTAATTAAAAATATATGATAATATGTGCTAGCAGTTTTCAACTTACCCCACATTACTATTCTATGAAACTTAAGAAAAATATTGTAGTTGATGTTTTTTTGTTTTATTGTAGTTGATGGAGCCAGTCTAAGAAATCCTGTCCCAATTCAAAGCGAAAACTTGGTGTCAATGAATCAAATCCTTATCTTCGTTCTCTTCATGTGTGTTGTTTGTTTAATTATCACTCGGGTACGGGAGAGAAAGAATTAAACTTCCGTGATCTTCTGTTACAACACAACAACACATATATCTGTTATCAAAAAAAGCAATGTAACTTGTTTACTCAGAATTAAATTTTTAGGTTCAACACTTCATGAAAATTATTAAATAAATATTGAATTGCAATTTGATCTCTTGTGCTTCATTACAAAAATAATAGAAGAATGTCATTTGTATGCAAGAGTACAAGAGTTTTTTAATTTATCGCAGCCTTCTGGCTTCTCTCTCGGACTCAAGGTCCCTTTAATTAGTACATGTCCGCTATGTCCACTATCTCCGGTATGTCTACTATGTCCACAATATTCACTACATAGTGGACACTGGACATAGCAGACATAGTGGACATAGCAGACATAGTGAATATTGTGGACATAGTGTATATTGTGGACATAGCGGACATGCACTAATTAAAGGGACAGGAGAGTTTAACAGCACAGACATTGGAACATTCAAAAACTTCCCCTAGCCTATAAGTTTCTAAAAGCTTGTGATGTTTCCTAAAACTTCTGTACAAAATGTTTCAAAAAAAGTTTTCTCAAAAAAAGTTTCCAAAAAATGCAGAGGCACTAGTGAAGAATCTTCTGGTACATAGCAGAATAGGCTGGTGGAAAGTGTTAGTAGTTGGTGGTTAGGGGGGGTAACACTAAAAGAGGGAAATAGGGAAAACTTGCATTCCTAAGAGAGGGGAAAAGGAAAAGAGGGAAAACAGGGTAATGCTGCTTAGTAAAAAAAATTAGATTTTTTTATATTTTATTTACTTAACTTCGATAATTAGAAAAAGGGAACAGCAGAAAATCAATACTAACCCAAGGGAAAAGATAAAAAGTCAAGAAAAGAGGGAAAACAGGAAAAATGGTGGAAAAGAAAGAGGGAAAAGGAAAACAGGGAAACAGTTGAAAAGAGGGAAAATAGTCGTAAAGAGGGAAAACAGGAAGAAGAGGGACAGTTTTCCCCTCTTTTCCTTTTTTTCCTGTTTTTCTTTCGCCCCTCCTTTTCCCTGTTTCCCTCTTTTCTTTATTTTTCATCTTTTCCCTTGTTAGTATTAATTTTCTGCTGTTCCCTTTTTTTAATTATCAAAGTTAAGTAAATAAAATCAAATTTAAAAAATCTCGTTTTTTTACTACGCAGCATTTCCCTGTTTTCCCTCTTTTCCTTTTCCCCTTTTTTAGAAAAAAGTTTACCCTTTTCCCCTATTTCCCTCTTTTAGTGTCGATTTCCCTCTTTTCCCTTTTCCCTCTTTTAGTGTTACCCGTTAGGGGGCTAGCTGTTGATGGTTACTGGGTTAGTGGTTATAGGGGTTAGTAGTTAGTGGTTAAAGGAGTTAGGGGTTAGTGGTTACCAAATAAGGTAAGGGAGAAGACTCTTCACTAGCACCAATGCAGAATATGGGAAAAAAACAAGGGCTAAACAATAAAAAAACATTTATAAGAACGTGGACAAAACGTAGACAACATGGCAATAACATGGACAAAAACAACATGAACAAACCATGGACAAACATTTAACGAAACAAACAGACATTGACGAAACTTAAAGGAACTGTTGCTTGCAGACTTTTTTTGTTCATTTTGTCCTGTCTCACCTGAACGAGATGTCGCTCGTTAAAAGTTCTGTCTTAGACTGACTTAAATTAATGCTGAAATACACAAAGTTGCCGTGATGATTATCAGATTCTCTGACGACATAAAGTGTTGATTAAGACGCAAATTGAGCACGTTTTTATTTTATTTTTTTTATTTGCTTAAAACAAGCAAAAATGCAAAAAATCAACTCTGCAATTATTTTACATTTAAAATGGGTGTATAATTGATACTTTCCGCTCATTATAAAATATGACATCTGAAAAAATTAACGTACGCTATAATTGATAATACCTATTTCGATCTAAATAATAGCGATGCCATATAGTTTTCTTCAAGCTTTTTACAAAGCTTTTGCGATCGCAATCTATCGCATTTACGGACCTTTCGCGTGTATAAGTTCACTGAGCCGAGCGTCTTGGACATGGTAGCTTTTTATAGAACGTTTTTTAGACCGGAGTCTGAACCTTTTTCATTGGATCTATTCGCTCCCAGCTCTCGTCTGGATGGTGGGCAATAGCGTAGCGGTTTTCCTCAACTGTATCCCCACTCACAATGCTGGAAGTCTCACTGGAATCGTCAGTGACTTGGTATTTCATCGAGGCATCAAACGGGCTTTCGCGGGCTTCAACCTCGACCACGTTCGGCACCGAGATGTTATTATCGTCGAGGCCAAACCGGGATCCGTATTCGTCACAAAAAGAGGCGTTTTCATCGAAATCGTTTAAGTGCTTAGTAATTGCGCGCTCCTTATGAGATCCATGTGAGCTAGAGCGACCGTCGTTTAAATGTTTGCCGTTTCCGTCGTCGCTAAAGCCAGATGTGGACGTGGACGTCGAGTCAACGTAGAAGTTCTTTTTAGTTGAGGGTGGAGAGTCATACACGCGGCCGGTAGTCAGCAAAACATCCTTTTCGTGTGTCGGACCAATTTCATTCACATGATCATTGGATAACTGAATGCAACACAAAGTCAAGATTAACTTATTCCAATTTCAACAAAATAATTTTAGTATGGTCTACTTACGCTTTTTATTTGATTGGTTTCTTCAGATGGGCTCACACCGTACAGAGGTTTTCTATAACAAAAAGCAAAATTATTTTATGCCAATAGAACATACGGTAAAGTTGTTTTTTTTTCCCTCCAGTTATAGTAACGAAGGTCAGAAAAGTATGCAGAACAAAAAAATCTTCTTTGCTTACTACCAAACGGGAAGATAAAATAGAATGAAAATGTGCCCATTTTCCCCCACCCTACTATTTGTGGTAGAATTTTAAATATTGTTTGTGATACTTACTGTTTTTCAACGTAGGAGTCAAAGTCTCCGTCTTCCTCTGTAGAACGGAATAAAAATAAAATTTAGATTGTAATTGTTAACCAGTTCAGAATTAAAACGCTAAATTTTAAGTTTAGAATTTGCTTTAGTATTGTTTAAAACACAACATAATGTTAATTCTTTTTTACAATATATTTTCCGAAGAAATTTGTAGTACAAGTTTTATTTAAATTTAGCAGTTTATTCAAGTTCAAATGAAAATCTTATCAAGAAGCACTGAAAAAATCTATATCAAACATAAAAGGATCGAACGTAATAGTAAAACTTAATTTTTAAAATGACTTAACTCGTTTCTATCCAGTTAGGGGCATTTATTATTGTCGTGCAGTGGTCTCGTATTTTAACATTGCTATGTAGCTTATTACTGGACAATCGTAAACAAGAAGTTTGTTTTCGACCCAAGGGACCGTAAGGTCCATTTAGGAAATCTAATTATATATACCACGCGAATCATTCGACTTGGCTAATGTATAGACTACAGAAGTTGCGCTACAAATGAAGATCTAATATGATGATGTCATACGGTACTATATCGGCTGGTTATTTAGACCAAAGTCGAACGTTTGTAGCTGTTGCAAATTATATAAAAAAGGATTTGGGCAGCTGACCGTTTTTTTCTCCGTATTTTATTGAAATTTGACCGTTGTTTTTAAGTTTGCGGTATTTGTTTGAATATAAAGCAAAAATTCAAATATTTCCTTTTCTTTCGCTTTCTGTAGTGTGTAATTGCGCATCACACAAAAGGTGGAAAATATTAGAAAACTTAAAAAGCAAAATAACAAAATAAAAATCGAACTTACGAACACTCCGTCTCGCTAACTGTCGATCTGTTGGTCTTTTGCATCCAAAATAGTAGATGACGAAAGAAAGCAGGAATAGAATAAGCAATCCACCGAATGCAATAGCAGCGACCACTGCCCCGCTTGCAAGGACCGTCTCATCTTCATCATCTCCTACATTTAGACGTTACATTATTATTGCCCGTTGTGTGAAAAGGGACTAACCTTTAAACGCATATTTAGTTTTTTAATATAGTACTGTGGGGAAAGATGGGACATCTTTAGTACATAATGTCCAAAGTAGCCTGAACGTGTTTTAAACAATTAACAACGGTCTATGGAAGCGTGAGGGTACGATGGTATATTTCTTTAAATATTTTTGTTTGTTACAGGATGGAGCGAGTAAGTAGAACGAAAAGCTGTCCCCCCTTCCCCCACTCCCCCACTATATATATTTTTGTGCCAAAATGTACCGATATTTTCTGTAATTCTGCTATATTACTGTAGTCAAAGTGTGAGTAGTACGATTTTATCATGTTATGTTGAAGTAGAAGTTATATATAGTAGGGTCGAAGGAGATGGAACACATTTTGGGTCTATTTTCTTGTCGTATTTGGTAGAATGGTAGTAAACAGAAAAAAAAAACATTTAAAGATTTATAAAACGGTATCCTCACGACTCCCATATAGACCGTTGTTAATTGTTTAAAACACGATCAGGTTATTTGGATACTATGTGCTAAAGGTGTCCCGTCTTCCCCCTACTGCATAATATATTTCCGTTTAATTTTAACACGTTGTGCTTTGCTTTAGTTTTGTTATATAACTTCCGATTTAATCCGCAAAAGTTTCAGGTAAAGAAATGTCATGTAAAACAAAACACAACAATTCTTACCTACAAACTGATCATTATCTCCAATTATAGCAGGGTCACCTGAAAGAACAAACAAGTTTAAATGCCTTAATTATTACAGTTTGAAATAAAGGGTGTTTTAACCCTGACTTTCGCCATCTATATACCCTTTATTAACGGTGTGTTTAGTCATCGATTTGCACATGTTGTTTTAACTCCAGTACATTTTTGAATTCGTTATAGTTTGAGCGAACATAATGAATATAACCTGCTTAATTTTTCGCGTGAACGGATAACAATAGTCGTTATAACATGATGTTCTGTTTCATACACCTTGTGCCAGCTTACAAGTTACCAAGTATGAAACACTGGTAAATGAATAAATGAGTGTACCTTATTTACTCTCGCTTGTGTTAAAAAAACAACACACATACCTTCAGGTACTGCTGTAAATTTAACTGACATTACGACTCGTCCCACTGGATTTTCGATCAAACAAAAGAAAACTTGTGATTTTTCAAGGTGAGTTATAAGCCTTGGCTCGTTGGACGTTTCTAAGTCTTCACCCCACCAAGTGAATCTAAACAAAAATCAAATGTTGGTTAGTGGAATATACGTAACTTTTAGCACTGTATGTAAGCTATACGGTAACAACGTAGTAACTGCTTTGCATTTTCTGTTATCGTGAAGTTCTACTGTTTCCACTGATAGTTGTAGACCTTTATAGTATTCTGTTAAAGCAATATTCCACAACATTGTTTTGCACTTTTGCTAGATATAATCTTTAGCTTTAATCATTTTGAACAAAAACGCCTTTTTGCGGGAAAGCTGTATTAGAGTTTTTTCCGCCGAGTTTTTACAACACTGCAATTTATAACTGGCCTGCATCTATAGCACCGATGTACTGTTATAATAATCGTATACTAAACCACGACATTAATATCACACGCGAACAACAACTTGTCAATTTAACTCAATCAGCGATCTGTATTGCAATCACGCCCAACTCTTAACTAGACAGCGCAATAAATCTTTGCTGGTAAAGTCAAGTTGACCGCATGCCCTTCTTAAAGCAGCGAACTGCGGTCGGATGCTATTCTTCTGTTGGGAATACAAAACACAATCGAACGCGTCAAGACAAGGACGTTTATAGACCTTGCGTCCAGTTCCGATTGATGACAGCTTTAACAAGTGATGTCATCGCGTCTGCAGTTCAAGAACCTTATCCTATGGTCTCCGAGGAGCGGGAAACGCAGTCAAATCGACGGTAAGACGGGATTAACATCAATTGGCAACATACTGATGCATAAATAGCATGACCGCGCGGACCAAAGCGGACAACAGAAAATAGCATTGACTGACAAGATGTTTTGAACACAACAGAAATACTTTCCAATGTATCTATATAGCAACAGAACACGGTATGAACTGCCGTATAAGGTTTAACTTTAGCGTATTCCGCTCGCAAACCTTCTTATCCGTTTAAAGTTCACATCACGAGGCAAATATATTTAATCCCCGTATTCCGCATTGGGATTACCAGTATGTAAGAGCGCGGCAAAGTAATGCATTACTTACGTGGGTGATGGAAAGGCTCCTTCGGCGATTGCCATTGCTATAACCGTAGTGTTAATTTCGACAGTCTGAGCTGGACTGATCACCATTTCCACAAGACCACCCCTTTTCTGAGACACTGAATCTGTAGTATTTTGGGTGGTTGCATACGTTGTGTCTGCAGTAAATGGGGAATAAACGTTAGAATGGTAAGGTATTCCAACAATGATTTATTTCAGTGATTCTTAAACTTTCGGGGGTATTAGCAGATCACTCGGATTTTGCCTTTGCACCAAATTTTAAAATTAAATCGAATTTTACAATTTCACAAAATAAATTCATAAACCTTTTCCGTGATGTATTGGTAATTAATTAAAGTTTCACGCCACATAACTTAAGTAGCGTTGATATACTTACATGGAACTTCTGCACCCAGCCAGTCAAAGTAAACGGGCACTTGGTTCTGTAAGCTGGGTTCAACTGAAACAAAATAAAAAAAAAGTTTTGGCCTAATTTCGTTGAGCGAGAAACCAATTATTAATCGCATACTCATTTTACGCTCAGTAATACAGTTTTAAATCTTTTTAACAGCTCAGGCAATTTGTAATTTTCAAATAAGGAGAAAAACAGGGACTTTTGCTAAGTTTTTAAAAGGAGGTTTTGCAATTAAAATATTACTAGGAGACGAGAAGCTCTATGAAGTACTCACCTAATGATACGTTCTTTTTAAGTGTTGTATTTGTTTCTGGGTGGTTGACCACACACGTGAACGTTGTGCCTTTGTCTTTTGGAGTTATTGTTTGATACAAATAACCTATCGTGTCTGGTCCTTCGCTTACCGTCTGTTACAAAATTTAAAAACATAAGTTTGTTAAATTTGTAAATACTACGAAAATAAAACTGGTGAGTAATAGTAGGGTGGGGAAAGATGAGACACTTTTCCATTTTATTTTCTCGAACATTTGTAGTAAACAAAGAACAGTCAGAGAATTATAAAAACGGATCGTCACGACCCCTACACACCGTTGTTAATTGTTTAAAACACGATCAGGATATTTCGATATTATGCGATAAAGGTGACCCATCTTACCCCCACCTAACTATATGTATTGCTTGTTTACCTTGGAAGACTGAATTTCCCACGAAGCTTCCGGAGTAGTAATTATCCACGTGATGTCAGCAGAGGGCTTGGACCTTGTTGACCGACAAGTCAAAGTCAAGTTGTTGCCCGAAGTGAGAGTCGTCAACTTTATTCCGCTCGGTGGAACTAAAGAGAACACACATTGAATAAATAAATGATTTCATGTATATTATAATGGGGTAAATGGTGTTTTACTAATTTCTAAATGTTCTTTGTTTATTGCCAAACAGGACGATAAGAGAAAATAATACCATTAACCATTTTCGTCAAATTTATATTACGTTTATCCTTACGTGGTAAAAAAAACGACAGTCGTATCGAATCACGTAATCGGTTGGTAGTTTTATTACGACCCGATGGAGTATGTTGTCATTTGTCGTAAGTTTTGTAATAGGAGTAAATTATAGAAACTTGGATTCGAGATATTGCGAACGAAAGAAGGAGGACTACGTCTCTCTATATATAGTATTGTGGGGCACGATGAAACACCTTTAGCACATAATATCTAAATATCCTGATCTTGTCTTAAACAATAACCAACGGTTCATGAGGGGCGCACGGAAAGGCTTTATAATTGTTTGAATGTTTTTGTTTATTACTAAATTTAAAGAGATATTAAAATAAAAAGGTGTCCCATTTTTCCCCACCCTACTACATAAGTACCACTTACCGAATACTGTTAGATGCATAGTAACGCTCATTTCTTGTGGAATTTCCGACGGCGTAGTTTCATTCACCATCACTGTGACGTCACAACGATAATCCGACTCGTCGGTTCGGTCCAGTGAAGATATTACAAGTGACGTTTCGTCGTTGGCCAGTTTTACACGATCCTAAAAACACAAAAAATTAATTTCCTGTTTTTCTCCCTTTTATCAGATTTTAGGATTAAAGATTGTGCGTTATAAGGAACAAATTAATATTTTAATTCGCGAGTTTTTAAGAGTTATTTGTTTTTTTTCTTCGATTACTTAATCTAGTTCTATATATAGGCACAAGTAGTCCATATTTTACAGTCAATACTGAATAGAGGATAGAATAACATTATCAATAATTCAGTAACCTATCAACGAGGAGGGATAACACTTCACGGCTCCCATACGCATTGCCATAAAACGTGTTACTTTTCTTACTTTTTTAAACACATTGTTTTTTAAGAATTCAGAAAAAAATACAAAAGGAAGGAAACTAGTTTTTGGCGGTGTGGAAAGGCCACATGTAAACACGGACACAAATCACATATTAAAGTTTTTTTTCCTGTAGAGATATTTTTGAATCGCACACCGCAAAATACGCAGTGTCCGATGTAGTCAAACGAGTTTAAACAGACTTACCAAATATCTGAGGCCAGGCGTGTCCCATTTCGGCGGTTCGTAATAGTAGACTACCGATACTTTTCCATCGTTTAACACTTTGTACCTTTAAGAAAGCAAAAAAATACAAAATCAGATTTTAATATTTTTAGGAGGTATTTATGACTTCTGCTTGAAGGTACTAATTTTCATATACGGAGTTTTTTAGACATTCCAGTAAAACCTAATTAAATCAAATTAAATTTACGAAGCAAATTTAAAAGTATAATAACTACTTTTCAAGAGCAAATTTATCGGCTGAAACCACATGTGTTTTAGTGGGAACCGACAGAGCAAAATAAAGTGTCAAACAAATTCTGAATTTAGTTTTGATATTGTAGGCCGGAAGAAGATAAAATACCCTTTCATTCAATTTCTCACTCTATTTGGTAGTAAACATTTAAAGATTTATAAAACTGTATCCTCACGACTCCTATGGACTATTGTTAATTGTTTAAAACATGATAAGGATATTTGGATATTATGAACTAAAGGTCCCGTCTTCCCATACCTTACTATATAAGAAGGTTTATGTTTAATGTTTGTTTTAGTTCTTACCATTTTACTTCCTTCACAACTTTGTTAATTTCTGTTTCGACTTTGCAAGTCATTTCTACAGGGTGACCATAGACTCCAGATACGTCGTAATCGTAAACGATGTTCAGAAAACCGTCAGCTTGGAAATCTGTTGAAACTTGGCGTTAAAAGTAAACTCTAAAATGTTAAGTTTTGTTTAAAAAAGAAACGAAAATGGCTTTAAAGTGATGCAAATCCGTTACACAACCATAATACGGATACAGTTAAAGGGTGGAGTAAGATGAGACATGTTTTCATTCTCTTATCTCGGCTCATTTGGTAGTAACCAAAATATTTACAAAAATGTTCAACCATAGCAAAAAGCGTTGGAAGTTGCTAAAAACACAAAAATATTGGATTTATAGGTACTAATATCCCATTTTACTTCACAGTACTATATACCAGAAGCTGTCAAAGTTTTATTTATGCATTCTTCTTTTGGCAACGGGTATTTAAACTACCATGTATGCAAAGCTATTAAAACTTAATAAGTTCTCACCCATTATGCACCATATAAATACACAGGCCCACAGTGTCTTCCCTGTCGTCATGTTGTCGTATAATCCAAATTGTATTGACAGAAGATTTTATGCCTTAATAAACTGTAAAGTACAAATAAATAAGTTGAAATCGTGACTGATAATGTACAGACCTAACCACCTCGACTGTGAGAACTGATCATTTAATAATCTGACTACATTCCTGTAGCCCACTTAACTTTAAACTTGTGCTCGTTTCGACTCGATTTGCCTCATATTAAATATGAACTTGCCATTTAGCGAAGCGCCATAGGCAAAACTAATGAATAATCCAACATACTGTATAGGTATACTTGTGATGAGACTTTCTGCTGATTTGGTCAACGATATCCAGTATGTGTTCCCTAAGTAAATATGTACTGCTCATACGTATAAGATCTGACGAAAACCAGAACTTTTCTGTACGTTTCCTATAACTCTTCAACTGACAACTTCTTCTTTGTATTATTCTGCTACGTGCTTTAAGATACCAGAATAACCAATACTCTGTACTGTTAATTCAAGGCGTGTTCGAAAGACGCTAACATAGCAAATACTGGATTCATCAATGAATAACTAATCTAGGCCGCCACCCAAAACTTATGTAAACAGTCGGTTCTCTCCGAGTTTAAAGTGTATTCAAACAACAGAGCGACCGATTTCAGTTCTCTGCTCCATCGGTGGTCCAGTGGGCCTTTCATACTCCATCAGCAGAACTTGCCAAAAACAATAACTTTAAGCGGATACATGGAGATTATCCTTTGGGAAAGGGAGCACAGGATTGCTGAATCTCAAGAGAACTTATAACTTGTCATATCTACATACAAAAGTCGTCCTAGTGCGTATACCTTGTACCTTAAATGATTTTTAACTGGCTCACTTGAACAAACAAGGTTTCCGCTGTCTAACAATTTCCACAATACATGTAGATTGTGTTTCCTTTATACGAGAATAAAGGCGAATTCCATTCTCCACAGCGCAAAGTTGTGACACTAATCTGTAACTTAAGCGAAACAGGAACCTAATACAAATTTGAATCTGTAGATAGGATTTCTGAAATAACAAATATTACGAAACCTTACAGTCTAAAGTGTGTAATGTTTCTAAGGCCGAGCCCTGCCGCTGCTTGCGTACCTGTTTAAACTATCCATGCTAGTCTAAACAGTTCCGTAATTTACGCCTGACCTGTATTGGTGTAATTTGATATATATGACATGCGCTGTAGCAAAAAAACGTACTCTGAAATAGGCATCTTATACCAAGTGCTCGTCTAGTCACTAAAATGCGAACTATGTTATCTTGTTGGCTGTCTGCTGTGTTTATACTACAACCCAGCAATTAGTTAGACTGTAACTTTGTTTCAACAATAACTTGCGAGTGTAAGCGCCCGTTGCCGTAGAGAAACGAAGAAACTCATTGTTGTATGCCCTCCAGGCGTTTTAAAACACTCAAGTGACGTCACGGGGAGAGAGATATGCTCCATCGAAAGCGCGAACCACGATTTCGACTCCTACGCAGTTTGATTAGCAGGTGAAAAGACAGCGTCGATTATCTCAGATTGGAATGTCTGATAGCTAGAACTTGAATGTAGATTGCACTGAACGTACATTCCAAATGAATCGTATGGACAAATCTAGATAAAAGTGTTTTGTTTTTCTAATTAACCACTAAACGAGTTTACTGGTCCGCGTAAAAATTGTCTAAATCCAGACAAACTGACGTTGGTAAGATTATGGTGTTAAAACCGCATCATAATGTTTAGATCTCAAACGTAAAATCAGATTTACATGCTTGCCTGAACAACCACAAAAGCCTTTACGAACGCGTCTGCATTTCAAGTTTTAAGCAATCCAAAATAAACCGAAAAAATACATTTTAACGTGATTTATTTTTAAAAACAATTATTTTCAAAACCGTGTATTGGGACAATTTTACGCTGGGATTACATTTTAACAACCGTTTCGGGCAAAATAACAAACGAAATGGTCTGTAGCATATCGGAAAATCCACACAAGGCAATTATAATACGCATCATTAATTGTGTATTCTGTTCTGTATGCGTGAGGTCCTACGACGGGAACGCCATGTGATATGGAATTTAGACTAAAAATGGTTAAGTTTAATACAAACATGCATTTAATTAAACAATAAAGTGAATGAGAGAAGACGGGGACACCTTTTGCACATAATATCATTCATTCATTCACAACCAAAAATGCCAATCGTGTTTTAAACAATTAACAACAGTCTATGACTCTATACGAGTCGTAAGGATACGGTTTTATAATTCCTAAAATATTCTTTGTTTACTATCAAATAAGACAAGAAAATAGAATGAAAAGTGTCCTATCTTCCCCCACTCTACTATATACAGTAATAATCCCGTCTCTTAGTTCACAAAACAGACTCGAATTATTGCAAAACGGTGCTTTGTATTGAGTTGATATGTGTTGGTCAAAAAGAAAACATTGCGCATTAAAATGATCAAGAGTCGGCCGTCAGTTGTCGGTTGGATAAACTGATTTTCTCTCCAGGTTTAAACGCTGGCATTCCCAAATATGGACAACTTGCACAACGGAACGCATCGCCCAGATAGCACTAAAATAATGTAAATATGTATTATCAGATTTTATCACGATTTTGATAAAAAAAAATTAACATTCTATGAGCAAAATTTTGAATTTTTAAAATTCTGATGGATTTCAAAACCAAAACTTAAAAAAAATAAAACAAACGGAAATGTCATTTAAAAATGATTTGGGATCAATAAACTTCGGCCTTTTTCTTCATGAAAATTACTTCTACACACAAACAAAGCACTTACACTTCCACAAGCAGATGTAGCAGCTTTAGGTTGAGGAGTCTTCCCGGTTTCTAACTCTTCTGCAAGTCCACATGTGCTGGAAATAAATGATAAAAATACATTTAAATGAATGAATGAATAAAACTTGCTACATCATCGCATGCACTGGAAAACGACAGTTTAAAAACTGTTGTTTCTTCTTTCATACACCTGATGCACGCTTACAAGTTACCACGTAGGTAACTTTTTGGATGGTTATTTTTATGTATGTCTGGTAATTTTTAAACAACCTATTAGTAAACATTGGGTTTAAGCAATTGCCGTTAAGTGTCTTTCCCTAAGAAATATACGCCAACAATGGTAGCAGCAAAGAGCCTTGAAGCCGTTACCTCTGGGTTATTGGCAGAATTCTGATCCACTGTGCAACAAACTTGGTATGTTATTTATCATTAAATGTTTATATTAACATGATAGAGAATCGGTAAGAGCAAACTAATAAAAATTATGTACCAGTTTTTGCAAGCTTTCTTTGGTTTTGTCTCCCCAGTCCCACATCCTCCTTTTAAACTTGTTGCATCCGGAACAACAAGATCCTCTTCTTCTAAAAGATCATCATCATTTATCAATTCCTGAATGTAACAATATCATCAAATAAGTTTCCCCAAAAAATATGTTTTAATTTTATGATCTTCCTTTTTGTGGTCAAATGGATAAAAAATGTTATATAGTAGGGTGGGGGAAGATGGAAAACCTTTGCACATAATATTCAAACATCCTGATCGTATTTTAAACAATTAACAATGGTTCATGGAAGTCGTGAGGGTACAGCTTTATATTTCTTTGAATGTTCTTTGTTTACTACCAAATGAAACAAGAAAATAGAATATAAAATTGTCCCACCTTCCCCCACTATATAGTCTATACGTAATGGTATGTAAACAATTAGGAAACAAATATAAATATCTAAGAACAACAAACATGTGAAATACCACATCATCATCATTCATATCCATGGCTGATAAATTCCAAACTGTTTTTGCACTTTCATCCTGGGCTGGTTTCTTTTTAGCAAATGATAATTTAGAAGACGACCCGACTTCAAAGTGAGGTTTTTCGCCGACGAGGATCTGAGATGCTGCATCACCCGTGCTCGATTCTGTGAGGCCAGCCTGGGACACATTGATATCAAATGGATGAGAGTTTCTTATTTAATGTATAAAATGGATAAATGTTCTTATTTTAACATATTAAATAAATGGATCTTTTTTTACATATAAGATGAACAATGTTACTTATTTATCTCTGTGTGGAAGATAGACGATTTTATTTTATTCTATGTGAGTGTGGTCCTGAGCCTGGCACGCCATAGGTACTGGGATTTAGGTCAGGATTGGCCCAATACCCCAACACCCAGGGTGCTACCGCATGGACCCCACCAGTTTTTGTAGCCTGCCGCTTTCCCAAAAGGTAGGCAACAAGGGTTTAATGGTAACGAATGGGAGATGTTCATGATGATGATGTTAAGCCCAGTTTTCACGATAATGCAGTTTTGTGGGAATTCTGACTTACCAGGCCTGACTTTGAGATTCTTACTTATTTTAAATGAACAATTTACATTTGAAACAGATAGGTAGATGTAAAACAGTGGTTCTGTTTAATACACCTTTTACTCACCTACAGGGTAATACAATTTGCAAGTTACCAGTTATTTTAAAAGTTTTTTTTAGTGTATGCTTAATTGCTTATGTTTTAGACAATCCATAAAAATCACTAAGTTGTAAGGGAGTAAAAAATAGGCAATTGAAGAATAACAAATTAGTCATTCCAAGTAAACTTAGCATACCTCCATAATATTAATGAAACCAGATAACTTTAAAGTTGATGTTGTAGAAGCTCCTAAAAAATATTATAATGTGAATTTATATCTACTTTATTTTTATGAAGTATATAATGTTTATCTATATTTGTTTATGAAGTAATCATACATAACTGTTGTAAAAATTTATATCTTATACAAATTTATATGATTTACATAAAATTGTACCTAATACCAACAGTTGCATGGATATCCTAAGCCCTAAAGTTAAGCATGGAAGTCTGAACAGCAAAAAACATAACTTTTTTTGTTTTATAATGTTTATATTTAAGTTTATAATTATAAACATATGTAAAGTTGTGTGTATGTTTTTTCTGCATGGGTAAAAATCTAAAAAACTTTTATTTGATTATTGGATTAGAGCAATTTCCATTAAGTGTTTGCCCAAGGAGACATGCACCCACAACCACAAATGTAGAAACAACCAACCTATAACTTATATATTAGCAGGCGCGCCAACCACTGTGCTGCAGCACAGGGTAAAATTTAAATAGTGAATATTTTAATAGATACTGCTTTAATACAATGTTGCATTCCCAAAATAAATTTACCAGCATTGTTGTTCTTCACATAAACCTTTCCCTGTGGTTTCAAAACTCTAGCGATTTCAGCAAAAATCTCATTTGAATAAATTTCTTCAGCAGAAAATAAACCACAGATGGCAATGTCATAACTTGAACTTTCATATCCACCTGTTCACAAATGATATTACTTTGTGTATGTGCATTACAAATGTATATTTATATACACTTAAAAGACAAATTTAGGAAATTTTCAGCATTTGTTTCTTTATGTTAAACTTTTAGTAAAAAATACCAAATTATCAAAATTTTTCAACCTATTAAAACCATACACAAATTTTCTTTTCATGTTTCCTACTATATAGTAGGGCGGGGAAGATGGGACATCTTTAGCACATAATATCCAAATGTTTTGATCGTGGTTTAAACAATTAACAGCGGTCTATTGGAGTTGTGAGGATATGGTTTTATAATTCTTTGAATGTTTGGACTAGAAAACACGATTTAACAGGTGTCCCATCTTCCCCCACCCTACTATACTATTAAATATATACAATATTAAAATTTTGGCTGTATATAGACTCAAGTTACCCATTTTCAATCTTTGAGCATTCTCTAGTTGAACGACTCCAGTTGACGATTTTGTTTTGATAAGATTTACCATCGTTTGCATTTTATCTCCTGTTGGTGGGACGCTCCACACGACCAAGACGTTATCTCCTTGCTTGATAAACTTCTCCATTGTAACAAAGATTCAACTATTTTAAGTTGTACAACGTAAAAACGCAACAGTATTCAAAATTTCGCGATCTCAGCTGATATAAGGTGCTTCGTCACGTACACAGAATTTACTAGAATGACTCGACATATCTGAATTTGTTCATGCATGAAGAACATAAACATCGTTTTTGAGCTTCATTGCGACATAATGAATTTTGTTTCTACATAAACTAATGCTTTATGCCACGAACACTCTTGTATAATGTAACATGAATTACAAAGTACAACGCACAAGTTATATTACGCTACCAGGCTATACGGTTTAATAACTATAAACTAAATAAATAAAGCAAACCGACATTTTACACTTACAAAATTATCTTGGTTCGCAACAAAAGTGTTTTTAAATAAAATACAAAGATATATATTTTTTAATGGACGATATGTCCTCGCTGTGCCATATTTAAGCGGAGTACAAGCGACTTTTGAATCGGAATCGCGGTTTCTACTCGCCGCAGATTCGCCGAAAAAATTGTGCAACACAGAACACAATTCAATGTTATTTGTTTCTCCACAAAGAGAGAAAGGTGTTATTGTAGTGGAATACTTAAGTGGGAATGGAAAAACAGTCTTTCGCTCCAAGTGCAAGTAAACGGAAGGAATGCTGGAAAGCTAGAGACCATTTTGTTCAGTGCACAAGAGACTATAAATCCGAAGAGGACCAAGAAAAACATTGCGCTACTTTGAAAACGGCATTTGAAAACGCTTGTCCGAAAGTTTGGGTGAAGCATTTTGTTCGGCAACAATCTTGGAAAGATTATAAACAAGACGTTCTTCAGCAGCGTGCCAATCAACAAAGTAATCCGCAATAAAATGTATGAAAAAGTGAAAACCCATATCCTTCCTGAAAGTTCCTCAAGTTTGTATGGTAATTTAGACGTGAAATATGAGAACGACAGGGATACGGGACATAAATCAATGACTTTGCTGTCAATTCATAACACTAATGTTAATTTATTAAGCTTCCAAAGTGGCACAACTGTACACGCGCTTATTTCCCCTGACAACCCAGGCTCTAAAAATAAAAGTAATGTAGTAGCTGCCAAGTGGCTCCAATTATTAAAAGAAAATATTCTGGCCGTGCTTAGCCATAAAGGACTAGTCATTTTTGACTCTGAAGGCCAATTAATGATGTTTTCATTGGCAAACAGTGAAATTGATGAAACAAGCTCATGTCTAAGTATCGCATGTGCTAAATCGAAATATATTTGTGTCGGAACAAGCAGTGGTAAAGTTCTTGTTATTTGTCTAAACAAAAATGTGTACACGGTTAAAACTACACTACATGACCATACTCTACCTGTTATGTGTCTCTCTGGTTTGCAATCCTCAAAATCTAATGGGGTCGATATGGTAAGTGCAGATGATGGTGGGACAATTCATTGCTACAAAGCAGGTTCAGATCTCTTGTTATCCGGCAAAATTCCTGGTACTGGTGTAGCTTGTACTTCTGTAAAACTGGTACAAAATGGCATGGTGGTGGCAGGGTACCTTACTGGGCACATTCGTATATTTGATTCGTCTTCATTCACCCTGCTTGCTGACATAGCTGGCCATGTCCGTGCAGTATCAAGTCTTGATGCAACCACTTTAGAAGAGAAGTCAAGTTACAATGTCATTTCTGCAAGTGAAGACAGCTTCTTAAGAGTTTGGAAAATTTCCAACCAAGATACTATACAAGTATCTCATGAATGGTGTTCTTCAATAAGAGACACACAGCTTTGTGGGGTGCGATTTTGTGACGAATCTGGCCAAGCTTTTGTAGCGTCAGGTTACGATTGCAAGGAAATTTGGCAATTTTCAAGGATATATTGAATGCTTTAAAACTGCAAAAACAACTGAACATTTTAAGATCGATGTTAGTTTTGCTTGTTGATTATCAGTAGTTTGTAGTGTTCCTCTTCGTTATACCAACATTTGACCTAAAAGATTCACATATATAAATAATTGAAATGGAACATGTGTTTTGCGATTTGTGTTGTAGTGTCCCCAATTTTAATTTTAGACTGTAATGAATTAAATTTATGTGTGTCTAGTTTTGACAGACTAGGCAATTCATGGTAAAATTGCAAAGATAGAATAAAATCAATGGACAACTGCATAAAATTGAGTGAACTAAAAGTTGACCCTATTGCACTTGCTCCAATTGGACAAGGAAGCTATGGAACAGTTTACGAAGCTTGGCATAACCGCCATCACTCAGTTGCTGTGAAGATTTGCCGTATACATATGGATGAACAGTATGTACAAGAACAAGTTGCTGTAATATATATATCATTAACTTTCATACAAAGAATGCCTGTATAGCTGTATTGATACTCAAGTTTTAGTTTTTAAACCGAAACATTTCAAATAAAAATCATATCATAGATATGTGGTGTGGTGTAACCTGTAATGTTTATTGGCTATTTAAATTGTTGGGAACACCTATATAAATGTATTATTATAATATGCAATAGTACTTTTTCAGGAATTTTCAAGAAGAAAAAGAGTTAAATAAAAGGGCCACCGATGAAAATGCATGTGTTCCTTACTTTGGTTTTATTTCGGAATACTACCGTGGCTTGTTATATAATGGTCTTGTGTTCAAATTCATGGAGTGCGGCTCCTTGGGTGATCTTCTGCATAGGCACAATGTAAGACATTCGTTTAAAACTGGAATCATTATTCTTTGTTGTATAGTAGGTTGGGGTAAGATGATCCATGTTTTTAAGGTATTTTTTATCCCTGTATTTTGTCATTTAGTAGTAAACAAAGAAATTTACATAGTTAACTTTAACTAAATCCTCTTAATTCCGAAAGTGCTTTTTAATTGTTAAAAATACCATTAGGAAATTTTGTGTGCCATTTTACTCTTACACCACAGTACTATATATATATAATATATATGTGACAAATGCATTAAACGAAATTTGTTTCATGTGTATTTCTGGTGGCTTTAGATTTAGAGTTAAAACAGTATGCAGACATCGATAAACTAATGAATAATAATATATTAATAAATTAAGTAAAAACATATTTTTCCTTAAATGTTAGATAAGTCTGTTAGTCTGAATTGTAAGTTACAGCTGTATAATGCGATTAGGTGAGTAGTTATGTACATAAGTAAAATGATAATACATTCACTACATTGTACATATGGCACAACCTATATATTGCTTAAAACATTAATTTTCTATACAAGGTGTATCCAGACAACTGTCTTGCCTTTCGAATGCTGCACGAAATAGCAGTTGCGATGAACAAGTTGCACGAGATAAATGCGGATCAAAGATTGTTGCATTGTGACCTGAAGCCTTGCAATATTTTACTTGATATAGATCTTCATGCACATGTAAGGGTTAAAGTTTCGGTGCCGTGGCAAAGTGTTTAGCACGTCTGCCTGTAACCCAGAGGTAATGGGGTCAAGATTCGTCGTAGCTACACCACTGTGGGTAGTGGGTGTATGTTTTTTTTGGCAAGACACTTAACCACAATTGCTCCAACACAGTGGTCACTGATAGGTTGTCCAAATTATCAGCCATACATAAACAAATATTCATAAAAATTATTCAACCCCAAAGCCCAAAGTAGCATACATAGACAGTAACAGCTGGCACGAGGTGTATGAAAACCTGTGTTATAGCCACATGAGGATAAAGTAAGTTACATTCATTTAATGTAGTATGCTAAGTTGCTAACCATTGTATAAAATAAATCACTTAAATCAACATACCTTACTTTATGCTCGCATGGTGGGGAAACACAGTCGTTATATCATAGGTGTTCTGTTTTACACACACATACTACCAAATTAGTAAGAAAAGGTAAACGTGTTTAATTCCAGATTACTGATTTTGGTGCTGCCCGATTCTCAACAGTGACCGAGAATAGAGATCGAGTAATAAAACAGGATCCTAACAGCATGAGAACTATACCATACTGTGCACCAGAATTTTTTAGTGACAACTTTAGAAGAACTTCAAAATATGATGTGTACAGGTAATCCTCTATTTAGATCCCGGTGTTGAGGTAATGGGCCAATCCTGGCCTGAATCCTAGCACCTATGGTGTGGCACACGGCAGGACCTCACCCACATAGAATAGAATACTAAATGCATATTTTGTTAATGATTTATTATTAATTTTATCTTGATTTTTTATTTCTAGTTTCTCCATTCTTGCTTGGGAATTACTTGCTCGTGAGATACCTTACAGAGGTAAGTATGAATGAATGTAACTTACTTTATCCTTGCGTAGCCCAAAAACCACAGTCATAATACAGGTGTTTATACACCTCGTGCCAGTTTACCAGTTACCATGTATGTACTTTACTTTGTGGGTAATTTTTTTTCTTATTTTTAAGTAGGACTGATAATCTGGGCAACCCATTAGTGACCACTGGGTTGGAGCAATTGCTGTTAATTGTCTTGCCCAAAGACACATACTCCCACAAATTAGATACATAACAAACTTTTGGCACCAATATTTCTTTTTAAAGATAATAATCTCAGTTTGTATGTTTTTCTAGCAGTTTTTCTATAAACTTGATAATAATGGCAACTGCAACTTCACCATATGCCATCTCTCTTAGGTCAATCAAACAATGACATTAAGCTTAGAGTTTTAGCAAATTGTAGACCTGACCTGAACTTATTAAGAGGCACAATAGACAATTATGAAGCTTTTGAACATTTTTTAAGAAGATGTTGGGCTCAAAATTCAAATGACAGGCCAACCTTTCTTGGTAAGTTATATGTTATGCATATGCTCATTATGTTTTTGTAAACTGTTTTATTAAACTCTAAATGTATTAGGCATATAAACAAATTTGATTTTGTCTTGACAGACATTGCAACGGAATTGAAACCTCTAACACATACGGATGAAGAAGTATTACAACATGCTGTTATGCAAGCAAAACAAGAACTTCTGGTAAAACGGCATTCAAGTCCGGGGTGTACACCCTATATTGGCAAACTGATTTTTAAAACATATAGACAGCAATTTTAATGTGTAAACTGGGGTGCTGAAAGCATGAAACATACATTGTCAGGTTTAAAAATAGGAGTGATCTGTTACACCAGGCATACCTAATATTATGCCTTTGGCTTTTCCCTCAACATAAAATCAAGTTGTCTTACAATCTATATACCAGTGGGCAGTGACTAATCTATTGTTTCCACAGACAAAATTGAACAGACTGTCATTCCAACGAAGCTTAGAAAACTATAGGTATAATTTTACGGAAGTTTTCACGGGACATCACCCAACAGCAGAGCAAAGTGAAAGAATGGAGATTGGTGATAATTTGGCAGCACAACCCGACAATAACCAGCATATAGCGCAAAATGAAAATGATCAGGTAAGTCTAAATATGTATAATTTGTCCGGCGCCGTGGCGAAGTGGTTAGCGGGCCTGCCTGTAACCCAGAGGTAATGGATTCAAGGCTTGTCGCTGCTACCATTGTGGGCGTATGTGTCCTTGAGCAAAACACTTAGCGGCAACTGTTCCAACCCAGTGGTCACTAGTGGTGCACACCCGTGTTATAACAGTGTCGTTTTTCCGCCACGAGAGGATAAAGTAAGGTACATTCATTCATTCATAATGGGTAAAGCGAGTTTCATCTTTTAGTCACCTTTCTAGTTCAGCTAAGTTTTTAAAATGCTTACATTGAAATAACTTACAGTAAAACAGTCAGTGGTGTACCGTGTACCTGTAGTACGATATTAATATGGCATGAAAGCCATGGCGGTAATTTTAATAAGTTATATAGCTTGCCTTAACTTTAAAATGCTTTACATTCAGTAATCACTGTGTATTGAATGTGTTCTAATTTTTTACAGATATTTTATTTCTGAAATATATTTTTGTATATTTATCTTTTACTGCAGGATATAAATTATTGATAACAATCCAAGAGAGTAATGTGAGGTCTTTGTTTTAAGTTGTAATTCACGTCTATGTTGTATATATGTTCAGCTATCTGTTGGAGATCGCAACTTAACTGATGAAGATTGTAGACGGCTTGGAAAGAACTATGCACGCTCTTGGGAAACACTGGCTTCTGATCTTGGCATTTCATTTGCTCAAATAGATAATATCAAGCAAGATCACAGGAGAAGTAATAAAATATTAAAATCAGTGGATCTATTTTTGGAAATGTACCATTGAAACTGTGGTGTGATGCTCAACTTAATTTGCATTTTTTTGTTTCAGATGAAGAAAGAAAAATAGCTGTGTTTCAAAAATGGAAAGAAATAGACCCAAATCCAACAGTCCGTAACCTTATCCAAAAACTGCGCCAAATCAAAGTTGATATTGACTGTTATTCGTTTCTGGATCCTGACAGAGTTATTCGTGATGATCTAAGAAATGAAGGAGCTTAGAATTAGATAAATATACTTTTTTGCCCAATCACTGTATTTGTATACAATTTTACAATCTATTAAAATGATTTTTAAATATGCCGGCCTGTGTCTATAATGTTTGAAGCAAACAATCATTTTCTAATTGGTTTAGGTTCAATTTTTTTAATGGTTGTTTTTTTATAATATTAGTGAACTTTTTACTAGTTGTGGCCAAATTCTGTTTTAATATTGTCTTATTTTATGTCGTGTGTAAATGTTCCTGATTATCGAATGATATTGAATAGAATAAATTATTCAAAAAACTGTTTTTTTTTGTAAATAAAAAACACATAAGAGTTCACACATTTGAAAGTCACAAACTAAAAGGCATGATAGTGCAACCTGAAACAGTGCTTCTTAAATGTCCATTCAATACGTTTTTATTCGCTGGGTTAGATTTTTGTGACATGGCTATACTAAAAAGTAGTGACACAGAAATGTACACCAAAATTCTCCCCCCTAAAGAATGTTTATATTATTTATAAGATATCTGTGTTGTTACACGCATAGTTGGAATTTTTCTTGAAACTATAGACGCGATTTCCGAAGCAACAAAAATAAAAAGTTCTTTTGTTTACATACGAAAATATTTTTACCAGGTCAAGACATGTTCATTACGTTTTTGATAAGGTCAACTTTAAAAACTTAAACGAGTGTTGAGCTAAACTGTACGAAATGGAAGTAACCAATAAGTGTTCTGCTATGTTAAGTAATATGGAAGTTCTGAACATTTTAAACGAATACGCAAACGAGCAAAAGCTGAGCAAGAACAAGAACTCAAGAAATAACCAGAACTTATCGACAATAACGTATGAAACAATTAGGTATCTTTCTGAGACACCAGCAGGGTTACAGAACCAGGCGTGCATAGAAACAACTTTGAAAGCGCTTTTGCCGTTTGGTTTAACCAAAGCTGAAAAACTACAGTTGGTAAACCTTCGGCCAACAACCGCAGTTGAGATCTCTCTTATTGTGGAAGAAAGCGAAGAAAGAATCACTGAAGAGCAAATTGATGAGATTATTGAGATTGTGTCACGTTTGCCGGCTCCGGAAGAAGAGCATACTGCTGAAAATATGGAAGAAACATGATTTTTATTTGGGGGGAAAATGTGATGGTTTTTCCAAGGGTTTACTTTGTATTTTTTTATTGGGAATTATTCAAAAGTGCAAATCAGATTTTTGAAATGTTTCTGTCCAATCATGATTTTCTCATATGTTATAGCATGTAGGGATGTGCCGAGCCGAGCCCGAACTCAAAAGCTCGTGCCCGAGCGTCTCCTTTTTTGACGCTCGGCGCTCGGCTGAAAACTGGGCCGAGCGCCGAGCCTTATGCTATAATGTTGCACGCGAGAGCGAAAAATATTAAAAATGAAAAAAAAGTGAAGCTACTAAGAGATAACGAGACTGGTCATCGTAGCTTTCTCTTTAGTTGTTTTTCGTTCGTTGTAAATTTGCTCTCTCGCAAGTAACGAATCGCAACGTCAGCAATTTGCCCGTATCGAATTACAGCCGGTGTCGAATTACACGAGCGCCCAATGTTTTCGTATCAGATTTTAAATAAAAAGCCAAAAACTCTTAAACTTTTTTATAATGAAATGTTATAAATTGCTGCAACCACGGTTTTGCAACCACATGGCAGCCCCCTTGACCGCAGACACGCACGCAACCAGAAAATGCTAAGACGCACACACACACGCGTTGCATTCAATATAACATTCCTTCGCTTGGAATTGGAACAATTTTTCATTCAATTATTACGTCAGGTGTCCTATCGCAAGGTAACTATTAATTATGACGTTTCATAATATAACAATCGGGAGGAATGTGCCCACTGCCTAAATTGGGCAGCCAAACCAACCACGAGATCAAACCATCGTGTATCAGCGTCACATTTTTACACTCTGCGCCGGCGTATGAAATAAAGGAAGACGCATGCGGTAGCATACATTCCACACGTAACAAACGAAGCAATCGTTGTGAATTTATTCTCGTGAAAAATGTTGTAATGAAACTCTGTTTCTCGTGCGGTGCCAACAAACGATGTTTTTTGGCTTCTGTCCAAGCTCGGCCGGGAAGATACTTTGTAATATCATATTACATTTTGCGTTGGTTCCAACTTACTGATAGCGTCGCTCCTCGCTCTTATACTTCCACCAATTAAAACTCACATAATCGCGATTTACCTGCACTTAAACTAATCATCAGAAACAAAAGTTATACACAAACTGCAGATCGTATAGAAGCGAATGAAACACGATTGTTTTCAACAATCTCGTTTGTGATGTAACGATCGTAAAGGTTTATTCTGACGTAAATAACCGTTACCGTATCCAAGATGAACATGCGTAGAAACTTGCCAGGTGCGCCACTGGCTGTAACAATTATATATATTTTTTTAATTAAATACTTTTTGTATGAATTTTACATTTTGCAACAGTAGAAATTACGAAACGAGACGCGTCTTTAACCGCAAACCACGTGTTCTGTATTATTTTGATTAGCGACGCTTTTCGGCTGAATAGGAACGCATTCTCGTACGCCTTTCTCCTTGATGACGTCATAGGTGCTCGGGCTCGTGCTCGTGCCGAGCTTTTCGTTGAAGCTCGGCGCTCGGCGAACCCGAGCTTTTTCAACTCCAGCACATCCCTATAATAGCATGCATTGTGTAATCCAGTTACAAAAGTCAGGATACACGATAAATACACCGCAATATATATTTCAAACTGCCATTTTGGAATAATCCTTTTTCCTTGCCACTACAATTTTTTTTTGCCACTCCAATTACCCGTGAACCTGTTATATAATTCACTGAAAAATTCCAGGGGTGGTTAGGTTGATTTTGTAGCTGTAGGTTTCGGAATGAACTCCTCACTTGGTGGCAGCATGTACTACAGTTCAGAAGACATGCTCCCTTACCGATGTCCCTCGTGTGGCAGTTCGAAACGCTTCCGAAGCCTCGTTGCTCTTCGTATGCACATGTCTATCATACATGACATATCTGCAGGCAACAATGGTAACCTGACAAATGAATCAACTGACCTCTTGGAAAAAAGTGAGACAGAAGGACCAGAAAGAGTAAAAGTGGTAACTGTTTCATCCTTTTCCCATTTTGTTATATTTTTGAAGAACTGTTGTTTTTTACATTTGATTTTTGATCCGTATATGTTTAAAAAATGAAGTTTATTAGCTGTTAGAAATTTTCAAGCAATATTATTGTGTTTTTCATGTTTTTGTAGGGAACAATAGAAGATGTACCTTCCAGCAATGCGGTTGATGCCATCTTTAACAAGTATTCTGGCAGAATGGACAACATACTCGGAAAATATGACAGGTATTTACATAATACACTGTATTGTAATACTTCTAAAATATAAAAAGTATATAATTTATATATATACACCAAAAGTAGTTTTATTATGGCAGAATGGATAACAAACTTGGGAAATTTGACAGGTATTTAGTATTTACGTAATACACTTATTTCAATGGTATTAAAATAATCTAAAAAGTGTTATACTTTATAAGCTATATATATATATATATTAATATACCAAAAGTAAATTTTTAAAACCAACTGAAATTTTCCAGCAAAACAAAGCAGATTGCTAATAGAATAAAGATGGCAAAGCAACTGGAACAAATAAAGCAGCAGAAGAGAGATTTAAATATGATTAGAACAAATTGGGAAACTGTTCATGGATTGTCTCAACTTGTTGAAGATACGGACATGCTTATTAACTCAAGGTGGTAAATTGTTAAGTTGTTTTATTTTCGTTTTTTTTTTTTTTTTTTTTACACACCATATTGTGTGTTTTCTGAAGAAATATAAGCTGTGTTGTTTACCATAGAAGGACCTTAATTTTTAAACTAATTTTAAAACAAATAAAGTATTATACTTTCATTCTTTTTTCTCTTTTTATTTATTTTCTCTTTTTCATTCAATTTACCTCTGTGTATTCATTTTTTCTCTTTTTATTCATTTTTTCTCTTTTTATTTATTTTTTCCATTTTTTTCTCTTTTTGTTTATTTTTTTCTCTTATTAATCATTTTTTTAAATTTTTTTATTTATCTTTTCACCAGACCTGATAAGTCCTCTCCTAACCCTCCTCTGCATTCAACATCCAATCCAAGTCCTCAATCGAGTCTTCCTCAACCTCATACTTCCTCCCATGCTCCTCAAGATGAGGATTTGCTCCGGAGGCAAGTGGATGCAGGAGTTGCTCTTGCAGCCAAATACAAAACTTTAGCAATTGAAGCCGAGCATAAACTACAAGAAAAAATAGAGTGAGTGTTTCATACACAATGTTGTTTAACAGAATCCTGGTTTTCAACATTCTAAAACATGACATATTTCCGACTGTCAAGGACTTTTAAGCTTTAACTGTACTTATGTATTAGGTTGAGGAAAGATGGGACATTCTATTAAGTAGTAAACAAAGAATATTCAAGGAATTATAAATCCACATCCTCACGACTCCTATAGACCCTTGATAAATGTTTAAAATGCAATAAAGATACTTAGATATTATGTGCTAAAGGTGTCCCATCTTACCCCACACTACTAAATACTTTTATCCGTGAAGTGTAAATAAAAGCATTGCTGTTTCGCTTCTCATTTAAACCAATATTTAAAACCAACATGTTATTTATTTGATACTTTTCATTTGGTAGATTCAAGCGTTTTTAACAACTGCCGTTTTGTTACTAATTTTCTTTTACAATACTAATGTAATTAATTTGTTACATGTTATTCAGTCATTATATTTGAAAAGATAAAAAAAAAATTATAATTTGCTAGTATGAATTCAAGACTTAATATTTTTTCATGCAATAACATTAGCTTTGTCACACAAAGCTAAAATATCTTCTTAATTATGTTTTCAGAGAGGAGCATCATATGAAACAATTCATTCAAGTCGTAGCGAACAAAGAACGTCATGCAAAGAAAAAACTCTCTGAATTATTAGAAGAAATTTTGGAACGTGCTGAGACAGCTGAACAACAACTTGAGGTAAATACTAAATTGATTTATTTTTTTAGGGATGGAAAATTGGATTGTATTTATGATATAGGACTTTTCTCATTACAGAGGAAAATTAGTTGCCTCTTCTGCATTGTTTAATTAGTAAAGAACATATTCCCCCAAATTAGAAAGTCGCTAAAACTAAATCATCCATAATTTGCTTTTTCTTTGGTATATTTTAGTAATTGCCAAAAAACTCTCTAATAACCGTCAAATGTAAAAACAGTTCGTAACCTTTAATTTCAGGCATACAGGGGCCCTTCCAGTACAAGAAACCACCACCAGCTACCTAGAAGATCATCTTTACCTGGTAAAAGGTTGGTAGCATCTAGTTACACTTAACACACACACATATATATCTACCTGCTTAATTATTTAGCAACACAAAGTCTCAACATTCAAACAACAGAAGACACAAACAAAGGGAAAGGTCTAAGGTAATATAGGATGTGTATCATATTTTTATAGTTAGGTTTGCATTATTAATGACATTTGCAGTAAAAACCAATATATACTGATTAAAAAGGACTATTTATAAATTTACCCATATTTCTATTAATTATCCTGTAAGATTTGTAGTTTAAATGTAAGATTTTATAAAAAAAAAAGTAAAAAAAAACAACCATTTTTACTTTTTTAGCTATATGGTTTAGGAGTTTTTACTAAGAATATAAAATTGATTATCCTTCAAATGACTATTGCGGACTTAAAATTCACTCATGTTTATTATCCTTTTCTACAGACAAGCGCAGGTTCAATAAACTACACACCACGATCTATTGACTCTGGCATTGCATCTCCACACCATGCTAATAACTCAAACACACAATCAACATTAAACAACAGCGGTGACTGGTATGTAACAAACGTACATTACTCTTATCTTGTTTTAAATGCAAAAAGATTACAGTGCAAAATTTTTGACCTGTACTGTATTTTAGGCTTTTTTTATGGTCACGTGACCGTTCTTTTTCATACACCTTGTACCCATTGCCCAGTCATGCGAAAATTACTTTTTTATATGATAGACAATTTAGATATTGTATAAAAGACCACTGGGTTGGAGTATTGGATATTTTTTTCTTTACTTTCTTTTTCTTTCTAGGACATCTCCAGTAGATCCGTTTATTTTATCGGTCCTCGAGCCCCCAAGCAGCCAGGAGTTGAAACGAAAGTGGCCACCACGAGGTGGGGACAAAGAGCAGTTATACGGAGTCGACACGTCACATTTAGTTGACGGGATGTCACTGTTCCCATTTTCAAACAGAATCACTAACAACAAGGTGAGCATTTTGCTTTAAAAAGAATGTATTTTGGTTTTTACATATTATTTGCCGTATGAAAACAAAAAAAGTTGTTTTATACTATTATTTATTTAAAATATTCATCATAAACTGTCAGCTTCTAAATTATTGTAACAGTTTAATTTTTAAAATGGTTGTAATTTTAAACATTTGGATATCGAATAGAAATTCAATATTTTTAACAAGGTAGTATTTCTTATTAAATTTTTAGAAAGCCCAGTCGTCAAATTTTGCTTCTGATCGTCGAGTCGTACTTTTTTGTATTTTTTCACGAATGAGAAATGTCGATTTGCTCTCTGTGGCCCTCGTGTGTCGGGAGTGGCGAGACGTAGCGAGACATTCTCAACTTTGGAGTCGAATTCGTTTTGACAATCTATGTATGGAAGGGAAGGTATAGTAGGGTGGGGAAAACGGGACACCTTTAGCACATAATATCCAAATATCCTGATCGTGTTTTAAACAATTACCAATGGCCTATGGAAGTCATGAGAATACGTTTTTTCTTAGTGTTCTTTGTTTACTACCAAATTCATTTGGGCATAATGCATACCTCAAACCTTTTTGCTATTGAGACATGCTTTTTATTTTAAGATTAACTTTAAAATTGATTCAAATTAAGAACACTTTTTTAAGTATAATTTGCTGCATTTCTTAGACAAGATTTTAATTGTAAAAAAAACACTTTTTTTCAGTATTATTTCATTGCAATTTTCAGACAAAATCCCAATTATAAAACACACTTTTAAATGTTTATTATAATAAATAAAGCCATCTTTTTCCACAAACTGCACATTGTTAAGTTTGAGATTCTAATAATATTTGTTCATAGCTACTGAAGAGAATATCAGAATGGTCATCGGAAACTTGTTACCTTCACTTACACAACATAAGTCTTCTGCCTTCTAACATGGATGCTCCAGATACAGAAACAGGTTCTTTATTTAAATTTTCACCCACAAAGTAACATACATGGTAATTCGTAAGCTGGCACAAGGTGTATGAAACAGAACACTTATTTTATAATGACTGTCGTTTTCCAGCCACGCGAGGATAAAGTAAGTTACATTCAATTATTCATTCAACCTCATTAAGACATCATTGTAAGTAAGTTTATCCATGCGTGGCCGGAAAACGACAGTCCTTATAACATGGGTGTTCTGTTTCAAACACCCCGTGGCAGCTTAAGAGTTACCATGTATGTTCCTGTGTGGGTAATATGAAATATATTTTCCGCCTAACTTTAAAATGAAATTCTCTCCAACCCACCCCACCACAGGTTGTTTGGAGGAAGGGTTAGAGATGATCCTTAAAAGATGCGGAGACAAACTCCTCGTGCTGGCGATCGATAGATGCGACCCGGTGATCACAAGTCGAGTGATGTGGCTCGTTAGTTGTTACAATCGGTGAATATTTTTTGTTTTTTTTTAATTTGTAGGACATATACTTAAATTTTATGTTATTTGGTCAATTATTTTAAAGATTTTTTTTTAACTTTTTTATGTAAAAATATATGAATCAAATAAAATATGATTTTTTTGTAAAAATATAACTTTTCCAAAAAAACAAATACGTAGAAAGGAAGACCATTGTTTTACACATAAATTAACTCCACCTGTATTAAAAACAGTAACTTTATTACTTAAACATTATTCTTGGTTTTGCATCATGCATGAAAATTATCAATATTTTAACAATTGTTTTTCAGCAAAATTCGAAATATTGTTTATCGAAGTTCGATCGACCCTCTTTGCCACCAGGTGGGGTGGTCGCTCGGTTCTGCTTGTCGGGATATCGTGTCACTTGAGGTCGCCCCAGTACAACCATGGTGAGAAATTTTAACATTTTTCTTTACCTTTTTTATAAAAAATAAACAACAAAAGTGAATTTGTTTTACCTATAAAAGTGCTACTTTTCGTTTTATAAGTTTTTTTGTTTTTTTTGAAAGCTATTTGGGTTAAAAACAGTAAATTACAAATATGTTCCTACCTAATAAGTGTTACTGTTAAATATATTTTCCAAGAAAAAGATAAAAACTCTTTACAATTTTATAAAATCATAGATACAGGAAAAACCCTTCGCTCCAATGCAAAAAATGTCTGTATAAAATGGCCACTAATTCCTCTTGTTTGTACAATGACTTCAAATACAATCTTGATGGCTTGCCTGACTAAAGCTCTTCACCCCTATTGTATAAAATAATTTTGTTCCTTGTTACAGCCCAGTTCCAGGTCTGTTTGACAACAACGTGGCTCGCTTGCTAAGTTGGTGTTGGCCACAGTTACAAGCATTAAGTTTTGGGGGAATTAATATTGATGGGGCAGGTCTTATATCTGTTGGTAGGTTTTTTAAAATTACTGTGTTGGTTTATTACTGTTATTTTATTGTAATATACCTTAATGCTTAATTTTTATTATAGAATGACATTGCCCCACCATGCGAGGATAAATAATTATCATTCATCCTTTACTTTTAAAGCCAAGACTTTACAAATTTGATTGGATTTGTTTAATTTGACTGTGTTGGTTTACTACTGTTTATTTTATTGTGAGATTCCGTAATGCCTATTTTTTGTTATATGGCGGATAATGTCCCAGCATGCGAGGATAGATAATTACCATTCATTCTTTACTTTTAAAGCTAAGACTTTAAACAAATTTGATTGCGTTTGTTTCAATTGACTTTTTTGTTTATTACTGTTTATTTTATTGAACATTTCTTACTGACTATTTTTTCATAATGTCTGACAATGTCCCCAGCACGCGAGGATGAAAAACAACTAACCATTCATTCTTTGCTCTTAAAAGTGAGACTGAAAAAAATTTTAATTTGTTAAATGTTTTTAATCTAGCTATCCCTATAAATTATAAATTACTTACTGAAAATGACACAGGAAAATTAAAATGTACACAAAAATTTGACTATTATTATGCCAACAACTGTGTTTGTATTTTAACAGCACTAAACTGCCCACATATTAAAGTACTGGAACTTGACCATGCTAAAGGAATATCACAAGATTCTGCAATCACAGCTTGCAAACATGGATTAAGAGGTTTTTATAACCTAAAATATTTTTTGATGTAATAACTCTATGTACTACCCTGCACTAATCAAGGATTCTTAAAAAGGGTTTGTATTTGCAAAGATGCTAAAGATAGATATTTTTTTTTTGCAAAACTTTTTTGTCAAAAACACAAAACTTGTTTTGGTAACTGATTTGTCAAAATTGTTTTTTTATATTTTTTCTTTGAACATCATCTTTTAAATTCTAAAAAAGTGTTGTTTTTTTCATGGTAAATGAAATTAATTTTTTTTCTAGATTTACATTCTCTCTTATTCACCCACACCCCTGTACAAGCTGTCACACTCAATGTGTTTCTCTCGTCATGCGCTCACTTGCAATTTCTCCACGTGGTGGTAGCACAGAGGGATTTTTATCCTCGCAAATCGAAAATGAGCAAAGTACAAGCTGAGTACATCAAAATCGTAAAGGCATTGAAGGTATTACTTTTTTATCATAGCGTGTTTTAACGACAGACGTTTTGAAGTCCATTACCTTCTTATTTGAATTTCGATATTATATTTAAAGTGAAAACTGCTTGAGTAAAAATATCAAATAGAAGTCTGGCTCACGCACAAAGTTACAAACATGGTAACTCCTAAGAGGGCACCATGTGTATGAAACAAAACACCCGTATTATATAATTACTGTCCTTGCCCCCACGTGAGGGTAAATAAGTTAGTCATTCATAGAACGGTAGCAGATCTTCGAACCATGTGTTTCTAGTTAGACTCATTTAATTTTAAATCCTGCAGGATTTGGAGCAAGATCCAAAACACGGTCACGTGGTCCACGTCGAATGCGATTAATTTATGACGTCATTGCATTGTAGTTTCATTTATCGACACTCGAAAATCGCAAAACTATCTCTTTAATTATTCCGAATTATTTACACATTGCCCACAAACCATCATCGTATTTGTAGCAATAACTATATAGTGGGGTGGGGTAAAACGGGACACCTTAGCACATAATACCTAAATTTTCTGATCGTGTTTTGAACGAATAACAACGGTCTATGGAAATGTTAAGGATACAGTTTTATAATTCTTTGAATGTTCTTTGTTTACTACCAAATGGGACAGGAAAATAGAATGAAAAAGTGTCCCTATTTCTCCCACCCTACTATATATAAATATATATATATTGTATGTATGTGTGTGTGTCGGTGGTAATCAGTTCCATATTGTAGCTTTTTAATGATATTTATTCCATTTTATTTCTCCACGATCAAGTATTAGTCTCACACTTGCCCTTTAACGTACTTCATATTTAGCTACGCGTATTTTATAATCATTTGCACACGCTTTGTCCAAAAAGCATATTTTTACAGAAAATAGCAATAGTTATCGCTAGGCACTTTTCACTGTAGAATTCATATATCTATTTTTATAACATCGGTACGGGTTTATAACTTTGGTGGTTCTGTTTACAGCCAATTTCAACTGGTTGGTGCAATATATTGGCAGTAGTTTGTTGGGTGGCGGTACAATTATGTAGGGTGTTACGTCTTTACTATGTAAACGTAAATGGTGTATATGCCTAGAGTCGGGAGTTTTAGTAGGTAAATCTGACCTTTATTATGTACTGTTATTTGTGGTGTTAGTTTGTCGTCCATATTTTGGTAATAAAAGTGAAAATAATGGTATTGGCATATTACTGTCTTATTTCTTAAACGAGAGAGTTTGTTTCAAAAGAGAACTTTTTGTTCAGAAAGTGAAATGTTCGTAACGAATATACAATGTCTGATGAGAAGTCCTTAAAGCACATGCATTCTATTGCCATCTTCTATCGAGAAAGTTTTTTTTAAATGAACGTTTAAAGAATCTAGCAGCTACTGTTATATAGAGTGTTATAGACCATAGTAATAAAAGTTGCCTTCAAAGCAAGATCCTTTGATAATGCACTTCTAGCACGTGGGAACCTGGGTGTCCAACTGCATCGCAATTCAAGCCATTCCTATAGTCAGGATGTTTTCAAAACATTTGATCGAAGGAAGACGCACGCAATCACACTGCTGCAAAACGTCGCAAAAGCAGATTTCTGCAAACTCTTCGGTAAAACGCCGAGAAATAGTTGCTTCTTTCGTTAGATTACTTGGAAGCAAAAGCAATTACCAGAAAATAATACGTAACCAGCAACTGCTAAAATCAGGATGTGATGTCTTTGCGTTATGAGATATATATTTGTTTACTGTTTTCTTTCAGTTTAAATAGAGTTTACGCAGAAGTTGATAATGTTTAAGTGCCAAGTTAACGTGCGGATGATACCAGTCAAGGCGTTGAACTTTCTGTTCTATGCGGGTAACTGCGTGTTGATTAACATAAGTCATTTTGTTTATGAATGAATGTAAAATTTAGCTATTAGACCTTGTCGAAAGCGGAGTTTTTTATTTTGTTGGTAAATAAAACTATAATCGACCTTAAGTTACCATGTAGGCTATTCATTGTATGCAAACCTAGTAGCCTATTGTTATTGTTTGTGTGTATAGGCCTACAATTTTATAGGAAGAACAGTATACGCTAAAAGAACTGCCTTTGTGAACTTTTTTGATTTTCTTGCGACTTGAAAGCGCGACTGCTATATCTTAATTAAATTCCTTAAGAGATGCGTATGAATCGCTGAAACTATACGTGAAATATTAAGTATTGCATGGATTGGCATGTTACAATAACCATGCGTTTCGTTCGCCCGCTGATTTTTGATTAAATACGTGTTAAGCAAAGGGTCTCGCGAAAACCAGATATGTGGTGTTTATATACGCACGTTAAAAAAGAAACCTATATTTTCCAGGATTGGCATGTTATATGCCGTACAAACCGATCTTCCAAAAACAGCTGGGTCTTACAACAACCCAGAATGGTCTGGTTCAAGCAATTGACAAGATAGTTGGAATTGCCACGCAACCTATTAGTGGTTTCATTGCTGACAAAACAAAGTCAATCAAAAGGGTGCTAATTGTTTGGTTCATTCTGGCCGCTATTTTCATATTCCCCATGTATTTCGTACCACCTGTGGATTTCCCTCAGTCACAGGCCGCTTACACTTGCTGTAGTGCGTCTGCTGGTCGATTAAGCTGCGCTGATGAAGCTGGACAACGAATGGAATGCATACTGCAAAGCAACGAATCGTCAAAATGCGAGAACACAAACGCAACGACGACCACGATGTGTCAAATCTACAAGGATTCGAACATCTCGTTCCCTGATATGCCTTGCACTACGCCTGACCCGGTTCACCATATCAACGTGACTTGTCCTTTGATCGGCGAAGACAGAGGCGAGGTGTATGGGATAACATTTAGTCTCATGTTCTTTCTAACGATCATGAGTTCACTGTTTCTGGCGCCTTCGCCGGCCCTTATCGACGCAACAGGCCTCCAAGCACTTGGAAAAGAAAAAGTCGATAACTATGGACTACAGAGACTTTGGGGTGCGATTGGGTACGGTTCTATCGCTCTCACAGTTGGTCTTGTCACCGACGCGATCAGCAGTAACGGTCAGATTGATTATCTTTTCGCGTTTATTAGCGTGAGCGTGTTTCTACTTATTACAGCCGGTGTGTGTACTAAGCTAGACGTAGTAAGTCCTGGTGCTCATAATGTGTTCCGCGGCATTTCTGCTCTGCTGCGCCAACCAAAGATCATTCTCTTCCTGCTCGTCGTGTATTTTCTCGGCTGCAGCATCGGGTTGCAACAAACCTTCCTCTTCTGGTATGTGGACAGTTTGCCAGGTTCAACGCAGACCATTCTCGGGCTAGCAATCGTGGCAAACTGCGTGGTAGAGATTCCGTTGTACATCATATCCGGGTGGTTGGCTTCAAAAACTAGCTACAACTTTTTGCTCTCTTTCGGGCTGTTCTGCTACGGCGTAAGTATAAACAATTTTTTAAGTTTATGACCTAAAGCACACGTTTCATTTTTTGCTAACGATTTATAAAAAATCGTTAGACAAATGTGACAAAATCATGCCTGTCTTTAGCCCATCGGTTCTGGGTTTGAGACTTGGCGCTGCTACTGTTATTGGCAAGTAGGTCATTGCAAGACAAGTGGTAACTCGTAAGCTGGGACGAGGTGTATAAAACAGAAAACCTGTGTTATAACGGCGGCGGTTACCTCGCCAAATAATTTACACGAATTCGTTTAATTGACGAAAAATGCTGTTAATTAAAACGGTATGCTTTTCTTGCAAAATCAGTCGTATTTGTAAACCGCTATTCTGTAATGCTCTGTATTCTATTACCGTGCAATTACAGCTTCGGTTCCTCGGTTATTCGCTGATAACCCAGGCGTGGCACGTGATAATCATCGAGACATTGCATGGCCCTGCGTTCGCTTTACCCCTTACTGCATTGTGTGCCCAGGCAACTCTGTTATCACCTTCAGGGATGGTGGCAACGACTGTCGGCGTTGCGGAAGCTGTTTACTGGGGCTTAGGTAGGTAGCTTTTGTATGCGGTCTAGCAGTGAACACAATAAGGAATTTTTGGGGTTCAAAATATTTTGGATACTTAACCATGTCGAATTTATTTTTGTCCGACCTTGTTGGTGGCTTTAAACACAAACCAAGCTACACACTAAAAAATGCTGTCGATAAATACCTGCTTAAGACAGACACGTATTTTTTCATTCTGCAATAAAAAATTGCGCTGTATTCAGCGAAGAGACTTTTGCTGAACAGACTGCAATACAGATCGTAATATTACAAACCAACCTTGAAGGTTTCACCACTGGCGCGTTGCTGGGCGGTGTGGTTTACAATTCCAAAGGTCCGATCGTAACATTTCGTGGCATGATGGTTATCGCTTTCGTGACGTCTATATTGTATGGCGTGGCCGTCAAAGTGGAAGAAAGATTCGCCAAGCCACCAGAAACAACCGCGGTGCCAGGTAAGCAAGAGCAAATGGCGCGTTTTAACTGAATGGAGAGAAAGTATGAAAACAACGAATGGAGTTGGCTTATATCGATTATTGGTGCTTGATGTTTTATTTCAGGGTGAAACAGTGCATTTACCCTCTTGCATTTGTTATAAAGAACACTTGTATAAAATGGTGCTGTACAAGCTTCAGTAACGCCTTTTTGTACCTTTCGTACGAGTCAAAAATACATCGCATCGACATGTATCAAGCAATTTGGAATTTTTGTGGATCGTATTCGCTGCATATTCTAATTTCTTTAACTCCAAAGACTTTAAAAAAATGTGGGAGACATTAATTTACAATCTTCGGATTAAAAGCTGCGGATTTCATCCATTTTTTAGACCACTCGTCCGAGAACGATTCTCCGATTGACGAGGAAGACCAGAAATCGAGACCAACCAAGAAAAATATTCTGTAAATTCCTTTGCAGGTTTACAGCGACACTGATAACGGCTTTTTCCAATAAATAACAACTGCATTACAAGCAATTGTGCTAATCTGCTCAAAAAACTAACACCTCGATATAGTGTAGAACTGCTGACCATGCCATTTTTAACATTGCGTATTGGATAGGTGTCGTCAACACTACGTTCTCCAGTGACAACAGTGTCACAAACAGCTAAAATTTCTCTGCTTTTGACTCCTTAACAACTGATCTATTATAGCTTGCAAAAATACAAAAATATAGAACTCTCCACAAGCGATCTGGACCTAACCACTAAAAAGCCATTCGTCAACTTTAAGATATATTCTCTGCTGCATCTTTAGAAAGTTTCTTTTCGGAAATAATATTCATTTCCGTTTGTTTCCCTCGCTTTGTGGTTACGAAGTCCATGATACGTTCGCCGTTCAGCCGTCGTCTGACGTCATCGTTACGTAATACAAGTTCCCTGACGTCATCAGAAGGTGACGTGCGCAAAACCGTGCATCGTTTTCCGTTGACCTAGATTGCAGGTTCAGAAGGATTAAACGCTAGTGTGGCTTAAACGAGTATACGCCTCTAGTAAGGAAGATATGGATTCGAGGCTAAACGCTCCTACCGTGGTCGGCATTTTGTCACTATGCAAGGATAAAAAGTTGCATTTACTTTTTCAGATATTCAAAGGTTTAAGATGGTGCTTAAAAAATGTTTTCTAAGATAAAAAAACACTACTGACTGTAGCCTATAATTGTGGTTAAAAAAGTTTGGAAACACTGCTCCATTTTGAGAGAAAAGTTGGGAAACACTGAATTAGCTAACATCACAAACCGACTACCTACTTTGATAATTATTCTTTTTCTTTCCATCATACCAAGATCAACAATGGTGGGCCATGATTGGTCCAATACTTCTTTATCCCAATGCTGATTGGTCAGTTTGTATTTCATACCACGCAAACCTAAACCAATCAAATTAGGAGCAAAAATTCATAAAAAACTAAACATCGTATAACTGTCGTTGGCATATTGTTTGGACTTTTTGACACTAGGCCAGGGAATATAGATTATATGTATTATTCTGCCACCTTTGTGGATGTAGGTGTCTTTTGGGAAAGACCATTCGAAATGGCTTTAGACCAGTGGTTCGGAAATTTCTGAATTATCAGCCATACATACCTTCCCATAGTTCAGAAGTAAAATGAGGCATCATAGGTGTTGCCATGACGACCTGTGCACATATTGACCTCTCATACTCTGGGCATTGTTCAACTATTCTGTCTGGAACATTCTGCCGAGAAAAAATACAATGATTGAATTATTTATAAGCTTTAAAAGATAAAATAAATATTTTAAAAAGTGACCTCTAAAGATGTTTTGTTGCATCGTAAAAAATATAAAAAAAATTATTTTACGTATGTTTCTACAAAAAATTAATTAAAAACAAAGCACTATATCAACATATACTACAGTGGTCATAGATCAGTTTAGAGAAGAATAATAAAACCAAGCTAAAACCAAGAAAGCTATGTCATATACACATGCAAATAAAATCAAAACAGCAGGACTGTTACTGTAATGTATATATTACAGTATTTTAAAACTAAACGTAGTTCGTGTCATACTAACCATGCATGATCTTGCCACAGTCATTAAACTTGTAACAGCAGCACTAAGAACTGTTGTCTCTTCAAAACATAACGTCACCTATTTAAATACAAAAAAAATAAACTATTTCTAAAAAAATCAACATAATTTTTTTTTTTTTGTAAGTGTAATTCAAGCTAAAAGAGTAGTTTTTATAAAATGTTATGCTAGATAACAGAATTTGTAAAAAAATTAAGATATATATAAAAAAATATCTTTTTCTTGGCTTATGTTAAAAAATCACTACATTACTTGATTTATTGCAAAATTCGTGTCTTCTGCAATTTTCAATTCAATATCGGAGTCGCTGTCTTTCAATGTTGAGTTGTTATTGTAAGGAACGCGCTGTCTTGCTTCAAGTAATCGACCGACACTTCTCCACAGTTTCATCTGCCATCTCATTACACCAGGTATAATATCAGCTGTGAATTAATGAATGTAACTTATTTTTCCTCTGGTGGCGGGGCAACAGCAGTCAGAATAACATAGGTTTTGTTTTATACACCTTTTGTGGCCAACTACCATATGCAACTTTGTGGGTGATTCTTTACGAATGTTATGCTTTTTTATCCATGTCTGACAGTTTAGATTCTCATAAATTAAATTTGTCCTTCCGAAAAACACACACGCCGACAATGGTAGCTGCATTAAACCTCAAAAACTACAGAAAAGAAGTTGCCCACAAAGTTAAACATGTGTGACTCAAAGAGCTGTATTAAATATCCACATTATAACCTTTAAATCTGTATGTTTTTACCCATTCATATACAATCACCCACTTTTAACATCCCAATGAATAGATTCATACGGGGCGGCGGCATAAAGAACGAACAACCGTGTAAGGGTGATTCCCCACTCCCCCACAAAGTCAGCGGGTTCGACCCCGTTCAACTTTGACTTGCTCATCTTCTCGAAGCTCGTTTCAACTATTTCTCCACTAGATGTCTCAGTAACAACGTCACCTTTGTTTGGAACATTGAAATTTGGAAAAAAAATTGATTTTTTTTTTACAACATTACAATCATTACCATTACAGTACAGGTGGTATTTTTACTATTCAATACTACGTGTAGTTATCATTGAAAACAGTTGTTGCCTATCTCTCTCATTTTAGAACTGATCCCTTTCCAGTAATCTTTCACCAAACTATTAAAACATGCTACATCCCATTTCTTAGTAACCACATCTAAAATTTGCTATGGATCCAAAACAGTCAGTGTATTAAAATATACTATGTTTTAAGACTGTTATACCAAACTTTATAAAAATGCTTTCACAATATTCTAAATCTTTTTGGTTTTATAGAAAACAAATATTTCACCTGTTTGTGTGACCTCATCTTTATGCAGATACTTTCCAGTGTTTTTCACTTTGTAAGTCTTTCCTTTGATAATTCCTTGTGCTAGCAACTTTTTAAATGGCTCCCTGCAGAAGCAAATTGCAGTTTAAAAGGGTTTTAATTAAGCGTATCAGCAAGGGTTCTTTTTTAAGAACAGATCCTTTAACCAAAGTGTTATCAAATTATCACTTATCTAAACAATTACTTTTTTTGATATTTCCCATAAAAATAAACATACACACAGATATGCTACTTTTTATATATACTTACAAAAAAAATATATATATACTTACACAAAATGCTTTATTTTTAAATATCTCCCACATAAAAATTATATAAAGATTCTGGTAATTGGACACAAGATGTATAAAAAAGAAATAAGACACTCAAATAAATAAATACCGAAAATTTACCAATAACAGAAGATATTTACCTATGCACAGTCATGCCAACGTCCGCACAAAAATGTGACAGAAACCTTGCATAATATAGATGTAGAATAGCATGTTCCTTGCCACCTATGTACAAATCAACAGGCATCAAGTGATCACATTTTTCCTTTGAGAATGGTCTGAAATATATAGTTTGTAAAAAAATTATTTATTATCATTACACTAAATTTTCACATCAAAGAAGTTCTGAAGGTTTTTTAAATTTATATTACGCTGGTGGCAATACTTTATACCCTAAATTTATATTGCCCAATTTTGGAGAAATGGCTTAAAAACAATAATAGTTTATGTGCATTTAGTTTAGTATTATTTGTGATTCAAATACGGACTAAAAATAGGCCAAAAAAATAAGTTCGCAATTTTTCTAGCCTGTTTAAAAAATTAGTTCGCAATTTTTCTATGCCCTTCAAAAAATAAGTTCGCAATTTTTCTGTACCCTTTTAAGTTTTATATGCATACCCGGATTTAAATAAATTTTTACTTTAGCACCAAGGTGTATGCGTGCTTGCTTGATATTGACAAAATTAACAAGAAGACAGTATTCATTTTACCAGTTATCCATAGCTTAGAGAAAGTTAAACTCACTCTTGTGTATTGTGTGGGTCAGTGAAACGCATGAAATACCACGAAGAATCAACAAATGTATCCATTGTGTCAGTTTCTCGTGTTGCTTCTCCACCACATCTAAGGAATTTAGAATTAATATTTAAAATGTTTTTTTTTACTTTTCTTATCTTTTTTTGCGAAGTACAATTATTACCAATTACAACAGATTTATAAAAAAAAATTAGCATTACAACAGTACAGTAAATGGTATTAACTTTATTTGTTTTTCAGATACGGTAGCCTAGATTAAGAAATTAGGATGTAGTGACAAACAGTGATTTAAAGAGTTGTTAAAATACGCTTTAGGTTTTATATTATATAATTTGAAAGAGGCGTTGTTGCCACACATAGCAGACAAACAATATTAAATGTAAATTTAAAAAGACTAAAATTGTAGAATTTTAAAATAAAATTTTATATTATTTTAGTATAATGCAACCAAATCCAGAAGATCAGATTTTGATTTAACCAAAAAAATGAAGAACTCTATTTCTAAGCTAAATAAACATAAAAAAATTGTTTGGCTGTTTTGCTATTAATCGACAATTGTGTGAAAATGATTTGCACCGAATGAACATGACGCAAACCACAAAATTGTGCAAATCATAATCGGATCCAATGACTTGAACAAGAGCGGCAGATTCAACTTTTATTTTGCACTATATGTAATAACCACTGCCAATATTTAGACATGGCCAACGACGCAGAGACATCGCCATAGTGCACATGTATATAATTAAAAAAAAAAGCTATAATTATAATTTGGCTTACAGATAGGGTTAAAAACTATTCAATAATTGCGAACTTAAAATTCCTTTTACTAACAAGCATAATATAATGTATAAACTAGCTACTCTGGTATAAATCCTTTTCATAAGGGTACCCTGATAAAGTCTTGCCATACTTTTATTCGAATAGAACAGTATATTAATCAATAGGCTTTGATTTTACATTAATCATGTCTTAGTGAAACTAAAAAGATAACTTATCTTTAGAAACATTTGTGATCCTTTGAAAAGGGGTTGCTTTTAGATTGATTAACATTTTATCTATATATGTAACCTGAATAACTGCAGACACTTAAAATCATATTTAATCATACCCAACAGAAGCACTAAACCATAAGTTTTAATTAAATTAGTTTTACGCTATCCTCACTATCCAGAAAACGACCGTATACACCACGTGCCAGCTTACGAGTTACCATGTGTGTTACTTTGTGGGTGATTTTTTATGTGTGGCTGATAATTTGGACGACCCATCAGTGACTTGTTTAGAGCAATTGTCGTAAAGTGTCTTGCCGAAGGACACATGCGCCCACAATGATAGCAACAACAAGCCTGGAACCCACTACCTCTCAGTTAGAGGAATACGAGCTAACCAACTGTGCTACGGCGCCGGAAGCTTTTTAGGACTAAACTCACTTGGGACAAGTTGTAATTTTCCATTCATCCAATGTCACCCCATGTTTTGGTAATTTGACAGGCAAATCTTTTTCCGGCACAGCAACTATGCCATCGTCTGGGCAATACACAACAGGAATTGGGGTGCCCCATCTCCGCTGCCGCGATATCAACCAATCACGCAGAGAGCTGGAAGTCATGTGACCACTGCCACAGTTGGAGTCGCGAATTTGCTTTAAAGTTTCTTTTCTTGTGAGTTTGGACTAAAATGGAAGAATGAACGTAACTTATTCATTGGGAGGGCAATGACAGTCATTATACCACGTGTGTTCGGTTTCATACAAGTCTATTAATTTGGAGAAAATGTTTTCTTTTTTAATAATGTATGGGCGACAATTTAAACCCATAAGAAACCACTGAGTTGGAGAAATAGGTAGATAAATATTAATGGTTTCTTTTGAACTAGTTTTTTAACAATTTCATACATAATAACACCTAATAACAATAATAAAAACTGTATCTTTACTAGTACTGACCAAAGTTTTATTAAAGGGAAATTTGCAAGAGTTGGCAATATCAGCATCCGTGTCATTTACTTTTGGAATACCTGGCAAAAAAATAGAAAGTTTTGCATATTCATTAAATCAAGAATGTAAATCTAAAAATGAAAAACAGAAAATAACCGCCCAAACAGTTCGTATATATTTGTAATGGTTTACACTCACCTAATACGGCAGCTGTCTTTCCATGACTCTCTCTATGGTGATCGGAAATTACAAACTGGATATTTGTTTGAGTGATTGGGTTTAATGCAGAAACACCCAATACCACTTGCCCTGTAGGTTTAATACAGTAAACTTAAGTTTGTTTATATATGTTCTTATTCCTGTTATATACTTTACATGAACATAATTTTAGGTTCCTTTTTTAATGTAGTTATAATTGACTAATTGTGAAGATTAAAAAAATTTAAACAAAGAAAAGATTTAGCAGAAATATGGCAGTCATGAAAAATATGCTACTGTTACACCCTATTTGAGTAAATGTGTCAAATAAAAGCACAAATACAGGGTTGTGCATAGGTAGGCTGTGCCATAGGGCTCTAAAAGTGTCAAGAGTATGTGGCCAAATAGAGGTCTAACACTCTTAACTATATGTGCCACAGAACTCTACTATATTTATATATATATATATATATACCAAAATGAATATTTTACAAAAAAAAACTGCAAAACATGATTGAATCTCAAAATGTACAGTCCGGGGCATTTTACTAACTATATATATATATATTATAAAAAAGTGACATTTTACAGACTAACTTTTGGCTGGCATTTGCTAAAATAATATTGTAAATTTCCAGAGCTGTATAGTTTTAATTGGGACTACCATAACATCATACACTGACAAATAAAAGCAGGAAATTTTACCATTGCACTTTTCATCAAGATGGCTGTACATCTCAGAGTTCAAACCCTAAAATAATTATAAAACTTAACAGAAGTAAAAATATAATACTTACAAAACATTCGCAGAAAAAAATGCTGGTGCAATAAAATTTAAGTATTAAGTTAGGACTTTGTTTGTACTTTATAAGCCTACTGTGTAATGTATTTGTTTGAGTAAGGCAATTTAAATCTGGTAAAAGTACAAGCAATTAAGGTATGCAAACAAACTAGTTGAATGAATGAATGTAACTTACTTCATCCTCGCGTGACCGGAAAACGACAGTCGTTATAACACGGGTGTTCTGTTTCATAAACCTCTTGCCAGCTTACGATTTACCATTTGTTTTACTTTGTGGGTGATTATTTTTTGGGAGATTTTTTAGTAAATAGAAAAACTTACTGCATCAGAAAACAGATTGAATATTTCTTCTGCATGGTTGAGGTCCAGGTTAACATGTGAGGCATTAGACAATAACTCTGGGTGTGTACAGAACACTGATATAACTTCCTCAGTTTTGACCCCATTTACCTTTATGTGTTTGGTTATAATGTATATTATTGTCAGTGCAAACGAATACAACAGTAGGTAAGATTTGAGCACTACATACAAGGATTTCTCGAACAAACCTAAGTGTACAGAGAAAATGTTACTAATTATTACACTAATTAAAAATCATTTCATGGAAAAACTCTATTTCTAAGCTAAATAAACAAAAAAATATTTTTTTTCTGAAGCTAAATTATCAAAAAAATAAAATTTTAAACATTTTGCTATGAAACGACAATTGTGTGAAAATGATTTGCACCGAATGAACATGACGCAAACCACAAAATTGTGCAAATCATAATTGGATCCAATGACTTGAACAACCGGACACATTCAACTCTTATTTTGCACTTTTTGTGTAATGACCACTGCCAATATTTAGACATAGTCGCGAGCTGATTGGGTCTCAAGTGCAATATACCAGTTTCGTTTATCCAACCATTAAGCCATTTATATAATAGCATAGATAATCATAGCCCGTTACCAATATTGGAAACTTGATGAAACATCCGTTAATTTCTCCGATCCAATGTTTCTGCATCGCTTTTATTCCAACTCTCTCATCTATTTCATCCAGTGTATTGAGTAATGACTAAGAACAGAAAAATAGAAAAATTCAACAAAAAAAACAAAATTTCAACATATTTTCACTACTTCAACCACGCTAGCCCATTGCACTTATTTATGCAATAATAATTAAATACATAGTACAACCAAATAAATGTGTGATAAAACATTTTATGTATGTATAGAATTTTACCCATTTACCTTTTAAAAAAAGATTGAAACCTTTCGTTTTTTAAATAAAATTTAGTGTTTTTAAAAAATGCAACAAAAGGACAAAACCCCCATAAAATATTGAAAACTTTTTATTTTCAAATTAAAATTTAAAAAGTGTTTAAAAAAACAAAAAAAACATAAAACCAAAAAATAGCCAATTTTCAACATTACTTGTGCATATTGAGTTGTCCTTAGAAACCATTGTTCCAAGGATCGTTTCTCAACCAAAGCTCCCGACCTCCATGACCTTCCCTCTTCATCTACCTGCAATGTATGGGAGGAAATAACAACAGTCTGGTTACTGGTTTGTAATATATAAAGTAGGGCGGGAGGAGATGTGGCACATTTTCATTGTATTTTCTCTTTCCATTTGGTAGTAAACAAAGAAAGTTTACAGGATTTTAAAACCATATTCTCATGATTCCCATAGACGGTTGTTAATTGTTCAAGACACGATCAGGATATTTGGATATTGTGGGCCAAGGATGTCCCATCTTACCCCACAGTAATATCTATAGGACTTAAAATAGTGGTAATTACCTGTTCATCAGCAAGCACAGTATTGTCTACAGGATCCCAGTTAACCAGCGCCTGTAAGTTGGATTAATTTATATATTGTTATAATTGAATGTAATGTAACTTACTTTATCCTCGCGTGGCCGGAAAACGACAGTCGTTATAACACGGGTTTAACACCTTGGCCAGCTTACGAGTTACCATGTATGTTACTTTGTAGGTGATTATTTTTTGGGGGGGATTTTTTTATTTTTTATGTATGGCTGATAATTTGGACAACCCATTAGTGCCCACTGGGTTGGAGCAATTGCCGTTAAGTGTCTTGCCCAAGGACACATACGTCCACAATAGTAGCAGCGTCGAGCCTTGAACCCATTACCTATGGGTTACAGGCAGGCGTGCTATGCCACGGCGCCAGTCTCAATACAATTAGCTCAGTGTTGGATTTGAATGAATGTGATACACCTTATCCTCGCTCAAACTAGTGTGGTATGCAACATGAAACTAAGAGAGCTCACCTTTTGCTTGTAAGCTAAGCCAGCGTGAAACATACGAACAAATAACGCTTGTGTCCATTTGTAATATGATGGTTCACAAGTGGAGAATTCCTTGAAACAAAGAAAACAGGTGATTTATTCCACTTTTAAAACCAATAATTTATTCCACTATCATTCAATATGAATTGTTGCTATTCGTAAACTTGGTTTGTTTATATAATTAAAGATAAAAACTCACACGTTCCCAGTCCATGAACAAATTAAGATCCATAAGCTGTTGCTTCATATATTTAATGTTTCTGCAGAAAATAAACATATTGATGTATATATGTTGATAAATATTATACATATCAGATATATTGTGATGGCATAACTATGAGATAAACAACTGCCCTGAAATTACTTGCATTTAACACCTGTTAAAAACTCTATATACAAGCGACAAAACCATAAAACTTATCAAAAATTATACAAAGAAGTACTAAAGTATGTGGTTTAAAAACTTTACAGAAAAGCTGCGTTAATTGAAGCGTTTGAGCTACCCTGAAATTTAGATAAATGGAATATGTGTTTCACTCGAAAACAGATTGGTATTTTGGCAACAATTTAAACACCTTATTAGTTTTATCACTTACTTATCTGTCCACTCTGTTGGGTCAAGGTTTCTGGTAAGAGCTGCATTTTCAGCTGGAAGTCCAAACGAATCCCAACCCATTGGATGGATCACCTAGGATATAAGATGTAAGACCAGTGCCTCTGGAAACTCACTGAAAAATGCATTGACAACTATTTGCACATTTTTTATGTTACGCTGGTAATACTGCCAACATTACTGTTATTTACAAACAACTAAAATATATTTTACAAAAAAACTGCAAAATGATTGCATGTCAAAATCAGTTAGGAGTGTTTTAACTAAATGGTGAAATGTGATACATTTAAATTATTCTATTTAAACTTATTAATTTTTCGATCAAAAATTCTTTTACACTGTCAGTATTTCACAAGTTAAAAAAAGGGGAAAATCGCATAAATTGAAAATACAAACAATATCCCAAACATAGTTTTTTAATTAAAAAGACCAAACTACAAATATTTCTCCACCTGCTTGCCATTCATCCTATGATAATGAGCCATAGCATCACTGATGGTGTAAACTCTCACGTGACCCATGTGAAGCTTTCCAGATGGGTAGGGAAACATGGACAAGCAGTAGAACTTTTTCATCCCCTGTTTTTATGAATTACTACACAGTATAAATAGCTGCAGTGTGTAGTAAAAAATACGTTATTAAAATGTTTAAGTATTTAACAGAAAAAAGGGGACCAGCAAAAGAAAACCCTCCACAGAAAGTTTACATGTTTAATACAGTTGTAAAAAAAAGTGCTTTGCATAATTCACGGAGTATAAAAAGTTTTTAAGAATATTTAAAAGTCGAATAGCAAACTAATTACATATTATTCACATTTTTCATTAACAATTCATTACATTTACCAAAAACTCAAAAAATAACACAGATTTGTTACCTACCAAATCGTTTATCTATTAAAAAAACTCTATTTGTTAACTACCTAATACACATTATACTTACATTTCCAGAGTCTGAATCTAATTTTCTGTTTTTCCATCTCTCAACTAATCTTTTTGACCAAACTTTTTCAATCTTTATTCGAGTTTCTTTTTTGTACTTTTTGCTCTAAAAAGGTAATGCTACAAATTATACACAAATATAGGAATATAGTAACAAAATTATTTATTATTTGTTCAGTTCCAACCCCTTTGCAACTATTTAAAGTTATTCAGTCTTTTTAAAACCTTTTACTTTTATTTCACTTAATAATACATATAATCCTAACTTGTTGAAAATGAGATAGGCATTGCTATTTATGCGATGCAAGAACAAATTTAAAATACGTGATGTTTTTATAAAAAAAATCACGAAACCGAGGTCATTCATTTACATGGCACTAAAGTTATATTGATCTACTACTCACCCAAGTTCCCGTTTCACTGTAGATTAATCTGCACGGTGCAAGACCATGTACCAGTCGACGTTGCCTAAGTAACTTTAAAATTGACTTGACTTCCATTTAACCTTCACAGCACAAATACTTACAAATAACAAATCAAAAAAATAATTGCTCGCACATGGAGCAGGTAATTTCCCCTAATCGATATATTTCTCACTTTCGGTAAAAAATGCACGAAAAGAGTATAGTAACGGGGAGCTTTTATCTCTTAGTTAATTTATCGTAAATGACAGGAGTCTAGTGGCAAATATAAATAGGAAAAACAGTAAAAAATTAATATAAATAAACAACATTGCGTGTTATATAGTTCCACATACATAAGAAAGCATCATTGAAATTTGGCTAAGCACCATATTTTTATCGGGGTGCACATCTTCTTGTGGGTGAACAGTTGTCATGTCCCACGTATCAAGAAAACCAACACCGGGAATATCGGAGAAAAATGTTTGTAGGATTTTATGAAATCTGTAACTAAACCAATGGGACGGGCAAGTAATTTTGCTATTTTCATGTACATTTGTCCCACGAATAACAATCTTTGCTTTAGGTAGCCGACGTAGTAAGGTAATGAACGAATTCTTAACAGCAGTTAGTCTTTGTAGAAATACAGAAGGGTCGTAAAGGTTAAAATGTAAACCGATGTTAAAGAAAATCATTATATCTTTGCCATCACTTCCCGTAATTTCATCGATCGTATCGGTCAGAAACGGACTGCTACGCGGTGGCCCTGGGTTATGGACTGGGTTCGAATGGCCTCGGTAATATACCGTAATGTTGTATGCTTTGTTCGTACCGGTCCGCGGTTGCTGCCAGACCACAGTTGTGTTTTCGCTTTTAGTCACAAGCTGGGCTTCTCCGGCAATTTCATAGTACCACTGGCGCATTGTAGAATCACCAATCAGGTACACAACCTTATTTTGAAAGCACCGCTTCAAACGCGCCATGTTGCTATCCTGATTTGCACAGTGTAGTGATTTCCACCTGCCGTCTATGAATAACCCGGACGCTAAATTAGGATCCGGTGTTTGTATCCCACTTTCCGTTTTGCAGGTTGTTAGTTCTTTTCTGTCGTTCTGTCCATTATCGAAAACAACAACAGCGCTCCCCGAACCGTTGATAGGAACGTTCCAGTTTATATCTTTTTGATACAGTGGGTCTACGACACCCATGATCAGATGGGTTTCGGCTGCCCAGGTATACGTTGTTTCCATCCAGGTCACAGCTTTCGGACAACTTTCGTTTTTTGGTTTTACACAGAACCAAGACACACCTTTTTCAGGCTCGGAAAAGTCGCACGTATTTTCTTGCCTAAAATATGGAATTTTTAGAATAATATAAGCTATCATCTCTCTTTGCTTCATTTAAATAAAATGATGTAGCGGGGTGGGAAAAGTTGGAACACCTTTTCATTCTATTTTCTTATCGCATTTGGTCAGGATATTTAAATATTATGTGATAAAGGTGTCCCATCTCCCCCCCCCCCACCCTATTATATGTCGTATATGAAAAAAGATCATATATATACAATGTTTTCGGGTACAAGACAGCTATAAAACAAAATTTTTGTTTAAATGAACTAAAAAAATCATATAATATACGTATATACTTTTGACCAGCAAGCACCACATCACATTGAGTTTTCTCTCCCTGTGGAAACGTAGCTTGGTGGATGGCGCCAGGTCCAATATACGCGGAAGTATTATGAACAAGCTGTGTAATTCCTTCGCTTGAATGAACCATATGAACAATCAAATGTGACTTCCCACTCCATATAAGAGGCACGGATACTTTGTACGTCCCAGTCCCTTCGTCTTCTATATGGCAAGCTATACCATCGTTGTTTGTCTTTCCATCGGGGAGGAATCTTATCAACCTAAATCAACATACCATTGGTTAGGTTGTCTATTCGTGTTCACATTAAGGTATTCTTTACCAACATTAAATATAATACTGTGGTGTAACATGGATGCCGGTAGTACATAATATCCAAATCAAAATCTTAAATTTAAGAAACAGCAGCGCCCTTTTAGAGTCGTGAGAATACGGTTATATAATTATAAACACTCTTTGTTCACTACCAAATAGGGCGAAAAAAGATATTGAAAAATGGACCATTATACCTACTTCAATCAACTTTATCAATAGAACATTTACTACTACCATATCAAGACCAACTAAAAACTTTTACAATCACCAAGCCTCCCCGAAGAAAAGGCCCACTCGAAAAACACTAACAATTACTGTGCTTCAAGAAGTTCCTAATAGGACCACAGGAAATAAACTAAGCATTATAACCATTCAAATGCATGCTAACACACGACTCAATTTACCTTGCAATAAAATAATCTCCACCGTAGGTTTTATCTTTACCGTCAAAGTCCCTAGCAATTATAGTAGCTTTCAAAGTATCACCAACAAACAGGGGTGCTTGTCCCGTTTCCACAGTTAACTCGGTTGTATTAGGGCTTGTCGTTCTTCGTACATTAATCGGCCATTTCACAAACCCACTTTCCACTTTAGTAAGATGGGCATCTAACTCTGGGAGGTACTGTCTCCATATTGTACTCCCAAACGCTGTGTTCAAATTGACTAACCCGGGAACAGATAAAAGCTTTGGTAATCCAAGTGTCTTATCCTTGGTTCTTGCAATTGCTTCATTAGAGATTTGCTTGGTAGATTCAGGTACACGAGTCGAAGTAGTTGTTGTTGTTGTTACAATCTTACTTTTGACTTCGCTTCTTTGCGAATCGCATTCGCACTTGGTAATATCTCTTCCAAACGGCTTGGTAACCACTGCTTTGCTTATGGTCTCTTCGAATATCCGATCGTGGATTATAATACTAGATAATACCAAAACTAAAAGAAGCAAAAACGTGTCACGTCCACTTCTTAAAGCCATTCTGCAAAGTAAAAGCGCTGTATAGTTTCAAAAACCTCTTCCACTCATACACAAGTTAAATGGCTCGCTTATAATAAGCGAATGTATCGTATAAAAAAATTGAGGTATATGTAATTAGTTATAGGTAAATACATGCTTCCGTCTGGTATGACGCCTTGCATTTATTTTGATTTTCTACCCTGATGACGTCACACCATGACATATAGATTTAGGATAATGGGATAGTATATGCAGACAAATTGCCGGTACAACTGTGTCGCTTTCAAAACTGCATAATAAGCAAAATAGTTCTGGTATTAATAATATAACCAGCACATGTAACACATGTTTATTAAATCATAGTGTACTATACTTAAACTCTAATGCATAACTATACAAACCTATACTTGTATCAGTATTTAAATACTTTCTACAAGCTCAGTTGTTTTCTGTAAAGCTAATTCATAGAGTTATCTGCAATAACAGTTAATTTCAACGGTAGATAGTGGTAGTATAGAGTCATCTGTTATACTCTGCATTTCACGGTAAGGATTAAACAGAGCGTAACACCAAGTCAATGTCCCGAAACGGTAATATCGAATGACTCAACGAGCCGCTGGAGTATAAAGTTCGGTTTGCAATTAAAGTACCTATTTATAAATAAAAACCGTTAACAATAGTTCACAGGTTTGCAAACGGAACAAAATGACAGCAGCGAATATTTAGCGGTTTATGCGGGCGTGTCCTTGTATAGCATGTTATGCGAAAGATAGGAAACTTTTACATTCTATTTTCTCATCCAACTTGGTAGTAAATAAAGAACATTCAGTAAATTGTAAAAGCGTATCCTCCCGATTCCCATAGACCGTTGTCAATTGTTTGAAATACGATCAGGATATTTGGATATAATAAGGGTGTGGGAAGGTGGGACACCTGTTCATTCTAGTCTTTCTTCCAACTTGGTGGTAAATAAGGAAAATTCAAAATTGTATCCTTTCGATTCCCATATACATTTGGTAATTGTTTGAAACACGATCAGGATATTTGGATAATATATACAAAAGTGCCCGTCTTCTCCCACCCCATATACTACATATATAGCAAAACACTATTGGTCCCCACCAAGAGACTTAAAAATGGTGGAACAATAAAGACGTGCTATTTTAAACAATTATAGCGGCTCAGCTTAAAACGTAACTCTGTTACCGTTGTTGATGTATGACTTAACGCCAATTACTCTAATCGGATAGTTCCATATCGGTTGCATAAATGGTCGCATAATACTAAAAAAATAAAAAAAAACGCCAACGCTAAAACAACTTTGACTTGAAATTATATCACTTTATATAACATACTTCACCCGGCAAAATGTTGTGTATATATCACCCAAATCTCATAAAATACTGAACCTCTAACACCAGCACCCTACACTACATGGTCATCAACGACTTCAACGAAATCCTTACACAACTGAAAACTTATGAGGGCAAATCAAACACTAGTTAACTGCTCTAGTTCTGGTGTTTACAGACAATAAAATGTACGTACACATCAAGTCACCTGCTCTTTACCCCCACCTGTCGACTCTATATCTTGTTTCTTGCAAATTTAAAATGGCAAACTGGAATTTATTGCATGCAATTAACGGTAGACTACCCTTTTATTAGACCTGAGATGTGTAGTCTAATTTCGTTAGTTAAGACATTATTTACTTTGTAATAAGTTTCCTCGTTGTGGCATAGCGGTTAAGGAGCACTCGCACCGAAACTGGAGGTTATGTGTTCGATCCTTGATGCTGCTACCAATGTGACGGTGTCCGTGTGTCTTCTTAAGCGAACCATACTCGTTGAGGGCACCGCGGCCTACTAGAGATAGTAAGCCGTCAGGGCACTGATGGACTTGTTGCCATAATGGTCAGCCAATAATAAGAAGCGACCAATTATAAAAACAAAACAACAAGCACTCCACAAAGTTATAACTTCGGGAACACGAGTTGCAAGTATTTTGAAACATAAATGTTATAATGACCTTATTGCTGTTTTGAGTAAACTCCTAAATATGCAGGCTTATCCTCTTTTGATGAAGAGTAACCGGTAACGTCATACACAGCTGATGCTGTTCGCATGCGGGGCGTGCTGTTATTGCTAGAAATGGTAGGCATTTGACAACGTTTTTTTTATCGAATTGCAATGGTGTAAGAACGAATAAACGTTAAAATATTATCGGTCCCTCACAATTGAGATGCATGTGCAAATTTTGATAAATCGCAAAGTTAATAATTAATTAGGCCTATATACATGCCTCGTATATTAGCGATGCAGAAATATGTAGATACATGTGAAATTTTGGAGTATCAGCTACGGCTTGGGAAACAATACACGGATCACTATTTCCTTTTGGTAACATTAGTTTATTAATGCGTAGAAAAGTTAATTCAAGCAGAAAAGGAACCTTTATGGTATTTGTTGTCAGGCGTGACGTCACGGGGATTCCCCAGTGTGCTGCTGTCTCTGTTTTAGAAAAAATTAACTTATTTTAGGACTTCAGGTTAAAAATAACCTGATTAAGTATTACCCATTTAACCAATGCCTTTTTAGACAATACAATACCACAAAGCAATGGCGGGTTTAGGGACAGCTGTGAAATTGCTAGAGTCGTACCGTGGCCGAGATAAAATTATGAGAACTACAAGTTTTGCAGCTTTGTTTGCAAGTGGGATGACAAGTAACCCTGAACTGGCGCAGCGGTTTGCAAAGATAACCATGGAATTAAGTGGTTGTAGAACTATTCTTCGACTTTTTGACGATCTTTCAATGTTAGCTTTATCAATGCGATATGGCTGGGGAAAGAATGTAAGTTGCATGTTACAATATTGTTTTATATAATAAAATCTAGTCCCTTTAACCAGTGCATGCCTGCTATGTCTACAATATTCACTATGTTCGGTATGTCCGCTATGTCTACTATATTCACTACATAGTGAACATAGCAAATATAGTGGACATAGCGGACATGCACTAATTAAAAGGACAGTAAAATCTCAAGTATACATGCATTTAGTAAAAACACAAAACTGCAGGAAAAAGATACCGTCCAACGTGTGTTTAAAATCATGAGTAATTTTGTGAACCAAATGTTCTTCCCTATTGAGCATGTGGCGTGGGCTGCAGAGAAAGGTCTCATTTCCATCTCAGCTGCTCCGTGGTGGTTAGCTAGTCTGTGTGCCTGGGTTTCATCTCTGCTTATTAACCTTGTCAGGTATTATCTGTTATGATACATTAAACCAAATTTGAGCTGTTGTCTGGGTCATATGGAATTAGATTTTTCTCTAGTCGAGTGTGTCTGTTATTTAAAGGACGCTGCTAGTGAAAAATCTTCTCCCTACGTTATATTCTAACTCCTTTCCACTAAGCCATATAAACACTACCCCTACAACAACTAGCAACTGACCCCCTTATTAATGGCTCCTAACAACCAACCTCTAACACATTTCACCAGCTTAATCTGTAGCGTACCAGAGGATTCTTTACCAGTGTCCTTAGCTAGGACCAATAATCATTCTGCTAATGGCTTTATATGTCTCATGTTTTCTATTTAATGTCTCTATACTGAATATGGACAACCGGATACTAACCACTTGGTTGTAGCAATTATTAATCGAAGTAGCTTTATCAAGCCCATACCTGGTGGCAATAATACCCACATCACGCTTGATGATTACAAATCATTTAGCACTGCTTGATTTAGGAATTTGTAGTTTTTTTAGCAGGAGGATGCCTTCAATACAGTATAACTTAAATTTTTAATACATTTCAGTTAGTAATAATACTTATTTTTACAGTATTATGTGGAGAGTGTTGAAGTTGATTAAAGCAAGATCCCAAGAAGGGTAATAAGAATAAACAGTTAAAACGGTTTATTTATTGTATAGCATGTATGATGTATTAGGTTACTGATCAAAATATGATTGATAAAACTGCCTAAAAATGTTTTTTTGAGTTATTTCGAAATTCGATTGCAGGTCCAATAGAATGGATCCAAAGTTATTCAAGACAAATTTGAAAACTGAAGCGCTCAATTTTTTTGAGAATGTTTCTAATTTGGGAATGGCAGTGCATTGGTTGCCAGGGCAACAATTATGGTGTGGTAGACTCAATCCAGCCACTGTTGGTTTGCTGGGCATGACTTCTTCATTGATTGGACTTGCAAAAATGGCAGTTTAGTGGCTACTAATATATTGTAGGGCAGCCTCACTTGTCATAATTTGTAATTAATGAACAAAGTTAATGTAATTGTTTGTTCAAGGCATAGAGATTATGATTTCTTGTATTACTTTTAAGTTTTGTCCATATAACTAATAGTGTAAGTAAAATAAGAATCAAGTTGCCTATCATGTTACCTTAGTACGTTGCAATAATTAATCTTTGTAATCTATGCAGCTGTTTCAATCTTTTAATTGTAATTGTACATTTTGGCTTTGTAATAAACACTTTAAATCAACAATTGCAGTTTTAAGCGCAAATATATAAATATGACTAATACAACTATATATTGCTAGCTGGCCGACATATTACAAAATAATATTAACGTCTTTTTTCACTAAACATTGCATCGTCAAACGGGCAAGAATATCCTACATACTACAAAATGTAGCAGTATTTTGCTTTAACTGATGGAACAAAGTGCAACTTAAAACATACTCATAAACCAAAACTATCAAAAAAATAAAATCTCCGTATTTAACAAAACGCATGCATAAGGATTCTGAAACTTTAAACTTAAGAAGCAAAAACTTCCATTTGAAAAGGAACAGAGGAAAAACAAGTTAATCCGTAACCAAAAGTTCATGCTCTTCTTTGATAGTAGACGGTTTACTGATGGCCGCCAGAACTTCCAGGTTCTTTTGAACAATTTGTGCTGGAAGAAGCATTCTTGATCGCTGTGAAAAATAAGGTCACCATCACCAAGACTACACACATGCACCGTGCAGTTACATGCTTAAATAAAACTAAACAATCCATTCAAACAAACCATTTGCCCTAAAAAATAAGAACAATTGCAAAACGTCAACTTTGCTCAAAACTGGAACTAGGTAAAATAGAAATTGCCACACAATATGAGAAACTAAAATAAAGTAAATCAAAACTGGGTGTCTGTGTTTTAGTTGATCATAAATCTCGGTTTGAGCCATCCTTGCACCCATGTACCTGTCTCTTAAGAGCTTGCAGTGAGTAATGTTGCATCTTTCTTGTTTCAATTTTGACCCAGAGAGGCATGGCTGGTACTGTGTATGAAATTAACCAACGTATGCCAAGAAGTGAATGCTGCAGATAAAAAAGTGACTGCAAATGTGGTTCTGGGTTAATCCAAGAATGGTATCTTAGTCATAGTAGGAACTGGATACTTTTTGAAAAAACTGGATACATTTTCAGGAACGCTGTGGCTAATACTTTTAGGAAATTATGTGTTTACGAAACAAGACTGTGTTTTTAAAATCAACATAAAATAAGCTTAAATGGATGGCAATAGCCCATACCTCAAGCACAACAAATGCAGTGAATATACTTAATGTTGTAGCATCAGGAAAAATCTTGTAAATCCATTCAATAAACCTTGGTGTGTGGAAAACAAGTGCAAGGTTTGAAACCACAGCTAAGTATGATAAGGCTTGAAAGGCAACCTACAGAAGGGTATATGTCAATCGTGCTACAATATGTATAAAATATAGTAACACATATATTACCCAAAACACCAGAAGTGATTTCTTGCCCAAAAACTGCATTATTTAAAATTTGTTTGTTTAAACTAAATTCACATTTAAGAGACATAAAATTCAATTTTTGTACAAGCCATTGTTATTAAAAAAAAGTTATTTTAAATTAAAAGTTGGTAATCCCTGCCATAATGTGCAAATACCTTCCATGTTCCAATTCCAGTTGTTTGGTAAACAAAGGGTCTTCGGTAAACATTGCAGATTTTGAAAGCATCCGATTTCATTTCAATTATGTTGTTTATAAGAGCAAATATAGCAGCGGGAGGATAGACACAAGAGAACAACACCACATAACCAAACTGAAGCCATAACTCAAGGTAATCATCAAATGTTCCCTATGCAAATGAGAAAACATTAAATGAATGAATGTAATTCTATCCTCCTGTGGCAGGAAATCTACAGTGATTATAACATAGATGTTCTTTTTTATACATCTTCTGCCAGCTTACCAGTTACCATGTATGTAACGGTGTCGGTGTGGATAATTTTTTTTACACATTGTATGGCTGGCAATTTGGACCTATTAGTTACCACTGGGTTGGAGCAATTGCCATTAAGCGTCTTGCCCAAGGACACATGCGCCCACCATGGTAGCAACGTCGAGCCTTGAACCCATTACCTCTCGGTTAGAGACAGACACCCTAACCAGCTGTGCCATGACAGTAAGGCACGCTTTAATTCGGTTACTTTTGCTACTAGGCATAATGTAATAATCGTTTAGCGGCTCATCTGGTATAAAAAATGTAGTATCTCCAAGAAGTCTTAAGTTGCTATCATATTTCTTTTGGGCAAATTCACTTGTCCCTAACCACTAATGTCTCGTCCATATTTACAAACACACAGAAATAGAAACAAAAAGATACAAAATTTAAAGACCAAAATTTACACTGGCAACATTCACTCAATACCAACCTCATATGTATCTCTTTGTAGTTCAAGGCAAGTCTGGTCATGTCTGTTCAATTCAGCTTTATCTACTGCATCTGAGGTGGTTGGGCCAGTGTTGCCACGATTCAGTGTTGACCGATATACAGAAGATCGATATTTGAATTGCCAATATGGAAGTAGTGACTCTATTGCTTGTGATACGATCATATGAACCAAGAATAAATTACGAAGAGTCTGGTAAAAGTGGTTACTAAATATTTAATCATGTTATGACAACTCTGTTTTACTTTATGTGTAAGTGTGTGAGAGCATAAGAGATAAGACAGCAACAAAAATTACATGTTGTCGCCGTAACGCATAAAACATTAATAGGAGTGATCAAATGTCAGTACATCATTGTAAATAATCACCCACAAAGTAACATACATGGTAACTCGTACGCTGGCACAAGGTGTATGAATACCCGTATGATAACGACTGTCATTTTCCGGCCACGCGAGGATAAAGTAAGTTTCATTCATTCATTCATTCAAGTAAAAATGTTCACACAACAGGCTAATTGCTGCTTTACTTAACAGAAAGATAGCTAATGTTATCTATTACTAACTGTGCCAGCCAAACTATATATTTAATCCAATACACCTAAAATAGAATAGCTAGATATATTATACCTGTCTCAACATTGGCATATCATCGTAAATAAACGCAATGTAGAACAAAGCGAGAAAGTTGTTGGAGAAATCAAACTGTGGATAAATCATAAATGTATGGCACAAATTTATAACATTATTTTAAAGTTACCAAATTATTTAAAACAAATTTTGAAAGTTGGGTTACAATTACAATCCTGGCTGAAGCTCTAAGAACAGAGTTTCCCGAATACAAGTTAATAGATACAACAAAACAAATCTATTTGTGGCAATTTGGGTTTAAAGTTTAACTACTCAAATTTTGTTCTGATAAATAATATATTTTTCGGCCGTTCTGGTATTAATATAATAGTAAATGCCAGAGGAGCCCGAAAAAGTATAATTTAATACATACAAACTATTTACTAATATTAGCAGTTAGCATATTATACTAGGTATTATTAGTTAGTATATTATGCTATTAACACACTCTACATACCACCAGTATCTTGGTGATCAGATGATTTTGATAAGTTGACTCAAGTCGATGGTTTTCTGTTAAAATAATCGAGTTAATTGAAAAATCATCTGGCTGGTGAAACTTTTTTATTTTAATTTTTTTTAAGTTCATTATAAACACAGAGTTTTTTGAAATAGGTATTTTGTTTGTTATATCTTAACCAGTGCTGTGGTACAGTACAACTGTGTTATAACCATCGTCATTACCCCGTCCCACAAGGATAAATTAATTACATTCATTCATTTATTCAAAAACCTCAGAAAAACTTAATCATATCTCACAAAACGATACTAAAGTGTTACTCTCACCTTGGTCAGTCAGAAATTCAGCTAATTTTCTATACAGTGAGTTTCCCATCAAAACAAGAATAGAATAAACGATACTTGGTGCGTTCTTTATAAGTGAGCTGATGATGCCAGGTTCATGACGATACATACTCGTTAAGTATATCTCCCAACTGAAAGAAGTGAATATTTATTAACAAGTTAGAATAAATTGTATAGCCTTTCATTTAAACATTTTAGTTGTGTTTTTTTAAAAATGGTGTCGAACAGAAAATGCAAGCACGAAAAACAGCGGTTACTCAGTCAGTATTTATATGTTATATATTGAAAATAATTGTATATATTGATAAAAATCATATATATAAATCCAAAAAATATAAAATATTATAAACTTTTCATCCTATATATATATGTGTGTATGAGCTTACACTTGAATTTATCATATGTAGGCAAGTACAGTAATGAAAACCAAAACAAGTTGGATTAACCATTTTTAATGTGGGGTATACATTAAATTATTAAGCTACTAATGTTTTTGTTTGTGTGGTATATATATATTAAGCTACCAATATATATAAGCTACAAACCTGAAATAATAAAACATCAAGCAAACTGCAAGTGCCACACAAAGCAACACTACTGGACATGTAATGAGATAAACACGAATGTTTCGTTTCCATGAAGGGTAGGTCGGTTCTTGCCTCTGCGTTACCTCATTTAAACCCAGAGGACCACGGTACCCTGTCCTGGGCTCCTCCCAAACCTGAAGTAACATCAGATTTCTATGTAATTTATGGCAAGTCATTAGAAATTTAGGATATACTCAATTCACGTATACAGTAGTATTGCTACTATAGGATAAAAAGGTTTATGATATTTTATATTTTTTTGGATTTATTTTGATTTTTTGTTATGCTGCTGTACTATAATTGCTATTGTATATACTATATAAGAATATACTTAATTTAAGTATAAAAAAATAAAAAAGTATTGCTACTATAGGATAAAAAGGTTTATGATGTTTGATATTTTTTTGATTTAATATGAGTTTTGGATATGCTGCTGCTTGTAATTGCTATTGTATTTACAGATGATTTCTAAGACCACAGCTAAATGACTAAGAAATCAGTAATAACAGACTTCCTGCATTTTGTTTTGAGATGATTAACGCTATTAATAATTAAATGAGTCAACGCCGCTGCTTTGGTAAACAAAATTAGCTTCATAAAGCACAGAGAATATATTGGTAAACATTAAACACCCGAAACTAGTTACCGATTTTTCATGAATGTATATTATAAAAAATGTTGGCAAAAACAATAAACTTATATTTAAAGTAGAAAGTGTGCCTACCATTTTGCATTCAATATTAATTACTTAGTTAATATTAAAAAAATGTTAAAATTGTACCAATATTTTAATTTGCCATATTAACTTTGTTTTTACAGTATTATCATTATTTATATAATTAACATGTATTTACTTTAGGAAAATTAATACACAAAAGTGATTCTATATGGCCCTGGAGGTAAATTCTAAAGTGCGGAATTGCAGGGGACTTTAGATATAGCCTAAAATAGGCCCATTACCACAAAGAAAAAATCTTAGTTACCTTTGCACCTAGCGTTCCCCATTTATAAGAATACTCAGTTGACTTTCTTTTCCACATCTCTAAAAACGCTGCGGCCCACAAGACATGAATCACTGACAGAACCCAGTTGTCATCCACCCTGCCTCCGATGTCACTACGGAGCCCCAACCCCCAGTGTAAAAGCCCCAACACCACTAAGGGTACAAGGGCAAGGGTGTAGAAATTAAGAAAGGCAAAGTAGATGCTGATGGAGTCACCAAAGTAGCTACGAACATGGTCTGAAATAATATATATATATATATATATTTACATTTAAAAACTGTTGGTTTAAAAGTTTAAATGAAAATTAGGTATTGCTAAAAAATTACTTTCCAATGTAAAAGATAAAATATACGAAAGTATAATTTAAAACAGAAGAAGCGCAAAACTTTTTGCAAGATGTAAACTAAACCTGTTGTGCGACAAGTCTGAACTTCTCAAAACGAATAACAGTAAAACTACCCTATATTTAATATCACAATCTAATTTAACTACGGACTATTAAGCAGTGTCCTGTTTCACACAATAGCCACAGGCTATCACAGTTCCAACACTGAAGATCAATTTTTTAAAACAACAGGATTTCACTACATGTATAGTAGGGTGGGGGAAGATGAGACACCTTTAATACATAATATTGAAATATCCTGATCGTGTTTTAAACAATTAACAACAGTCTATTGAAGTCGTGAGAATACGGTTTTATAACTCTTTGAATTTTCTTTGTTTACTACCAAATGGGACAAGAAAATAGAATGAAAAGGTGTCCCATATTTCCCCACACTATATAAAAGGAATCGCATATTAAACTAAATACTTACCCAGAGGTTGCTGCAAATTTAAATCAAGTGTTTTATACCACAACCATCGCAACTTATGCAGAGTAGGTCTGTCATGTAATGGGAAGTTATCCGTTACCAAATGGTTGCTGACCATACGACGAACTAAAACAATGAGAATAAAAGTTTAGGCTGTGAATCTGTGATATATTATGTAAATTTGGCCATTTTCCAGTGCTTATACTGTTGGATTGTTCTTGTTGCATTATAACCAAATACAGAAAGTGCTAGTAAATATATAAGTATATATATATATATAATTTATTCAACAAATAAAAATATTTCACGAAGAAGGTAAGAACTAGTATCTAATCTTTTGTTCAAATACATAATCAGTTTGTTGTAAAAAATTAAATGAATTAGGTATGCTAAGTGAGATCTTATTATTTTAGTTTACAGATATAATTAAAAAAAAACACATTATATATTATAGATAATTTTAATTAAAAAAAAACTCCAATTAAAAAAACACAAGAAAAGTATAACATAAAGTTGGTTCTGCTTACATAGGCTATAGATTTAAAAAAAAATCCAATTAAATAAACACAAGAAAAGGATAACTTAAATTTGGTTTGGCTTACATATAGATTTTCCCGGATATAGTTTAATATTTTCATACGAAGGAATATATTTCTCGTCTATAGCTCTTAGTCCATCAAGTTCAACTTTAACAATTTGATGTTGTTCACTCTCGGAGAGGAAGTCATCATCTAAAAAGAAACAATTTAAACTTCCTATAAGGATGCGCAACAGCAGAGTGTAGTCTCATTATTACGCAGCATAACACAGGAAATTAGGATTATTACTCTCTAGTATTTGTGTACTAGACTACTAGTTGTGGTGTTAAGCTCCTATATGGGTGTCTTATGTTCATGATTGTACTTTTTCAATTGCATACCTTTTTAATATTTTTGATTTTTGTGTCCATCTGTCCACTTTTTTAATTACATAAGACACTTATTTTTGTATTTTATATTTTTGTAACATAATTTGTATTTGGTTTTGAATTATTATTTGGTTATGATTACAAATATGAAATAAGGTGTATATATATCAGTATTTTATTACAGCGTTTTTTATATTATGTTGTTCAACCATTGTTTTTGCTTTCTTTATTATTGAAACAAAATATTCAAACTAAAGTTATAGCCCAGGCCTATACACTAATTTATATATATATATTTACTATTTTTTATACCCACCTTTTTGATGCTTAAAATTAGCACGGTCAGTGAAGCAAAACTCCCTCAGGGTTCCATCTTTATATTCTTTCTTCAATCCAATTGCTTCTGCACCATGTAATAGTCGGTACTTAGATGCACTGTGAATAATAACATTTATGTATGATAATAAAGAATAAATTCGTTAAAAGACAGATGAGAATGAAATTAACAGCAAAGCAACTGTCGATATAAAATGCTATGAATTAAAAAATTAATTAAAAAGCGCGCAGGCCATAAAAACTCGCATGGTGTTGCAATCGGAACATATTAGGATGTATAAGAATAAGCAAGTTAAATATACACTTTTTATATTGCAATAAAAACCAAGTACCTTATGTATAAAACTTTGGCTCCATTTAATTCAGTTACGTCAACGTCCAACTGGCACCCGTTGTCCACTTTATTATCTTGAATTCTCTTGACGAGCCATAACACAGCTTCATTTGCTATTTTAGGCCTTAGCCTTACAACAACACAAGGTTGTCTGGTGTATTCTGTGGTCTCAGGTTCCATTGCTCGTAAAGGGTAAACATTCCAAGCAAGGCGTTTATAAAGTTCACGGCACTACAACATCACCAAGCGAATTCACACGTCAATGTAAATGAAGAGAATAATATAGCGGTATGATGGAATGCTCTCTCGGATAGGAGAGAAACCATTTAAAAGAAAAAGGTTTTACCTTTTTTTCTTGATCATCGGTAAACTTTGCAGTAAAGATGCAGTGATAGTATTGAAAAACTACCTTTTTAAATAAATTTCATGAACTTTAAGACATATTTAATATGTGTTTGCTTAAGATGTCCCAATTTTTTGCTTTTTTTCCGCGAGAAATTGGCAAAATTTATAACTATATCATATTTTATGGTCACGTGATAAAAAACAACCTAATCGGGGATCCACCAGAAATAAATCCCCTTGATTTTTGGCCTCGTCCGTTGTTTCCAATGTATTTTGTAGTTCCCTATCCAGTTAATATCTCACTTTTAAAAGTAGCTGTTTTTTATAACTGGTTTTATTTATTCCTTTAGAGAATTATAAATAGTTGAAATTAAGGTGTATAACTGTTACAAATTATCGTCCAGTTAAAACATGGGCAATGAAATTGAACCGTCCTTTTTGAAGCTACTTAAAAACTTAAAGGCGAAACCTGGCACAGCAGAAAAGTTATGGAAAGGTTAGATTTAAAACTAGTTTATATAAGTTAGATTAATAGAAACGTGGCCACTCGAGAATAAAGTAAGTTACATTCATTCATTCAATACAGGTGGAATAACATCTGCTGCTGATTTATCATCATATGACACTGCAGATGTGAAAGCAATTGTTAATGATCCTGTCTTGATTAAGACATTTCTACCAGTACTACAGCAGGTAAACTGCAACAAAATTGTTCACACTATGCGGTATATCTAAAATATGGACCTACTTTAAAATTATATACCAGTGCCTGGCCTATAAATTTTGTACTCTTGTTTCATTTAAGATAATTACTATCCAGTCTGTAAAGTATGGCAGGTACCAAGTGATTATGTTTAGAAACTTTTGGTTATGCATGCCATATTTTCCCCCACGCATGCCAATTAATTAGGCAATAAACTAAAACCGTATTAAATTAAAGTAGTTTTGCCTATTGTGACTTAGAAATGTATGTGCATTGCATAGGATTTTTATTAATAGCACACAGGCATACAAAAAAATAAGAGAGATCTTGTCAGAAACTGCCATATTTTGCAGACTAGATTACTATAACAAAGTGGTTTCCAGTAAAGATGAAATGTTCTGTATTACTTTTTACTCTATTCATAAAAATTTCTTTTTTAATCGCTTTACTTTTGTTAGTTAATGTTAATATTTCTTAGTATGCCTTCCAAATATCAGTGGATGAAAATCCCAATGAAAAGGCAATGCAGTTGCTTCAAAGTCACAACAATACCACTCCACAACAAGGGTCTGGTCTTCAAAGTGATGCTACTGGTTTCAGTCCAGGAAGCAATGATGCAACAAGGTAATAATCAATTTTTTTTTGACCTTAAAAATATATGACACAAAATAGTTAGGTTAGAGTGTCTGCGTTCAGCTTAGAAGTTATGAGTTCGTTGCTCAACACAATTTCTATGGTCAGCAACCAGCGTGTGTGTCTTACGTAACTGTAGTTGTTTCTGAATGTGAATGTATTGAATGTAACTTACTTTATCCTCGCGTGGCCGGAAAACGACAGTCGTTATTACACGGGTTTAACACCTCGTGCCAGCTTACGAGTTACCATGTATGTTACTTTGTGGGTGATTATTTTTTTAGGATTTTTTAATTTTTTTTATGTATGGCTGATAATTTAGACAACCCATTAGTGACCACTGGGTCGGAGCAACTGCCGTTAAGTGTCTTGCCCAAGGACACATACGCCAACAATGGTAGCAGCGTCGAGCCTTTTCTAAACAATAATCCCTTATCTGTTGTCTAAAGTTCCCCCCAAAACAACAATCATCCAAAAAGTTACATGTGTGGTAACTTGTAAGTGGGTTCATGGTATGAAACGGAACACCTATGTTTTAAAGACTGTCATCACAACAGACGCTATGATAAATTTCTTTACTTGACTTTTAAAATAATACAAAAAATTTCAGGTCAACTACAACTACTACCACCAACATACCAGCATTTACTCGTGAGTAAATATATTTGATACTCTAATATCCTAATTTGCAACTTATTTTAGTATATTCAACACAGTATATGCATTTTTAATAAATTATGTGTTTTGTTTAACACTCTTTTACCTTAAATAAACCTTAAAAATGATTAAATACTCTAAAAGTGGTTAAAAGTTTCTATACCTTAAAAATGGTTAAAATATTAAGTTTGCTTTTTCCCTGTGAAGTTAATGGGATTTCTAACCAAAGACCAAGACAAAATCAAGTCAGCACATCAGTTAAAATCTCGGGTGGTCAGTTTTCACAGTGTGCTGTCATGCCAAATGAGCAGGTTGTTTTCAACAATCAAGGAGCCACATTTTTGTCCAAATGTAAGTAGGACTTATATATATCATATTGTATCTACAGTATACATTATAGAATATTATTAGTAGTGGCATGTCACAACATCTTGGAGAATACCTATGGGCTATGAGATTGGTTGTTGTTTTAAATTTACAATACGGTTGAAAGCACTTGTTAAACAATAAACACTGTTTGAGTGGTTTCAAAGGTTCACAGATTTTGTGAAAGTTTTCCTTAAATTAATAAAGCATTATAATTTTTTTTCCCTTCCACAATAACACTATGTGTTGCATACCGGTGCTTGAGAAAATATGAATGGATTTTAAAAATTATTTGATTATTCTTAATACAAAAGTAGTTGTTTAACTTTTATTATTGTACTTAAAAACTGTGCCACAGCGTCTGGTGCTGCGGCATAGTGGTTAGCGCGCCTGCCTGTAACCCAGAGGTAATGGGTTCCGTTCAAGGCTTGTCGCTGCTGCCCTTGTAGGCCTATGTGTACTTTTGTATGATAACCCATAAGCTGGCATGAGGTGTATGAACACCTGTGTTGTAAACTTGTAACGACTGTCGTTTTCCGGCCAGGCAGGATAAAAGTAAGTAAGTTACAAAAAAAAGGGTTGTAATTATTATTCTTTACACCAGACACTGAAGGGGAAAATGGGAAGGAAAGAAAGAAAGTGGGAGGTTCATACATCAACCTATCAAATGGTTTGTTTTTGCTTGTTAATGTACAACATTTTAATCCAGTATGGCTTAAGCATTGAATGGATGCAAATCGTGCAACTATAATGTAATATTATAGGAAAACTGGCTTTCATTTGTGACCAGTTTAGTTTTTAGTCTAAAGTCTATAGGAACACTTTCTGTTGTTGTTTACTGTATTGATTGTCAGTCATTATTCACTAATACCTGTTGGGTGAGGTCCTATGGCATGGCTAGCTATGAAACTTTGGATTTAGACCAGAATTTCATCATTACCCCATTATTTGTCAGTATTATACTTTTTAATTCTGTATTTGTAATTTTTGATTCATTTTCATTTTTTTACTTTTTATTTCTGTATTTGTAATTTTGAATGCTCGTTTTTGTCAGCTTGAAATTTGCTACAATTTTAGTTCATTTTTATTTTCCCTCCTTTATAGGAATGAAGTTCTCAACAACAGACATGCACTTCATGGACAATCAATCTTTCTGGCTTGATGATGTCAAGATAAAACGACCATCCACTGATATACATATAGGCAGTGATGTAAATAAGTAAACTCATTCAACCTACTGTATAGTAAGCAATACTTTTTCAGTGTTACCCAATTGAGAACTTCGGGACAAGCAAGGCTCTTATTATAAACAACATATGTTTCGGATCAACTGTAAACAGAGATGGGGCTGAAAAAGATACACAAAACATGAAATCATTGCTGGAACAACTTGGCTTCAAAGTCACAGTTGCAACTGACAAGCGTGGCGCTGTGAGTTTATTTAATTAGTTAGATTTCTATTTCTATTCTGTATGGGTGAGGTCATTAAGGACCTGGGATTTATCCCAGATTTGGCTCATTACCCCAATACCTTTGTATGTTTGAAAGTGACATGCTCTCGATAGTGAATTCCTTTATTCATGTTCTGACTCAAGCATCCCGATTCTGTCCCGATTCTTGACCCACAGAACTCTATCTGGGGACTAGTTTGATGTTATTTACTAAGCGCTGTTGATTTCAAGTTTTAAACAGTGAAACAATCCAATGTTGTAACTTGTTTATGAATTTTCCATTTTTTGTACACGGTATTCATAACAAGTATCTTATTTTTAATTTCTCATATCTTTGTTACTGCTCCCTTTGTTGTTTTCTAAATTTCTTGATCTCCCTTTTTTTCAGGAAATTCACCAGTTGTTAAGAGAATTTTCTCGGGAATGTGTCAATGCACCGATGACGTTGGTATATGTTGGTAGCCATGGGGAAAGAAGTAAGAAACTAATTTTAGAATCTTTTCCAGTCTTAGCGCATTTAAGTCTTAAAAACGTAAGAGTGACAGACTATAATAAATCTTTTACAAATTTATTTTTGTATCTTAACTGATGTTTAAGGTATTTTGTTGGCCTTAAAATGTTTTTTAACCATTTCTAATTATCTTAAATTGTAAATATTGATAAAAAAACTTGTTTTCTTAAAATGGCGCTTCCAGCAAATTTATATACCAAATCTTTAGTTTTTGAGGCTTGTTCAGGTAAACTTAATTCCCAGTTTAACATCCACACATTTGAACGCAGGTGATAATCAGGATTGCTTTGTTGGGATTGACCAGCAACGCATAACGGTTGAAGAACTCACCAAATATTTCTCAACCTCTGAAGCTCCTGGTCTTGCCAAGAAACCAAAACTGTTTTTTCTACAGTTCTGCAGAATTGGTAGGTGATCTGTTTTACCCATTTTTTTATTTTATATTTGTTATGGACACGCCTCCGAGCACACCCTGACAGAAAGGCACTGGCATGCCTTAGCCACGAGACTTGCGCAATGTGCCGCAGTCAGCGTGTTTCATTATTAATTGTGTAGTAATTAGTGTCGCTATGTTGCAATTTAGTGCCCTTTATATACGTGTGTGCTCGCCTTAGTTTTCATTCTACAATTTGGCGTCTCAATACAAACCCAAGAACACAACAATATTTTTTTTTTTTTTGTTATAGTTAAGTCAACTGCAGCAGATTCCATTGGATTTAACCCAGCTTCTCCCCCTGGAAGGACTGAAGCTGAATCACAAAATGTTTCAGAACAACAGAACGCTGCAGTGCAGAATGATGCAACAGAACAATTTGATGATATAAAAGTGGACTTAGGTATATATTTTTGTGCATAAAACTTGTGTTGTAAGTGGTAGAACTGTGGTTGTTAGGTTAATACACGAAATTATGCCTAATTCTCATACATAGCTACTATAGGCAAAGCTTACAAACTTACGATTAATTTAAATAAAGTCGACTACTGTTTTAATCTGAGTGGTTGCCGCACATTGATTAACCGACTAATAGATAGAGAACTAATTAATGGTGAAACAACTACATAAGCTTGGAAAAAAAATCTTGTATGTTAATGTTAAAACGCTCTTATATGCTTATGGTAAGCTATTTTTATCATAAAGGTATCTTTTATCATACAGGCTACTTGAACGGTGATGTAAGAAGTGATGCAATGGGTGAGGGGGTGGATGAAACAATGGAAACAGATGCCCACCATGTCGCACATTCTTATGCAGATATGCTTATCTCCTATGCAACAGCTGCAGGTATACTAAATACCCTAAACACTATATTTGTGCCCAAAATTATCAATAAATCAGAGATAGTGAAATATAAATGTGTGGATTTTTTATGAGTACTGGTTTAAACCAATTTCTGATAAAATATTTTAACCAAAGATAAAGGTTAGTTATTGATATCAGCATTGCCCTAGTTTATTTGTTTATTTTTTCCAGGAACAAAGGCATACCGAGATGTATGTGAAGGCTCCTGGTATGTTACTACTCTTTCTAAGGTGATAAAAGACAACGCACATGATGATATATGCAGCATACTCACAAAGGTTCGTAAAAACTTTGAAATACAGTTTAAAATGTCTAAACTAATGTTATATGTGGTACCTGTAAAAAACATAGGAGGGTATTTAGCACTGCATTTTAAATTTGTGTGATTTTGTCAGAATACTTGACACTGTTCGGAAATATGTACCTAGTTTCTAATAGAAAGAATCTTGCTGTTTACTGTTTGCTTACTTTGTATTGTTGTTGCCCTTTAACGCATGGATAAAATGAGTATCATTTATTTACTCATTCAAACATTTTATGTATGAAATTATGGTATAAGTTAACAGAAAGACGGAGAATGAGTAACAAAAAGTATTTCACTGTTTACATTTTGCCTATATTGGTTTCGCAGATGTCTGATTCTAGTATAAAAATGCTGTGTTTTTTATATTTTGTCCTTCATTTCAGGTGAACAACTCAGTCATGGTAAAGCAAGCAGAAGAAGCTGGTGAAGTTGCCGTGCAGATGACAGAGTTTAAAACTACACTGAGAAAGAAAGTCGTATTTTTCCAGTAAATGTGAAACTTTAAATGCGTTTAAAACGTCATTAATTGTGTAAATTATCTTGTGTGTATGCATTAATTCTTCATCTTTTTGATGTTTGATGATCATTTTTACAAGTGTGTCATGATTTTACTGAAATGTGCATCTTTTTGATTCCTACTCGAAATTTATGTCTATATAAAACTTACTTCTTTGGACAGAATAGGCAAAAGTTACTAATAACTTGAATTCTTTCTAATATGAATGAAGTAGTGCACTTATTGGTTGATATATTTGGGAGTTTATTCTGTAAATATAGTATCAAACCTATTTTTATTGTTTTAATGCCTTGATTATGTGCCCTATAGAGTGTGAGTAGAAATTAATTTACTGTTTAACCCCAAAAATAAAATGTAAATTGTATGTTAATTTAATTTCTGTTTGAATGGTTTTGAGAAAGAGAGAGAGAAGAGAGAAGACAAAGAAAAAAGAACTAAAATGAGAAAAAAGAAAAAACACGGGGTCTGCTTGCACAAACATGCGGTGATCAAACGTCGCAAATCGTTTTTACTGTTTCAAGTATTATAGATATATTTTGTTTAAAATACTAGTTATTTAACGTACGTTATAACAAAAACGTTCGGATGAACGTTGCGGACGAGGGTTCCATTCACCGCCTAGAAGGCTCGGCTGGTGACTCTGTAGGCGGACTTATTATTAAAAAGAAAAAAACGACAGGCGAAGCACATGTGTTTACGAAACCAGAAAGCAAACCGTCGCTACTTGGATTAGATAAGCTAGCAGCATTGAAGGTATTGTATACCAAATCGTGTATTAGTATGCGGCATGTTAGTATGAGTTGTATGTTTTTCAACTTTTTAGTTTATTTTTTTTCTTGTTTTGGCTGGCTTTTTCCAGTATATATATGTGTTTGTTTCAATTTTATCGTTATATGTTCTTTTTTTTGGATCAGTTATGAGACTTTCACACATAATCAAAGGTTCAAAAACACCAGAATTAAGTTATTCAGTTAAACAAATTAGTTCAAAAATTGTTTCGACAAATATCTTGATGAAACTATCAATCATATTATCACACAGATAAAAAATTACCCAAAAAGTTACATATGTACTATGTAGTAACTTGTAAGCGGGCACAAGATGTATGAAACAATACACTCTTGTTATAACGACTGTTGTTGCCCCTTAACACATGCATTATATAAAAAATTATCATTTATTTATTCATTCAAACATTCTATGTATAAAATTATACTATAAATTTCCAGAAAGACGAAGAAAAGAGTAAAAGAGAAGCAAGTGACGAAAAAGACTCAAAATGGCGTTCAAAACATGGCCACAATGACAGGTACTAACAGATACAATAAAAAAGATTTTCAAATTTAACGAAAATAACCTTTTTGACTCAGACATTACCGACCTGCGAGATTTGAGACACCATCCTACACTGGTGGTGTCAGTTCAACATATAGAGATCGTAAAGATAAAAGAGATAAGGACAGAGTGAAACGAAAGGAGGGGGTTTATGCTTCTTCTAAAGATGGTAGGTTAGGCTTTTGTAAGCATAGAAGCTAAACTTTATTTTTCTACTTTGCCAAGCAGTAAAACTTCCATAAAAGGCTTATACGGGATTTAACACTTAAAAACTCTCAGAAAAGTATAAACTAATCACTAATGTCAACTATACAATATAGAAAAAACAATTACCCAAAAAGTTACATACGTGGTAACTCGTAATCTGGCAGGATAAAACAAGTTACATTCAATTAGTTTTGATTCTTACAGACACTGCCTGATACTGTGAAACGAATTTTGACATGTTGACTTGAATGAATGAATGAAACATATTTGTCACTGTAGCCACAACTGTTATAACATGGGTGTTTTGTTTCATACACCTCTTGAGCCTGCCCACTTACAAGTTATTGCTTATGTAATTTGTGGGTGAATTTATTTTTGAATTTTTCTGTAAGGTTTACAATTTAGATAACCTTAAAGGAGAACCATTTTTTTATCCTCTAGGCCAAGAGGAAAGTCATGTTTCCATTTTAGTATTTACATATTCCCAAAAAAACATCATATTCTAACAGGTGTGCGAGAGAAGAAAGATAGAAGAAGTGAAAGAAGCACTCGAAGTGAATGGGAAGACACGCCAAGTCACTCCAAGTCAAGCATGTATCCTGATACACCAAAAGTACATGGCAGAGGTAGAAATAAAAATGCGAAAACAAAAAATTGATAAAATTTTCGTAATTTTAAACAAATTTTTTGCTATTTTAATTTTTTTTTAAATTGGTTTAAATTTATTATTTTTTAATGAATATTTTTTAAGCAAGACTTTTTTGATAATTTTTACCTGTGTCGTACAAATAAAATAAGTCACTCATGTCTCTAGGAACTCCACAAACCTCTTCATGGGAGGCAGATGATGATGCAGGAAGACGCTCATCACGATCCTGGGAGTCACCATCACCATCCATACACAGAGGAAGGGAGACTCCTGGATCAAGAAGAGATTTTAGGGAAGGGACGAGCAGGAGGTGGGAAACTGAATTAGGGCAGCTAAAATTTAAGTGTTTGTCGCTAGCTGTATCTGACAGTGCAGAGAAATATGCTTTTTTTTCATTTTATGAATGCATTTAACTCATGTATAGATTCCCTAAACGGCTTGAGATAATACATGGACCAGTCACCAGTATCATATCAGCATAATTTACAACTGTAAACTCATTTATTTTTTAAAGATATATATATATATTAGAGTTATCAAACTTTTATTTCCCAGAAAAGTTCTATCATTTCCCAACTCTAAGTTTTCTTTTTTTTCAAAATGTCACCTTTAACTTCTAGGTTTAACAACTTCATTGTTTCTTTTGTTTAGATCAAAAAGATCAAATGAAACCCCCCTTCCAACCCCTTCATATAAATACAATAAGTGGAACCGGGAGAATAAGACACCACAGTGGGGTAAAGGTAAGACTTAATGACTTACAGATATAAGATCGTATATCATAATACAGTGGTTGCTGTTAAATTGTAGCACAGACAGGGGGTGGTTTTGGGGGTCGTAACCCCTTCACCCCTTACAGAAAAGAAGAATTTTAACATAGAAATTTTAAAAAAAAATTCAAATAAAATTTTTTAAAAGTTTGCATAGTTGTAATTAAAAAAAGTTTTGTCTGGTTGCGTCACTAGTTGTAAATATGAAACGTTTGCAGCATCGGACATGAATGATGAACAGAAGCAACAATGGGAAGAGGAACAACTACGAGCTGATAGGGATTGGTGAGTTGATTATATTGTTGGTTCGCATATTTTATTCAGTTTTTTTAACTTTATGTAAAAAGAAGCATTTTTATTATGTATAATGATAAATCTATGCAAGTATAATTGTAATTCATGATAAGATAAAAAACACATTTTTTTGATTGACTTTGTGATTTTTTAACTCAGTTTTTATTAATAATATTTTGGGCTTTACCATATTTTTTATGAATGTAATTCATGATAACAAAGAAAACAAGCTTTTTTAATAAACTTGAAATTTAAAGTACTTAATGTATGTTTGATTTTGGATTTTACAACTCAATTTTTATTGGCAATATTTTGGGCTTACCTTATATTCCTTTTTTTTAAAAAATATTATACAAGCCTTTTTTTATTAAGAAATATAATGTTTATTAGCAATAATTTCAGCTTTAACTTTTTTCCATATCTTAAAATGTCATACAAGCCTTTTTCCAAAACAATATAATTTTTATTAAAAGTATTTTGGGCTTTAACTTATTTTCCATAATTTAAAATGGTATACAAGCCTTTTTTTATTAGCAATATAATTTTTACTAGCAATATTTTGGCTTTATCGTATTTTCCATGCTTTAAATTTTACACAAGTCTTTTTCCACCCCCCCCCCCAGGTATATGATGGATGAAGGATTCGACGAACGAAATAATCCTTTCAATTCTTCCTCGGAGGAATATGTTGAAAAACGAGAACAACAAATCAAACAACAACGCAAGGAGAGAATCTCGGCTCATAGAAAACAAATAAATGAAGTGAGGTTTTTTAACTTTCAAAAAACTGTTTGCTTATTTTGACAAGTACACATTCGTTATGTTTTACATGGAATCCCTAAAGCAACTCTATTAGAATAAATATTTTGGTAAACAGTTAAATTGACCAAAATAAAACCGGGCACAATTTTTATTTTTTACATAGATTGTTTTGGTGAATTGTTATTGTTACAAGCAGGTTGTTACATTATGGTTATAGAAATCAACAAAAATGTCAAGAAAGAAAATTTGCCAATTTAAATGTAAAACAATCGTAAAGCAAAGCTAGTACATAAAGACTTCTATTTAGTAACAGTTACAGACTACTGTAAAAGAAACAAAGACCTTCAACATTTATAATTTCAAATTCCCCTCTTTTTCAGGATAATGAGAAATGGGAGACGAACCGGATGATGCGGAGTGGTGTCGTCCTCCAGACCAAGTTCGATGATGAGGACTTGAATGAGTTTGGAGGAGCAAGAGTCCATCTCTTCGTGCATAATATCGTTCCTCCTTTCCTGGATGGAAGAATCGTTTTCACGAAGCAGTTTGAACCAGTTATTCCATTGAAAGTGAGATTTTGTTGATTTGTTCTGTTTTTGTGTAGATTATGATTTTATGTTTTTTTCATAAAAGTATTTACATTAGACCAAATATTTTGTGGCACCAAATTCTCAACAATATATATTCGAAAAATATTCTCATATGATATATTTAATACATGATAACACAGGAGTTCCCAACCTTTTTTACAACGTGACCCCTTAAAAATTTCAAAAAATCAATGGACTCCCTATTTTTTTCAACCTTTTAAAAAAATTAAGAAATGTCATCTTAATTAAAAAAACTATTTATTTAATTCAGGACAACGCATTGAAAATAGATCACAGTCTAAATTTTCATATGGTTATACAGAACAACACATTGAAATTTGAAAATACGTCGCATTAAATACAGGACAACACATTGAAAAAATACATCACAGACTTACAGTCATATCCATATGTTTAAATTACAGGACAACACATTGAAATTTGAAAATACATCGCATTCAACACAGGACAACATGTTGAAAAAATACAAAACTGTCTATATTTCCATATATTTAAATTACAGGATAACACATGCGACATGGCAGTGGTTGCAAGGAGCGGGAGTCTTCTTGTTCGAAAGTATCGTGAACAGAAGGAGAGGAAGAAGTCACAGAGGAAGGATTGGGAGTTGGCGGGAACAAAACTCGGCAACATCATGGGGATCAAGAAGGAAGATGATAAAGAGGTTAGATGATTAACAAAGGATTTTTTTATTTATTTGGGAGAGGGAGAGCCAAAAATCAATTTGTGTTTTGGGGGTGAAAAACAAATTTATTTTTGGGGGCGAAAAACGAATTTATTTTTTGGTGGGGCAAAAAAACAAATTTATTTTTTGGTGGGGCAAAAAAAAGCTTATTGTTTGGAGGGCGAAAAACAAATCTTTTTTTTGGGAGCATAAAAAAAAACTTTGACTATTGTGTTGAAGGCTGTTGTGTTATTTATATTCACTTTCTGGTCTTTTCTCTTTTGTAGTGTAGCGAGTGGTATACTTGGTATCAAAACCAATCGCGACCAAAAGGTATTTAAACTTCCATCCTTATTAAAAACTCTTGCCACGTCCAGAAAGAGAAGAAAACTCGGCGAGCACATGGAGCAAACACGCATTACACACAATAATAATAATTACAGTATATGGCGCCTTATCTGCCTCGGGCGAACTCAAATGGCAAACAGAACACAACACCACAGAGCGTTACATTAGGCTATACTACTGTGATCTTCGTTACTGTGAAAAAAAAAATAAAGAATTTCATTCATTGGCTTATGTATATTCTTGTATTCACTTAGAATCCTGACATGAGCGAAGATAGCGACTTTAAATCCTCACAACGCTTCAGTCAACACATGGGAAAGAAATCTGAAGCCAGCAGTGACTTTGCGAAAAGTAAAACTCTCACCCAACAGCGACAATTCCTGCCTATCTATGCTGTAAAAGAAGAAGTAAGATTTTGTTAATTTATAAATGTGACTTATTTATCTTACCATGACAGGTAACGACAGTCGTTATAACACCGGTGTTCTGTTTTATATACCTTATTTTCTGTTTTATATACCCTGCCCGCTTAAGAGTTACCACATATGTAACTTTGTGGGAATCTGATTTTTTGAATTTTAGGCTGACCATTATTTTTTGTTTCTTAAAAGAAAAACTTAATATTACTTTGAGCAAAAAACTTTATATATCTAATATGAAATAGAAATCTTAAATTGTCATTCTTCTGTAAATCACTTTACAGTATCTAACATTCTTATACACAATTCTTCAATACTTTACTTGCAGCTTTTGAATATAGTTCGAGACAACAACATAGTTGTGATCATCGGTGAAACAGGCTCAGGGAAAACTACACAGTTAGCTCAGGTACTTATGTTTACATATCGTAATACTAATTGCGCAAAAATAATCTAATATAATGGCTGCTGAAAAACCAGTCAAAGTACTAATTTACTCCACATAGATTTCTAGATTTTATACTGTAAAACAAGATTTATATTAGAACTTATATTTTAAATGTTAAAACAACCGCTATATGTTTTTTCTGGCTCTGTATCGCTTACAAACACCAAATAAACACATGCCGATTATACATTTGTATGGGCAATTCACGCTCTGTAGGATCCGTAATGGTGGAATCAATCGCATATCCTGACGTGACAGTGGGGTTCTTGGGAAATACATTGAATAACATTTAAATTTAAGACGATTTTTCTATTATTCATTTTTTTAATGTATTATTTGTATAATTTATTTTATTTTAATGTTTCATCTTCTGTTTAACAAGATTTTATAAGGTTTGGAATAAAATTAACAAAAATTGCAATAAATTATATAGCCTACCATATGAATACAAAAAAGTTATTTTAGAATTATAATTTTTAGGTTGAATTATTTATAACAAACAAAAAACTTTTGGATTTTGTTTTTTAGGGTGAATTATTTGTAACAAATGTGTTTTTGAGGGGTAAAAGTATTAGACATAAGATGTATTCATTTTTCGTGGTACATGAAGTGTTATGGGAAATTATTTCCATATAATGAAACATTACATTCCTTTTCTACAGTATCTACACGAAGACGGATATTCCAAATATGGTATGATCGGGTGCACCCAACCACGAAGGGTGGCTGCTATGTCGGTGGCAAAGCGGGTGAGCGAGGAAATGGGGGTTTCCCTGGGTGAGGATGTGGGGTACGCTATCAGGTTTGAAGACGTTACTAGTGAGGTAAAGTTTAGATTTTTTAAAAATTTTCTTTTTACAAACTGTTAACATTTTTTTAAAGTAATAATGTCAACTGTTAAAAGGATTTTTGTCTTGAGTTTTTTTTTTTTTTTAAATTTTCAAAAAAAATTCACTTTAAAATTTACATAGTTTTTGATTTTTAAGGCTATGTGTATTTTTCTATTAATGTTGTAACTTTGTATTATAATTACAATTGTAGAATGTATTGTGTTTTTTACATTACCTAAATAATATATTAATTAGCTGCAAAATACAGGATTTTTTGAATTTTTATTTTTCAGAAAACGATCATAAAATACATATCTGATGGTATTATAATATTTAGGCGAAAAAAAAATATTTTTTTGAATTTTTATTTTTAGAAAACGATCATTAAATACATGACTGATGGTATTTTACTCCGTGAGTCTCTTCGTGAATCTGACCTCGATTGCTATAGCTGTATTATCATGGACGAGGCTCACGAGCGCTCGCTTAACACTGATGTCCTGTTCGGGTTGTTACGTGAGGTTGTGACCCGGCGCCGTGACCTTAAACTTATCGTGACATCTGCCACCATGGATGCCGAAAAATTTTGCCATTTTTTTGGAAACGTTCCAAGTTATACTGTGAGTAAATGTTTTCTTAGCCTAAAGTCTAAATCTGCGAAAAAATGGGTTGAAGACTTTCAAGTTTACTAACCTGATACTAGTATAAAAAATGACAATATTTAAATACGAATAAATATTTTTTACCCTTTACTATAATGAAAAAACAAAAAAAGTTATTTTCTAAAAAAAGGAAAAAAAAAATTTAAAAACGTAAAAAGTAATTTGTAGTTAAAAATAGTTAATTATTTTTAAATTAAAAATATTGTTTTTTTAAAAATAACAGTTTTTGCTCTAAATAAAATCTTGGTCACAGATACCAGGTCGTACTTTTGCTGTTGACGTTTTATTCAGTAAAACTGTGGTTGAAGATTATGTGGAAGCTGCTGTTAAACAAGCCCTTCAAATCCATGTACAAGGAAGAAAAGGTTGGTTTGTGCATTTCTTCCAATGGCAGTAACAGTTTTAGGCATTTGCTTGTCTAATTTTTATTGAATTTTGTACTTCGTGGATCTAGGTCGTACCAAAGTGTCTGACTGTTATGAGGTGTCGAGGCACTGGTCCATAAAAGACTTTAATGGGTGTTAGGGTAATGGACCAAATCTGGCTTAAATCCTAGGTCCTTGACAAGGATCTCACCCATAAAGAATAAAAGTAATAAAAAAGTAAAGGGTATTGAGTTAAATGCTTGTTGCTAATACCGTTGACAGCTTTGTGTTTTTTGGCAAAAAACTTGACGGTAATTGCTCCAACCCAGTGATCACAAGGGTTGTAGAACCCTGTCTAAGTAATAGGCAAACTCGGCTTAAATTCCCCCTGTTCCCATGACTAGCTCGCTAAAGGGCCTTTCTTATAAAGAATAAGCAAAATATTTATAATCAACATATGATATAACATTAGGTGATATTCTAATCTTCATGCCTGGACAAGAAGACATTGAAGTTACATGCGATACATTAACAGGTAATAACCCTTATTTTATTTTGTTTACAATTCATTTTTGACTGATACTGGCCTTAATTTTTAGGCTCAAAAACTTTTAAAAATAATGACGTATCTTATATTTAATAATCTGTGTCTTATAATAATATGGGTGTACAGACTACGCTTCTTTTTTCCAATTAAATGCAAAATGTGTTTTTAGCAAATTAGAACTGCTTTAAAAACATCTATTTAAAAAATCCTCCATCTTCCACAGAGAGGATTGAAGAGTTAGAAGATGTTGCTCCTCTTGCTGTGCTCCCAATCTACTCCCAACTTCCCTCTGACCTCCAAGCGAAGATCTTTCAGAAAGCTCCGGATGGGATTCGGAAATGTGTGGTGGCAACTAACATTGCTGAAACATCACTTACAGGTATTGTCTATTGCCTAAGTTTGGAAAAGTAGCGGCCCTCAAAATATGGTCGACTTTTTCGGCTGTTGGGGTAATTGGCCAAATCTGGCCTAAATCCCAAGTCCTTGACAAGGACCTCACCCTTAAAGAATGGAAGCAGAAACAAATTGTAAGGTCCATGCAGTACCACCCTGGCCTGTGAGGTAATTGGCCAATTATTGCCCAACACCAGGACCCTGACAAGGACCTCACTCATAAAGTATGTGTATTTACATTACAGTTGATGGAATAGCTTTCGTGGTGGATCCCGGCTTCTGTAAATTGAAGGTGTTCAACTCCCGCATCGGAATGGATGCTTTATCTGTGTTTCCTGTGTCACAAGCCAACGCAAACCAAAGATCGGGTCGTGCTGGCAGAACAGAAGCAGGGTAAGGGGTTTATGATTGTATTCTATGCTATTTTTTATGATACTGTTCTATTGTGAGAGGTTTATGATACAAATTTAGAAAAAAAGATATTTATTCAATGTTTTTCTTATTACTGCTTATTAAAATATTTTGCTACATTAAAAACTGTCTATTATCTTAAACATATTTAAAAATCCGGTCAGATTTTTAACTTATTTGTTGTTTTTTTTGTGTAATAACTTATACAAAATGTAAAGGTAAGATTTCTTTTTTAAAGTTTTGGTTAGACACTAAGTACAGGGTTCTACATTAATTTATTTTAGGTGCTTGTCCGTAGGAGAAGTCCATACATTAGCTTACTTAAATAGGCTACTAATCCCAATAAAATTTTGCTTGTCTATACAAAATTAACAACTATAAACGCATGAAACAGAACACAGAACTTTAAAATTAAACAATGTAGTGACTACAATTACATAGCTTCCTAGGCCACAATTTCACATCATTAATTTGTCCCTATCTTTTCCAGGGTTGCTTATCGTCTATATACACTGAATCAATACAAACACGAGATGTTAACAGCATCAGTGCCCGAGATACAACGCACAAACCTCGCAAATGTTGTTCTATTGTTGAAATCGCTTGGTGTGCAAGACCTGCTCAAGTTTCATTTCATGGACCCCCCACCCCAGGTGTGGATAATATTAATATTTCTTTTTTTCTGATTTACATTTATTTACCATGGTAAGTAGAAGCTGTGACATACTGACATATACAGTAGAGTAGGGGGAAAATGGGACACTTTTTCATTCCATTTTCTCGTCCCATTTGGTGGGAAACAAAGGATATTCAAAGAATTATAAAACTGTATCCTCACGACTCCCATAGACCGTTGTTAATTGTTTAAAACATGATGAGGGTATTTAGATATTATGTGGTAAAGGTGTCCCATTTTCTCCCACCCTACTATATGTTTTTTATTACTCATCACACTAGGGATGGGCTGAGATCCAAACTATTCGGATTCGGCGAATCCGAATATCTAGGGTCTAATATTCGATCGAATCCGAATATTCGATGACGTCATTCAACTAATTTACTGTGGTGAAATAAATGAAATTGTATAACCGGTGCATATCCAGCGTCGTTTCTATTGGTATCGTTCTATCGTAGCGTTATCTGCGAGCCGAGAAATTAATTAAAAACCTGTCAATCAACGCCGGCCGAGTGCATATAAAACGCGGCGCACCGGCTATTGGTCACATGCCATCAAAGTTTTACTCGATTTCTACACCATTATAGGATCCAGAAGTACAAAGGTAAAACGTTGTATTGATGAGTAGATTTTTCGTTATGAATACGGTCGAATTTAATTCATATTTCGTTTTATCGTATTTTACCTGTAGCCAGGCATGTAAAATTTATAAATTATAATGGTTTCGTTAATTTTTAAATATCTGGAATCGGACATTGTATAAAGCTAAGCTTCTGAGAGTGCGCCATAAAGAATAGGCGAGGTCCGAAAGCTAATGACGTCATAAGGAGAAAAGGCGCACGCGAACACGTTCGGTTTTAGTCTGAAGGCGCGTTATTAAAAATTCCACAAAACACGTGGTTTCCGATCAAACGAACACGTGGTTCACGATCAAAGAGACCGCACAAGACTACGAGTTTCGTGAATTGCACTGTTACGAGATGTAGAATTAACTACTGCTACTGGTTAATTCAAGTTAACAAAATTTAAAGAACATTTATTTATAACTGTTACAGAAGATTTTGCAATATTAAAATAAAAACAGTTTTACGATTTTTCGCTTTTAATTACCAAATCATACGCGGAAACATAGGCCATTAAGTAGTTCGTAGGCGCTGCGATTCGTTAATTTCCTAGAGTAAATTCGAACGAAATTTGTGTGAACTGAGTTAGGTTATAAACTCTAATGTGAAACCCGCGTAATTGTTGGTTATAAAATCAAGATTTTTTATATTCAGACGATCACGAAATTACTGTTTTGGCGAATTCAGTAGTGTGTGTGGCATTTCGTGGGCAATAGAAAGTATTCGGATTCGACCACGCATATTCGGATTCGATCGAATACCTAAAAATGCGTCGAACAACGCCGAATATTCGGATTCGGATTCGATTCGGCCCATCCCTACATCACACATTTGCTTCAAATCAGTAGAGCTGTTCCATTTGAGTTGTCAAATTTATCAGCCATACAGAAAACAATAATCACTAATATAGTTACATATACGGTAAAATGTGGCCACGACATGTATAAAACATGGTGTTGTTTTTGCATTTCAATTTTTTTTTGCATTTTCTTTTATATTGTGTGGTGGGGGGAGATGGGACACCTTTAGTACAAAATATATAAATATCCTGATCGTGTTTTAAACAATTAACAATGGTCTATGAAAGTCGCGAGGGCAAAGTTTTATAATTCTTTGAATGTTCTTTGTTAACTACCAAAATGTATGAGAAAATAGAATGAAAAGTTGTCCCATCTACCCCCATCCTACTATACATTTCTTTTAATTTTTGTCAAACTATTTGGAATTTTTTTGAACTTGGTGTGAAATTCAAGCCTCTAATATCCAACCCCACCACAGGACAACATATTGAACTCCATGTACCAGTTATGGATACTCGGTGCCCTTGATAACACGGGTGCCCTTACATCATGCGGGAGGAACATGGTGGAATTTCCACTCGATCCACCCCTGTCTAAGATGATGATTGTGGCAACTGAGATGGAATGTAGTGCTGAGATACTGGTATGTCTGTTTTGTGGGAAAAATAATTCCTACAGAAGAAAATAAATAATAATAGTTTCAATGGAATAAAAAATAATGAATAATAAAAAAAACAAACAAAAAAAAAGGAAAGAGACTTGTCTCATTATGCTTAGTAGTTTTCTCCTTTTTAACACAATATTATAGCAATCTTTGTAAATTTGTTTGTAAATTTGCTTGTAATTTGTGTATTTTTATAAAGAGGATGTAAATTTGTGTTTTTTTTCAAAAAAATTTTATGTTTGTAATATGTTTGTATCAAATTGTATGTTTGTTTTATGTTTGTAAATTTATGTTTCGCACATCTATAATTATAAATAATACCAAAAAATGGTCTTTACTCTTACCATCTCACGAAATCTTACAAATACTTTTATTATAACAACAGATAATAGTATCCATGCTGTCGGTACCTGCAATATTCTACCGACCAACTGGTAGGGAAGAAGAGAGCGACGCAAAAAGAGAGAAATTCAGCGTGCCCGAGAGTGATCATATGACGTTACTTAACGTATATCAGCAATGGAAAACTAATGGGTGGGTGGGGGTTCGTTCTGAGGTGTTATAGGTGTTATAGGTGTTATCTATGCCTATAGGAGCCAAACCTGGGGTGACTATCCTGACATTTTCTGATTGTTTTACAAAATTGCGTTTCAAACTATCACTGTCTTCTTGTGTGTTTAAAAGTTTGACATACAAAGATGAAAAAGTTCCCATAAAATAGTCACCCACAAAGTTACATAGGTGGTAACTTGTAAGTGAGCACAAGGTGTATGCAACAAAACATTTGTGTTATAACGACTGTCACTTCCCAACCACGCACTGATACCCAAGTTATATCTATTCTAACAACTCTTAAAAAGAAAGATGGGACACCTTTAGCACATAATATCCAAATATCCTGAACCGTTTTTTAAACAATTAACAATGGTCTATGGGAGCCGTGAGGATACATTTTTATAATTCCTCGAATGTTGTTAATGTTCTACCAAATGTGGCGAGAAATAGAATAAAAAGGCGTCCCATTTTCCCCTACCCTACCATAGATACTCATCCACATGGTGCAACGAACACTTCATCCATGCAAAAGCAATGAGAAAAGTTCGAGAAGTTCGATCTCAACTTAAAGAGATCGCTGACCAACAGAAGATGAAGATTGTATCGGCAGGCAATGATTGGGATGTAATAAGGAAATGTATTTGTGCAGCTTATTTCCACCACGCTGCAAGGCTGAAGGTATGGCAACTATTACCCTTTTTGCATGGTAGCTTTTATGAGGCTAAGTACTCGTGTATATTTACTCCCAAGAAGAAAAGTTAGGACGCATAACGTTGTAACGCGTCATTTGCTGTAGGAGTTTGGTTGTTACTCGCATTATGCGAGTAAATAAAAATATGGTTTAAGGACAGATTTACTTCTACTAAGCAAATCTTTTTGAGTTGCTTTTGGTTGGTGATAGCACAGTAACCGTTGAAAATGATATTATGAACAAGATTTAGCAATATAGCGCTAAAATAAGCCAACTGAGCAATAATACCCGCATGAATCAATAACCATGCAAAATTATGCTATTAGCTAGTTTTTATGCGAATCGCCATTCGCATAAAGTTTGTACCATGCAAAAAGTGTGTATGTGGTATTAAGGAGCTGGTGCTATAAAATATAGCCAAAAATAGCATAAATCCACTGCAGTACAACATACCTGTAATAAATTTTTTAAATCTGACTCTGATTTGGTGCTTTGGCAGGACGATTCTTGTGTTAAGAAACGCAGTCAGGAAAAAGTGCTACGAAATATGTAACAGTCAAAAAATGTTTTCATTCCAACCAGGGCATTGGGGAATATGTGAACGTCCGTACGGGCATGCCTTGCCACCTGCACCCAACGTCATCTCTGTTTGGAATGGGATTTACACCAGATTATGTTGTCTACCATGAGCTGGTGATGACGTCTAAGGAATACATGCAGAATGTTACAGCTGTAGAAGGAGAATGGCTGGCTGAACTTGGTCCCATGTTTTACAGCGTGAAGGAATCGGCTAAATCAAGACATGTGTGTTATTATTTTTTTTAAATGGCTTTTTTAGTTTTTATTCCATTATAAGGAACAAAATCTAAAGTTTCTACTGTTTTTACCAATTACCAGATTAATATTGAATTATTTATAAAAACCAAAATTGGGGATAACTTTTTGTGATAAATTGGAATTCTAAATTAAATTTTCATTTCGAAATAATATTTGTGGGTAAATTTGAAAAAATATTATTTTCATATTTTGGTCTTTTGTCTTCCAGGAGAAGAGAGCAGCCGCCAAAGAGCGAATGTCACAAATGGAGGAGGAGCTTTCAATTGCTCATGAACAAATAAAGAAGAGAAAGAAGGAGCAAGAAAGTGAGAAGAAACCAGGATCCGAGATGTGGGTATTAAATAAACATGAAAAATATAAGTTTATTACGGCAACACACACATAATATAAGAAGTAATAGAAGAAAAATTAAAAACTGTAAAATTTTGCATAGTTTTGCGTTCTGCAGTTTTTTTTAAACGGTTTTTAATTTTTTATTACAAAATGTAGTCGTCTAAAATTTATTAATATTAGTTTGTGGCTAGGTTGCAATTAATGTTGATTATGTTGTTAACATACATCTGCATAATCACATAACAAGTCTATTAACTTCAATATAATTTTACAGGGTTCGAATCGCCACTCCTGGACAATCCAAACTAACTACCATTTCCACTCCAAGACGTACACCCGGCAGATTCGGTTTATGATACTTAAAAATCACCATTAAACATCACGTTTCTTACGATCGTTAGGTCGTCACTGCCCCATCAGTCGAGTCGCGACGTCACGAGGAATTTCGTCATCAAAAGTGACGTCACTGAACCGCGAAAGCAAGAAGAGTAGGTGAAGGATAAGAAGCAGTGTATCTTCATATCGAAATAAAATCCCGTGTCAGTCGTGTGGTATATTGTAGTAACGCGAAACGACAGCCGATATTTTCGTGATCGGTCGAATCTCGTTCAATTCGTCGATCAATATACGCCACCCAGAAGTCTTGATTCGCTCCGTCGCGCCCGTCTTTGCTTGACATATTGACATTTAGTAATGCGCACTTTTCAGGCCACCTCCATGGAAGTGAATGAATGTACCGCGGTATGCCGCCCGCTATTATAAACGCGCGTGTGTGTTTTGTAGAGGTTAATTGCGCCACACAATGTTTTTCGGTGGTGATTTTTTTGCGTGAAGTCAAAGTATCTTGAAACTCAAAAGTTTTATTCTATTTGAGTTTCGCTTAGGCGAATGATTTCACAGAAAACATCAATCAGTAAATTGTGAATACGTTACATCATATTCGTATTTAGTGGGCGGGGTAAGATGGGACTTGTTTTTATTATTTATCATCCCATTAGGTAGTAAACCCAGAATATTTACAGAATTATATAACGGTATTCTCACGACGCTAAGTTAGAGCGTTTTAATTGTAAAAAATAGTTTTAGGAAATGTTGTGGGGAAGATGGGACAACTTTCCATTCTACTTTCTCGTGTGGTATAGTAAACAAGAGGATTCAAATAATTTTAAAACCATTTCCTCACGACTTCCACAAACCGTTGTTAATTGTTTAAAACACGACCATTGTATTTGAATATTAAGTGTTAAAGGTGATGTCCCGTCTTCCCCAAACCTACTATAAAGGTATCATCGTATCTCCACAGTATAATTAATACATAATTTATATTCCATATACTAAGGTATGCTGACCTCAAAAACTTTCGGTTTGTTTGCCAAGTTACTCATTCATTGTTGCAACCCAGTATTGAACAATCTACTCACTAATTGCGACAGTGCGTGCATTAGAAAATGACGCAGGCCGAAGCAGAAAACTTTAAGGTGCAAGCAGAAAAACTGGAAAAGGAAGCGCTTGAGGTCATTAACAATATAAATGGATGGACGTATTTAAAAACTGTGGTATGTGACTTTGTACTTAAAGTTTAACACATATCATTCAAAAGCATAAAAAACCGTATGTTTTTTTACGCAGAGTAACATAAAAGTCTACTGGAAATCGTCGACTTATTTTACTGGACACATGTAAGAATAGTATATCAGCCGCATAAGTGTAACAGTAGGTTTATTGGTTGTGTAATACAGCTACAAGTTCGTGGTGGAGGTCGATGCTTTGTATTCAGATGTTTTTGACGTAATGATTCCACCGTCGTGCAGCAAAGAAAAGTTGAAATGGGATAAAAGCTTGAAACATTATGAGCAATTGCGTAAAGTTTCAGAGGTATAGGCCTATACCTATGTTCTATACTCGCTCAATATCGGTATGCTGAATTCAGACAATAATACAAATACTGCCTAAAACCGCATTTTTAAATAATAACCCATATAGTTTGATATATAGGCTATAAAGGCGGACGGAAACGTAGCCTATACAATTTGGTTATTCGTTTGAACATGTTGCCTAAATATGTTGACTACAGATGTTTTATAGGCAGAACCGTATATATTTCGTCAAAGCAATTCTCTTTGTGTTGCTTTATATGTTTAACCATGATTTATTTGCGTTTACTTAAAGGATATATCGGTCGGATTAATCATTACCCCAACTGCGGCTATGGGGCTTATATCGAAGAGAGAATTCATTGACCTGTATTGCTGCAAAACATACGACTACCAATGGAGTAATCCAGGTATATGAGCTATCTTGGTGGTCTTAATTAAAACGTCAATCGAGGTAAAACCGCAAAACCACGCATCGTGTAAATGTAAGTTTGTGGTAAAGTGAAGATCTATGTCTAAGTGTTTATTAGAAGGAATGTGGGTTCGAATCCTACCGCAGTCAATCAAATTCCAATCTTACATTTTGTGTGTAATTCTAAGTGTTTATTAGAAGAAATGTGGGTTCCATCAATCCTACCGCAGTCAATCAAATTCTAATCTTACATTCTGTATATGCCAATTAAACGAGAAAAAAAACTCTTTTAAGTTATAGACTTTTGCTTAGCCTCAAATCAACAACAATATGGACTTTTCCTGTTAAACATTTTCTCAGAAATATTTAAGACGATCACATTTTAGTTTCCCATGGATATTTTACATTCCTTTTATTTCTTTATGATGGTCACGATAGTTAACTACTGTCACAAAAAAAACTTTTTTTTAGATTACGGAAAAACATGTTGGATTTTCGGTAAGTCCAATTTTAATTTATATGCAGCCAATGTTATGCATATAGTAACGCATATAAACTGCAGGTAATAGCGTGGATATTCCAGGTCGAGCAATTACACCGGGTTGCGTACGTGGCCTCAACTACCCCGGGGGTTACGGAGTAGCAGAAAATAAAAGGTATTAGGCCTATATGCGACTCTTTCACGCATTTGCTTTTACTAAATTCAAAATTTAAACGAGTTTTACATTATTTATAGTCGTTGGGGTAAGATGGGATACCTTCAGCACATAATATCCAAATATCCTAATCGCGTTTTAAACATTTAACAATGTTCTATAGAAGTCGTGAGAATACGGTTATATAATTCTTCGAATTTTTTTGTTTGCTACCAAATGGGTCGCGAAAATAGAATGAAAACAAGTCCCACTTCCCCCAACCTACTAAATGGAGTTTGTTCTTATATTCAGAAGTGTCACGCAAAAATTTTGGGCCATTACCTTTCTTTACATAGCTCTCATAACAAAGTCTGGAATTTCTATTTAAAACCACCGTACGCGTAAAGGCGCACACAACGTATAGTAGGGTGGGGGAAGATGGGGCACATTTATCACATATTATCTAAATATCCTGATCACGTTTTAAACAATTAATAACGGTATACGGGAGGCGTGGGGATACGGTTTTAAAATTTTTCGAATGTTTTTTGTTTACTACCAAACGGGACGAGAAAATCGAATAAAAAGCTGTCCCATTTTACCCCACCCCACTCTATATTCGATATTTCCCTAACACCTGGCCTATAGGTCGCCGGACAAATGCTTCATTGAATTGTACGTGCACACTGATGTTGGGGGGATGATACCTCGTTCTCTGGTTGAAGCAGCTTTACCGTTACAGCAAGTATCGTATGTGACCCATCTTGTAAAAGAAGTCAAGCGACGAAAGAAGTAATTCCGTTTCGTCGTAACTCTCACTTTGGTTTTAGCGAAAATAGAGGTTTATTACTCGTCGCAGCAGCTGGGTTATCGTTGTAGATATATTTCGCGTAGAACAGAGTAAGGAAAACAAACGAAATTTGAAAAAGAAAGAAAAGAACGAACAGTGACCATTGGGGGGAATGTGCTGGGAATGACAGCCGCGAGATGGCGCACCAGGGAATGCTCAGCACTGACCTGAGATATCCACCAATGACGATAAACGACTGTGTAGTAACATAGGAATAACAATATAATGGAAATAATAGTACGATCGTAGAACTTGCACTTGAAGGTATAGTGCGAAGAAATAATGCTGCGGTTATGACGTTTTGAATTCATATTATGACGTCACAGTTGCACCATTTTGAACTGAGCACCCAATTCTGGAGCAAAATTTAAGAAGTTTTTTTAGCCGAAGAAGTGAGCGAAATACTTTAAGATTGGTCTAGTCAGGTGCGTGAGGTTATATGGGTGTATGACGTATGTGAGTGGTGTTAAAAATAGTCGATTGAGATGTCAATACATTGATAACCTGGATGGAAATTCCAAACCACTCTGGAATCGAATGTGGGCGAATTTCCTCACTGCGATTTCACAATGGCTTGATTGATGCGCGAATAAACGAAGGAAACTGCGCCGAAACGTGGGGGTTTCCTGTTCAAGTGACGGCGAACAACACGATTTTCGGTTCCAAGTCAGCCGGTGACGCGTATTGCGTCATCAGGTGACGTCATCTCGTCGGCGCGCCTCCTCTGACGTAAGGCTGCGTTGTCATGGGTGATTGTTACGTCACTGGGGGATTCTCTTCCGGACGGAGGGGTGCGTTGAGGTAGTTCGGCTTCGGGGCTGCAGAAAAAGTAGGAGTTAAAGTGGGGAAAGGGTTTGATTGACAGTTGGCTGAGCTACGGAGTCAATTACGCCGCCATCGATTCATCGATTGGCGGAGACGAAGAGGCATTTTGACGTCACAAAGCGATTCGATGCGCGGTGCCAGGCAGAACACAAATTAAATTTCCACACGAGTGGATCGCACCCCCCGCCACGCTTAAGGGATGCTAGAACCGTCGCGACCAATCGGACGAGTTAATCGAATCATGTGACAAGCAAGGAAATCCCTGCGGATCGTTGCAAGACACAGCGGCTGTCAATCAAAGTGACAGACAGATCAATCAGCAGCTCGACCGTACCGAACACAACGACACGTGACAAGGACTATCTACCTCACACACACACACCAACCTGGCGCGTTCCGCTTCTGTGACGTCACAAGCGCGATGAGCTGGCGACGGAACGGAAGTGACGTGATCGACGGAAGCGCGATTTCCGCGGGAGGTGATTGGGCAAGATCCTGTGTAAACAATATGCGAATGAGTGTTCGGCTTGTGGTAATAACAAAGCAACTTACCTTCGGTGATATGGGCATTGGAGTGGTTACAGAAGTCGTCCACTGTTGTGGTTGTGTATGTTTTACACCAGGTGCATGTGAACTCGGGTTTGGATGAATTATTGGTGTTGTTGTAACTCAGGGTAGGAAGGGCTTTGCGCATGCGCACTGCATCAATGGAGCCGGCCATCCAACTCTGTGGGAATAAGTCATAATAGAAAATGGCCTCGAACTGCTATGTTCATACATGATAAAATGCATTAAAACTAACACATCTTTGAATATGAAATATAAGTATATAACGGAATATACAGAAAGAAGAATAATGATTGATAGAGTTTTTAACTTTTTAACCCCACTTTAAAAGGCAATTTTGCGCTTTGGGAACCATTTTCCTAACGGAGTGTTCACATCTGGGAGTATTTCGCAACAGAAGACGTGTTCATTCAACTTAATTATAAAAAAAAAACATATTTCAACCTGTGGACATAACAGTCAAACGTGATAAAATGCAATGCAAATAAATGAACATAACTATGTACGTGAGGTTAAAAGGACGATCGCGTGTTCTCTTCACTTTAATTGTTCAAAACACGCTGTATACTTTAACACGTTAACATCTAATCAACTGGCGACGCACACCCGCAGTGTTTACGAAATCCACGAACAGTATAGGCTCTTAAACAGAGGCGGATTAACGAACGTGCAACACTGCGCCGATCATGGCAAAGCACACTTGGTTGATTTGATGAATGCATCGAGACAGGCGAACCATCGATCACATCGCAGGGTTATTGTAGGATCGTATATCAATGCAGTAAAAGCGCTCATCAACCATTCGCGTTGACGGCCCACCGTATTTCATTACAAATATTTGATTACAAACCCGAAGATTGATATCGCCGTTGATCGCCATGTTTGCCCGCGGATCATAAACCTCATGTCCCCCACAGCGGAGGTGAAAACTAGCATTCAACGTTCACGCTTATCGAGCTGCATTATCGTGAGGAAAAATTTCCGCGCTGGCGTTACATAACCTACGCGACAGCTCGCCATCATAGACATCACATCACACACTACCAACGTTGTCCTTTTGTCAATCGACGATGTTTCCGCACATGCTGCATCCCGTCCCCCCTTAAGTGATGACACCTACCAGCTAACAATACCGCGAAACGTAGGTACGACTATGATTCATATCTCGATACCCGTTCGCCACATCTCGAGAGGGCACAGCTGGTGACGGACGCTTTACCGTTTTGTTGTTACAGCGGCTTAAAGCGACCGTACCCGGTCGCCCGATTAATATCGGCGTTATAACTCACGTATGATAAGTTGGCTTGTACCACACACGAGCATACAGCTATCATTACCTTGGCATAATTCAGGGGCACGTTACAGCATTCCGCAGTGTTTTCCGGGTCGGGAAGTTTCAGCTTTGATGACGTCATTTGGTGAGGTGACAATGACGTCACGAAGCGAGCAAAACAAACATTCAGTTTCAGTAATTGTTCTTTTGAAGGTTCGAAATTACGCACGGCTATAAAACAACATGGTTAATTTATGAAAGGCAAACACAAATACGTAGGCTGGGCAAACTGGCACTCACCTTCTTTAGTTTGCCGACGTTCATCATTGCTTCGGCCATGACCACGAACCCCATTGTGTTGTCGCTTTGGGTCAATGTTTGTAGGTTTATTTGGAGGGGAAGAGTTTATATTTTTACCGTTTGAGGCCTCCGGTAGAAACGGTTTTGTTTTTTCGCCAACTTTTTCGCCGGACAACTTTCGATCAACGAGGTCTTGCATTTTTTGCAGAGGGTTCACGTCTGGACTCGAATCTTTGGGGACGATCAAGTCCTCAAAAAGCGAAAAGCAAGACTTTTTTGGGTTGATAGGAGCCACTACTGAAGACGAAGACCGCTTCTTGCCTTCTTCAACCCGATGTTCGTGGCTGTCACGCTGGGCGAAAGGGTATCGGTGTTCCAATTCAGGTCGATTAACGATTTTTAGCATTTCTTGGATCGGGTTGGTGTCGCTTGGCGTGCTATCAATATGCAGGGGAGCGTATTCAGATTTCTTTGTTTTTTCGGCGGCATCCGTCGAAGCGGATTGGCCCGGCTTCATGCCCGAGAATAGACTCTGCATATTGTCTTTTAAACTCTGCAGCGGGTCTTTACCAGGATGTGTGCCCGAGTAAGCGGATATAGGATGCGTCGGGCTATGCGCGGAAGTTCTTTGCTGATGGTGGTGCCTGGAATTGGCGTAGTCTGTTTTCTTAACTGTCAAATCGAGCGGTGACTCCGGCTGCCTTTTATCGGACGCTGTTATAGTTTTAGTATTTGGCGATTTCGATTGGCGACCGTGTGTTGAGTTTGCCGGCTTTGGTTTCATTTTTTCCTGGTCCTTCATGGCCGAGAAAGGGTTGAACGAACGACGTGTGGAGTCCAATGTACTGGCTTTGCTCCTGGGGTGTTCCACTTTACTGATAGCGCTTTGGATCGTGCTCTCCAATGACTTAATGAAATCGCAGCTCCCGGTATGCTCGTGTGTGGTATCGCTGACAGACGGAGTTTTGACGTAGCTGTCTGATTTGCTGTTCGGAGACGGACTGAGGCTGCTCGCTTCGTTGGATGATGAACGGGTACTAGACCGGTTGTTCGGTCGGTGCGCCTTTCCCGTATCGCTTAAACTTGGGGAGCAAGACGGCTGCGAAAGACTCATTGGTATAACTGGGTTATGGTGGCCGCTCGGCAGTTTTAAATCGGAAAGCGTCGGAAAATGCGAAGCTGAAAACCTATGCTCGGTTAGACTTTTTATGGAGCTGAATTTTGCATTGCACTCGGTGCATGTCAGTGCTAGGTCCGTCTCCGAGGGCGAGCTTAGCCCGTTTACAGTGGGGAGGTGGGGCGGTAGGAGGGGTGGGTAGCTGCCTGGGTAGGGTAGGGACATGCTGGGGTTTAGAATGGATGGGAGGAAATTTGGTGACAGACTGGAGGCCAGCCATGGATAGGAACATAGAAGGTTCGCGCATGCTGCTGCTGCTGGGTTGGCTGACATAGCTGAAAGTATAATACATGAACATTTAGGTATAGTGGGGTGGGGGTAGATGGGACACCTTTAGCACAAAATATATAAATATCCTGGTCGTGTTTTAAACAATTAACAATGGTCTATGAAAGTCGCGAGGGCAAGGTTTTATAATTCTTTGAATGTTCTTTGCTTACTACGAAAATGTACGAGAAAATAGAAAGAAAAGATGTCCCATCTTCCCCTATCCTACTATATAAAATAAAAGTATATAGTATAAATATAATAACATAAATAATAAGGTATAGGTTAGGGTTAGATGGTACACATGCGTTATTATTCTATTTTATTGTTAAATTTGGTAGTAAACAAAGAATATTTAAAGAATTATATAACCGTAACCCGCGACTCTTAAAGAGCGTTGTTAATAGGTAATATGAGATATTGTATGCTAACGGTAACCGTTTTACCCGACAGACTATATAAAAACATATGGTATTAATAAGGTATCATTCATTTTATATGGGTATTCTTAGAGATAGGACTATAGGGGTCTATTATTCAATACATAAAACATTATGTTTTAATTTAAATTTATTAGCTGATTACCTCCCAAAAGAGAGAAATAGAAAGGCGATTGAGCTAACAGGGAGGCATCTCTTAGTGAAGCACTCGCGTAGTTATTAAAGTCGTTATGTATTGGTGGGTTAGGGTGCTTCTTCTTTTGCTGCGATGAAGCTTCTAAAACAGGCTCGTTTTTCTGGCTCCACAGCCGCAAGGAAGGCACGTTCTCGTAATGCTTCGTCTTGATCATATGCACGCTAAGATCCTGGGTTTAAAGTCGAAGTTTTTGAATTACGATTTTTGGTAAGAATTTTCTAGCAGTGTTTTTTAGGACTTGATTTTTTTGCGATTTGAGATGAAAGCGAACTATTTTTAGTACGTAATGTCATAACGTGTGCAACACCGCACAGAAATAGTTCAAAAATTAGGTTTATAAAAGACCTCTCTTACAGTTTTGAAACTTATGCATTTTCTCTTACAGTTTTGAAACTTATGCGTGTACTATGGCTAGTATAAATGCCTATATAAAAAAACAGGTTTAAACTCAAATATAAATAGCGGAAAACAACGAGCAACCAAATCTTACTTGCAGTGATTCAAACAAATTTCCACACCCCATACAAGTGAGAACTTTCTCTGCTTGATTTTCCTCTTGCTCGACCGTGGATCGTCGTTTTGCTTTCGTTTCTGCCGGTTTATCCTCTAAAAATTATATTTTTTAAACTATATACATACCCTTTTTCATTTCTTTAATTTTTTTTTAAAATTACCCTTTTTAACTGTTTAAAAATTAAGTGTCTAAAAAAACGCCGCGTAATAAAAAGACATATACATAAGAGGAAAATAACACAAAGTTGCAAATTAAAAATAGTCAAAACAAAAAAAACTGATTACAAAGTAATGAAAAACTTACTTTTATTCCAAAATTAAACCGCTTTATAGAATAGACGACACACAATTGTTCACAAGTGAATGTAGGTGTTGGTAGATTATTTATGGGGTGTAGAATTCGCGTTCGAATGTAAATTAGTTTCCGGTTGCCGTAACAAATAACAATTAAGGATACATGATGTATTTGCGTGTGTGTTAAAATGGCCAGCTGGCGTGTCTTCTGCAACCTGTCATGTTATAGTTTCGGATGTACTGGTATAGACCAGGCCAATATTACACGAAAAATACATTGTTAGGGCAACGTAATATTTCACTATATAAAACTGTAGAAAAAAATTCAGTGAAAAATAAGCAACGGACTTACCAAGTTTATTCACAGTGTTGGTATCACGAAAATGTCCGGTTTTATTCATATGCACCGTGAGATCGACCAGGGTGTTGAAAGGATCACCGCAATCACGACAATGAAATTTACTCGCACCAGTGAAGACAGTGCTATACAACTTCTCCTGAATTAAGAAATATAAAACAAAACGATAAAGGAGCGTAAAAATAGTTTTTGTATATGCCTTTAAGAATGTTGCTTATTTATCCTCGCGTGGCGGTGCAACAGTAGTCATTATGCTTATTCAATACGAAGCAAGTTAGCGTTGCACTAAACCCAGCTATTAAACCGGAAAATCGCTCTTGAGTTATAACTACACAAAGAAATTGATGAGAATTGCGAACTGAAGTGTTGGGGGGAGAATAAAGTACCTGGACGGGGGAAGTACCCATGCCAGCCATGGTAGCTGACCGTTTGAGATTGGATACGTGTGAATGGGAGGACGTAGTGGGCTGCTTCTCGTTGCCGTTTACGCACCATCTGTATCTCTCTGCTTTGCTTTTGCTTAGGCAGTTGTTGTCACTTCGCTGAAATAGGAGAAAAAAAAACATAAATAAAAACTAATCCAATCGCTATTTTGACAGATTTAGTAGTTAAAGGTGTTGTAAAAAAATACGACCTGACAACGATCTTAAATTTGATTTAACAGGTTTGCTAGTTATATGTGTTATAAAAAAAATAAAAAATGATATAAGTACCTGGACATTCACCCAGTTATTTGAACACTGGTCGTAAAATTGCTTCTGTCGTAACATGGCGTCCATTAGTAGTTTCTGGGCGCTAGTAAGAGACGCAAGGTCTGAAATAAACAATTTTTACCACACATATAAGACATTAAGAGACCAACAACGTAGCTAAGCAACCGAACCAATTTCTGTTCTCAAACTGATTCATTCAGAATTTATATTTGCGTAACGATTTGCACTGTAATATTACTGCTTAGGTATAAATATAAATTGTCTATATGTTTGTAGCTACCTATACTATTCATTATGTCATATATATATCTTGGCTTAATCACGTTAACATCCTATGTAAGACTGAAGAATCAAGCTGTTTATGCTTTGAATGAATGAATCACCTGCCTGTTCTAACTGTATGCTGCATCCTGTAGCAATGTATTCAGATGTTTCTGCAGTTTGATGGCGGCGACAAAAATTGATGCCCCCGTTACAAAACCATGTAAAAAGTACGAAAATACAAAATAAATACAATCTGGTCGGAACCAAAAAGCTTTAAATCTAAATTTCTGCTAAATATTTTACAAAAATAAAAACAAAAATACAAATTTTACTTTTTCCAAAGCTGTGTATCCGTTCCTCACTATGCTCCAATTAAAACCTTTAAAAGAATGAAGTTACTTACCAGATAATTGATGTTCATCCAAGTTGGGGAACAGGTTCACAGGAGAAGTGGAATTTGTGCTTGGGTGTGGGGAGCCTTCTTTGTTTGGAGTGGCAGCCACATACGAACGGTGGTCAGAATCCACTTCTGAGTCAATAGACTGGCTATACTTGCTATCATATGTTGCTTTAGATGGGGAAGGGATACTGGAAGGGGAACTTTGGTGCCTGAAAAAGGTTTAAAACAGTTTTACAGCCAGCTTTTGTGGCTAAAAAGTTGATTTAAAATGAAAGTATTACAGTCTTAACACTGTTGACAGTGAGGCTAAAGTATGTAGGCAATTAAAATGCAACTAACATTTCAACAAAGCATATTAAAGGGAGTGGGCCAAATCTGGTCTAAATCCTGAGTCTTCGATATGGACCTTATCACATAGAATATAATAGAAAAAAATTTAAATACAAATTTATGTATATTATAAAAATGCTGACCTGTTTTGGTTTCGCTTAGCTGGATGTTTCCACGACACAAGAGCGTCTTCCAAGTAATCCTTAGCTTCGTTTGAATCTTTCCCTCTGCCCTCTGACAAAAAGTTCTTTGTAAAGTCCATGAGTTTTTGACACGAGGCATCCATGGTTTTGGCTTCGCAGGCGTTATATTTCTTGGTATCTGTGCGATTCATACCATTTTGTTCGGGGGTACAGGATGTTTCAATTTCACGAGCAGCGGTTTGCAATAAGTTTTCCTTGAAGTCAAGTCCTAACTCAAGCTTGCAATTACCATCACCAGAATCTAAAGGAGGACAAATGACAATCAACACATTCTGATAAACACTGCTTAGATATGGTGATTGGTAAATATAATATTTTTATTAAATTGTATTATTACCCTTCAAAAGCGTGTATATTTATAAGTAAGATAGAATATTTTTTATAGAACATGTTTATTCGTATAATATTATATCCTAATATTTAAAAATATGGCAAACTGACTGGAGGAATATGTTGAAAAAGCTGACTACACAAAATAACATCCCACAATGTAAAGCATAGTTTAGCACCACCGACAAGACCCATTCAATTAAAGTATTGACTGCCAGAACAGCAATGCAACAACAGTGTATTCAACACCAAGAATTCCCGGTTTCCCTTCATTGGCTAAATGGCAGTCTCAGAAAAACCTGTCAACATGTAAATGGCTTAAGTATGAATGCTCCCTAAATAAAAAGGAACAATTCGGTCTCAATTTGTCGGCTCTGTATTAATGTGGAGCATGTTTACCATTCATAGAAGGAAACAAATGACAGGTTAAACCACAGGGCTGTCAATTCCGAACCTGACATGCCTCAATAATCAAAGTTCCCAAGCCCACAAAACACAAAATTTACAACGCTGTGTTTCACATAAGATTAGGAATAAACAGAACAAAATTTAAAACAGAAACTTTACAAAACACAGTTTCTGCAACGAAGCGACAAAAATGTCAAGACAACACTTGGTTTTGTTGGATTTTTCAAAATACGAAAACAAAACGGGCATCACTGTTCGGTCTGCGTTGCTGCGCAATTTGGCCATCGCGGTTTAACTGGTGCTAATGATCACGTATCTCGAGCGAAAAGGTTCTTAAGGGCGGCAATTGGGCCAGAGCTTCCTGTTCGTGGACAAGCGGTTTCTGGAAGCGCGGCAATAAGGCCGTGGAGGCGTCAGTGCTGGGAAATACAGGACATCTGAGCTCAACCCTTGGGAACTTGCATGTCGCACTGCTGCCATGCTACATATAACTAATGGCTTCATTCTCGTCGTAACTGTATTGTACACTGTTGCATAAATGTTCTGTACAATTTCTGACTTAATTTTTCCCCTCACGCCTGTTTCAGATACAGTAATTTATAATTTGCCCGCGCATGTGTCATGTAACTGCTGCCACTAAAAGGGAAGCGCACTTCCCTGTTTGCGTATGCCGTATATGCACCACCTAGGCTATGACACTCTCTTTCGTCTTGCTGTTTCATGCTGGTGACGAAAATCGCCTGTTACCTCACACAACACCGTAGCGAGCTACTCGGATTAAGAGCTTCGACCGGCGCCTCACCCCTCTCGGTCGTAAATTGGATTCCTGTTTTCTCGCGCACAGAAAACAATAACCCTGATTGATGGACGTGCGCTGACACTGACAAGCGCGCCGCGCACACACAAGAGTGCACGCTCGAGCTAATGACGCAGAGCAGGCAAGCACCATGATAGATAAGCTGTCCAGAACGCCCGAGTCGCCATAAATTCTCATATATTGTATTCTGGTGCCCGGACAAAGGGCGTGTTGCCCTGCTGTTTTAAGCCAAACTAAACAGTAGCGTCGGAGCGCCAGGATATTGCGGCGCTAATTTATGGACAATAAAAGTGGCACCTCGCTTATTGCGAGATCCGTCGCGGCTCGTCAGAACGAACTTTAATGTTTAACCGCTCACATGACAACGTCCAATTTCGCTAATTAAAGACACCGCTAGGCCGTTTTAAAAATGGAAACATTTTTCAGCGGCGACGACGGTTTAGATGTCTTATTATCCGTCAAAATAACATGCGGTCTCATCTGCTCATTTGCAGACCCAATTTCCGCTGTTAGATTATTATTACACGAGGCGAGCACTGCTCTCGTGTTCTCTCACAACAAAACTGACAAAATGACACCTTTGCTGTAACCCATACATTACAAGAAAACCTCTGCATGCATTTAAGTTAGAACGTCCAGGTATATTATAATTTAGATTAACCAGGATTCAACCATCACGCCCAAAATAACATTTTATAAAAAGTTCAGAGCAACGCTATCCTACAGTACTATAGGCGTGTCAAAACACTTTTTGGTCCAAAAACCTTGAACAAAACGGTGTTGCTATAGCAGATGTTTAAATAAAGCTCATACTATGTTATAGTTGTACAGGTGATATTTTGGAATGGAAACACTGGTCGTCAGTGCTTCCGCCCACACTCACCATGGCTATAAATCAACTACAGCAGTCGAGTCGGAACGACGGGGCTGAATTTGTTTTAAAGCAATTCATCGGGCCCTGGCGAAGGAAACAATAAAGCGACGGAGGGACGGTAACATTAGGCAAGTGACAGAAGCGATAAATTCTCATTCTCCATCCTGCGTTCTTGTTAACCGAATAATCCATCACCAGAGCGCACTGTCTCGAATATTGCTCGCGACTGGGCACGAGAGGAGAGGAACACAATTACACAATCGTTTATTTTGGCAACCCCTTTCTGTTGAAATGTTCGCGACAAAGTGCGGTTGCGGGATCTTTCAATATAGAGTAAAACAGCAACTCCCTGCTTAAATAGACACCCGGGCTTGCAACTTTGCGGGAGTGTCTATAAATGTACTGTCTGTGTGGGGAATTTCCGAATTATTCAACATATAATCGAACACTATAAAATTGAAACTATGCCTAGTTTTGTAAAACACGGATTTATTTTACCCGCCTATACTCCTTTGCATCGAATTTCCTTTACCTTTTGAAAATCTGCTACTGTCTTTTTCCACTAAAACGAACTGAGTAGTACTGACATAGCATGTTTAAGTCGTGTTGTTTTAAGAGTTAGACAAGGACAAGCAGCGTTTCAGATCGATACCTTGTCCACTACCAAGCTTGCCGAATTCTATTGTACAAATGCGGTGTGCTTGCGGCTGCACAAACCGTGTACTGTGCTCAACTGCATAACATAAGCATCGACTGGGCGCCTTAAACTACAGGTACTCGAAAATCTAGTGCGACGCGGCACCGCACAAGAACAACGGGCACAAACCAAAACAAGCGATTCGCCAAAGTGCGTAATCGGTACGCTCCTAAAACAAGCGGGTCCTGCACGTGTAACATAACGGACATCAAAGCGCCAGCCACTGCTTTGAGTGCTCAGCCATAGCAGTGGGACAAGGAGTAACGCGACACGGACCGCACATAGATCGGGGAGGGTCGGTTTGATTGACAGCGGGCAGACCACTCAATAATATCCCACTCGCGGCAACGAGGCGGTCACAAAATCGAATGGAAAATATATAATTGGTCGGGACGTCTCCTTGCATCAAAGCGAGTTCGATCGCTTTGATGAGGCAACAGTTCGAAAGAATATTCGGGAAATTTGGTGACAAAAAACTGCAAGACGAAAATTGCAGGAATGGACGCTAATTTGGCAGAATGTTACAATACGCATTTTGTTTTATAAAAATTCCTGTTTATTAGCGCACACATTACTCAACAAGATCAGTAAAAACGATAAAATGAAATAACAACGCGACTTTAGGATATGGGTTCGTTTTCTTACAGCTACAAAATGGAGCCAAAGCGTTGGAAAACTGCGCCAAGCATCTACTGTTGCGTTTTTCCGTGAATCGACTCGGCACTGCCACCAGCCGACCTGATATTTCCCTAACAATGAGACGGAAATTGCGCTTGGTCGTTTAGAACGAAAAAGCAATAAATTACCCCAGCATGTCGGCGATAAAGGTAATTATACGGTTGTTATGTTTGGTTTACAGCGTCGTCTGCATACAGAGTGACAGCCGTCTTTAGGAGATGGTAATCGTATACATGAAGACTCTGCAGCGTACCATGATCCTTGAAGCTTCACTTTATACGCTATGCAGGTCATCTGATAAACAGTTAGACAGCAGGGCATCGTGTTATGGAGTCGTCCGGGGAAAAATGTGACAGCTGCCACCGAAATGTCAATACAAGGTTAACGCTGTATTAGCTGTTTCGGGTGAATACTGTTGCATATCGAACAAAAAAGTAGCTCGTTTTACACATGGGGCGAAAATATTGCCAACACCCGATCGTCTGTAATCCGAAGATTACGCAACAAGCAGAGCCGCTTTATACTGGTTTAATCTTGCTTCTGATTAACCGCGTTGCCCTGCTTCGACGGTAATTTAATAAGGACAACGAACCGAAGCGGTTCCCAACCAATTGCGGCAATTTAAAGATTGAAAACGGAATGTTTCTTATGGCTGGTGAAAGGTTAATTTCCTGGCAACTTGATGGCAAAGAAATAACACGACGGAGGTCTCAAACCAAAGATTGCATGATGCACTACACCAGAAATCAATAACGCAGAATAAGTTTTGTTTTAGATTTATCGCTTACACAAACAGTGGTATCGTGTCGAACAATAATAACGGCAAAGCTCTTTGCTGGTGTACTGTTGCCGTTGTATTTTGAATTATTCTTTGCCCCGTTTGCGTTACAGATAAGAGCACGGAGAAAATATTGATACGTTTTCAAGCTGTCAATCCATATTGTTATTCGGATATTAGACGGGGTAGCGTGACACGGCGCATTTATAATTGATGAAACGATTTCGTTTGACGGTAAAACTAGTTGGGAAAATCCATTAAACTTCAGGTACTGTCAGGCGAATGCTGTCAAAACCAGCTAGGAGTGGCAACGAACCGGGCTCTATTGGGAAATAAGCATGTGCGTAACATCACACCGTAACACGAAGACAGTGTTTTGAGTCAGGACAGAAAAGCTCAAGGCCGAGAAACTCACGGGAGAGTCCGCTTGATAACAACTTCAATTATGATGGATCGAATTCACTTTATCCGGCCGACCCCGCACCGACCTTCCCTAATAAGCGCCGCGATCCATACAAACCTTTAACATCCATCGTAATCGGGTGACAAGCTCCACTCAGCCTGTCTTCTTTCTGCAATTGATTGATGGTAGACGAGAAAAGCACCGAAAAAACAAGCGGTGAATGATTTTAGGCTATCGGGAGAATAGGCTTGCCCTACAACTGAGATATGCGATAAACACTCACTAAGCGACGTCTAAAACATAAAACGAGACGATGAATTTACATTAAAAAATGCGACGTATGCACGTATTAGGTATTTTGATCAACTTGGCGGTTTGTGGTTAGAACCGAAGTGCTGAAATTGAAACATAAAAAGGGCTCACGAAACAGATCTGACAAGGCGGTAGATATGACATGGCGCCTTTACACAATGCAGAGCTCATTAAGTGAGATTCTAAAAGAGCTGCCAACAGCGCGACATTTATCACTGTCTCTTATGATCATGTTGACCTTTTCATGGCCTTCTTTCCAGCGCCCTTCCGAACCACTTCGCTACGCGGGAGCTGCCAATGTAAGCATTAAAATACACATGTAAAGCGACGCGACGATCTATCATTATTCCCCTCGCTTGACGGACCCCCATGTTTACGAAAAGCAGAAATATGCGTTGTGTACACAAACTTCGGGATGAATGAACCAACATTTTTGGGTCAAACTGTAAAAAATAGCGCGATCGAGTTCGCGGTGACACAGCTTTCAATTTATAACATACTCGTTCGAGTTCAGCGGTTCACCACATTATTCTTAAACGTCAAATCTGAACCGGGGTACTGCGCTAGCTAAGGCACGAAGTACTTAGACTAATCACGCCACTATAACAGGGTAGTTATCGTAACGTATTCTTTAACATAACAAACCAACTTTGCAAAGCCAATAAAATATTTATTGCACAGAATGATATTTGCCGCTTTGGCAATTACATGCCTGCCAAGTAACAGCTATTTATCTGTTGAGTATGTCAATCAAACTTTTAATCACGGCGATCTACAGCGAGTGATTCACTGTTATTACATTCGCCTGAGACGGTCATTTAGCTTTTAATGGAAAGCCTGTAAAGCAGCTAGAGTTACATTAGGAGGCGCCAAACGACCAAAACTAATCGTATTCGCATCCTACAGGCGAACATGATTGATCAGTAACCACTAATCATAGAGTTATGTGTTGGGTGTCGGTTGCCACACTGGCAGAGGATGTTTCGGATAAAACGTTATGAATGCAAGATATGGTAATGCCTGTAAAGTGACAATGTATATTTAATGAAACTGGCATTGCATCCAACAGCAAAGGGTTTATGGTGACGTCAAAACCCCATAAAGTAAAACACAAAGCAAACAGCATTCCAGCCTATTACAAAACATTTCTATTCTATCCCATCATCAATAATTAAATACTAAACAAGCTTTAAACATATGTATAAATAAAAAGTGTCAGTGTTTATAATTATAGACCATTATGGCTTCTATTAACAAATATGCTGATACAGTTACAAACCTAGTCATACATAAGGCTAATTAAAGTAATAAAACAACTTCCTTTTGAACTGTGGTGATACACATGACAAACTGAATCATAATGTCCTTGTTTAACATCTTGATCTATACTCGAATAGAAACAGAAGACTACACAAGTGTTTATGCCCATTTAGTCACAGCAGTAAAGGTGAGTTTCATGTATAATGATGAAATGGGTAACTTACATAGCAGGTTAGCAGGCCAATAGTTCAACATAGCAAACTTTTATAAACCGACATATACAATTGTACAAATAAACAATTTATACATGACCCTTTTAAACTTCTATCTAATAAATTTTAAATACATATATCTGTGCATTGAGTACTCTCAGCAATTTTATGCTATTCATTATCATGTTTATGAAGTTTAACATTGTGTTTGTGGTATAACTAAAGTTTAAGTGCAAGTACTCAAACTTTGCCCTCATTTCGCATGGGATACATACAGCTATGGTCTATAATACATCCTGTTGTAGCCTATACTATTAATAGGACTCAACAAAAGTATCATACTTCATCTGTAGTAAAATGAAAACATGCTTCTTATACTACATATTATACTATAAGAAGCATGTTTTTTCATTAAACAAATGTGCAGCCAAATTACTTAGATTAATAAAACTACATAAAATTTAATCTGCTATATCTGAGCACACACAGACCTAACTAGCAATAAGATATTTCATTATTAACACCTGGTTACAACCTTACCAGGTAAACATTTGCTGCGAAATTTTCGAGAACTTTCTAAATAAAGCTTCAATACACTCTCTCCACCATAGCTTGATGGCAACTTTCCAGAAACACACAATGGCTGCTTGTACTAAAAAAGGGAAGGCCTAAGCACAATTAGCAAGGATGAACAACTATGCATGCAAGGGCAAGTCTGACATTAAGCCTTCAGGTTGAAACAGTATACAAAGGGATAAAATCAAAATGCTACCTGTTACTAAATTGGTATTGACACATTTACAAATCGATGCTAAGTCTGCATATTTAAAAATGAATTAACTAAACAAGATTTTAGCAAAACTATAGGCATCAAATGAAATGTGTTTTTCTACAGTATTAGTTTAATTATTAACACATTTCCATGCAATATAAAGAAAGGGAAAATTCTCCAAACTCTATTCCAGATTTTATCATCCAGCAACATTACAAAGATAGAACATCACAATTCACAACAAAAACAAATATGTTACTATATTCTTATCTTGGAATTTTGAATCTCCAACATTTTTACTAAAATATCAAGCATGGCAGAAGAGTAAACAACTAATTGGTTGCTGTAGGTAATATACTCTGTTTGTATTGGGACCATTTTTAACTCCATTGACACAAAATGTAAATGGGTATGAACCGTTTTCTTTGAATAGGCTACACTATATATGCAAATTAGCAGTTTGAATAGAGAAACCATATATATATATATATATGACAGTGACACATTGTTGCATAAGCATAAAGTTAGGGGTGCCTGAGGTGACATGTTAGTGAACAAAACTTTTTGAAAAGTTTTGTGAACAAAACTTACCATGTGGTTAGGTGCCTTTATAAACAAGCAGAGCAAAAATATATTTCATTTGCCACATTAATCAATGGGTTCCCCATACTTGATGACTATAGGCGTAACAGCATTTTAGGAATGTCACTCCAGGTTTGTTAAAAACTTTATACAGCATAGCAGCTTTTCAGAGTTGCCATTGACACTTCGAAAACAATCAAAGGATACTAACAAACCATACAGTTATACAACGAGTAATACTTTTTGTGATTGAAATTATTGTGAACTAATGATCTGTTGTGTCAGAGTATGCAATTATGTAAACAAAGTAAAAAATTGAACAAGAAAAGGCTTAAATATAACAATAAATGGTAATGACACATATTATAGTTGTATTTACACAAATCTTACTGTCAAGTTTTTGTGGAGCTCCTTGTTTCTTTCTGGTCATTTTCCATAAACACTTTGCTGGGTAGAGATTTCTTGTTTCCTTACTGCTTCATCATATTATCTAATCTCTGTATGAATGATCAAAATGAAGGGTGTTTAAAAGTGTAGTATGAAGGTGTTTAAAACTGCAATGTTATTACTGTAAATTTAGGTGAACAGGTTGCTTAAAAACGCTACAGTGTTTCTGTCTATGTTGTGCTGTCAATCGGGACAACACATGCTTACTAATCGTGTGTGGTACAGTTTCATGTGCCACAGCCCCTGCCATATGAAACGGTCCTTCTTAATTTTCTGCTTTCTGACTTATATCAAATCTTTACGCCCCTTCCCGCGTAATTTCCGGCTCTGATCATTCCCAAAGCAAGCCTAATCTCTTTGCTTCAACGGTCGCAATACACGAGATGCGCATCCGCCAAATTTGCTGTTGTGGTGGCGATAACAACCGCTGCAACGTTGCGTTGGCATATGCATTGCCAGAACATGGGCATGACCACGTTAAGCATAACCACATGATTGTGTAATGATTCATATGTTTTACCAATACGGTCGTTTTGTGTATATTCATCAGGATTCATGTCATCTCCTTCTAATAAGGCGCGTTTCTTTAGGTTACCATTTTTGACCTGCTGCTTTTGCATTGATCGCATTGTTTGGTATATAGTATGTGCTTTTTGTTTTCGTCGCATACCACGGCTTATAAGAATACAAATAGCAACCTTGTTAAGTAAAATGAACAGAATCATTTTGCGAAGTCCCTTAATACTTTTTCGCCTCACCTAGCGGCCAAAACAAAGTCGGTAGCAACAAGAGGAAGGAACGCTATATATCTTAATGTTTTTGAAGTTTTTTGGCGCTGAAACACACTGTGTAGGAGCTAAAGGAAGATACAAATTTGCATGGAAAAATTGCAATAACAACCTGTATTACGCATAAGTATTTATGTGGAGAATAAATGAGCGAGAAAGCAATTCTGCTGAGGCGGCCAAGGCCTCCTAAAAACACCCCAAAATTTTTACCACCAATTCGAAGTGATCAAAGCCAACAAACGAATTACTCCATAAAAAGTAAGTTACCTCAAGATACCAATATATCAATAAACAAAATGCTGGTATAACTTGTTGACATAGTTTCACCAACACACATGTTGTATTTTTTTTCTGTTAATTCTTTATTCCAAATTATAATTGCTTATGGCAGTATTTTATTATAGATGCCTCACCAGAGATGCTTACTGTACCAAGTTCTACGTTTGATGGACTTCACTCTCCTGTGCCGACCATGCAGTCTGAGTACGAGCCTACAATAAGTCAAGGAAAACGAAAAGCAATCAGGAAAACAGCATCTTACGCCACAAGCACTGATGACACCGCAGGCATTGGCAATTTATGTTTATTTTGCATGTTTTTTATTTAAAGCATTATAACAGTTTATAACGTCATATTCACTAAACCTTGAGTGGTAGGCGTTTTTCACACTAAAAAAATTTTTAATCATTAAAACAAATAAGATTTGTTTTACCATGTTTGTCTAACTTATACTATCCCTGCACCTTCTGCACTTTCAAACATTTGGGGCCTATGACCATTGGATAAGTTAACTTCCACAGGTGATACTGGAGGCACATGGAGCAAGAAAGGATTGGTATTACCTTACAAACCTCGTGGCCCCGACCCTTTTCCAATTCGTCAACCACGCCATCCTCTAGAGGTCAGACAAGAGTATGTGCTTCCAGACGACTCATATTATAACCCAACTGCTGAATTTAGGTAGGGTTGCTAACTTGCTGGCTGACATGTTATTATCTTTTCAGTGACAATGCGAAGTGGTTTGTGTGTGTTTATACATAACGCGTATTGGCAATTACTCCAACTTGGTTATAGATTGATTAAATTATATGCCATACATGACCAAATAATATTCAAAAATCTCTAAAGTGTATGAAACAGAATAACCGGGTTATAACATTTGTTGTTGCCCAGCCATAATTCATTATAATCTTAAGCATTCTAATTTGTATAACAAAATTTTTGCTGTAGTTTTTAAGTGTATGTCATATTTTTATTTCGAAAATTCCTATTGTTTTTGCCAATTTTTGTTTATAACCATTGGAAATTTGCAGATTAGACGACTTTCTTCTGAATAACAAAAATGGAATTCCACCTCGTCCTGCTATAAGAAAAACTATTCTTTCAAGAGCTAACTATCAAAAATTAACGCGGTAAAGTACAAGTAATTTGTTTGATTTCATATGCTTCTGTGTACAATGTTTTTTATGAAGTGTTGTAATTCTATATTTTAGCTAATATTGTTAGCTAGATAAGAATATATTACCCAAACCTAGATGTCTGTAAAATACATATCATTAAATCTCCCTTTTTCTTTAGTTTATTAAAAGCTGTAGCGGAAAACAAAGATGTGGAACAACCTGTACAAATTACCAAGATCAACATCTCTGATCAATTTGATATTCAACCAAAGCAGAAAAGAGTGCCTCGACGTCAAGTTTTACTTGGTGGGTTGCTGGTTGCTACAGAATGGGAAATATTTTAAAAGTTACATAGATCAGTGCTGTTCAACCGGTGTGCACGGTGCACCCTAGGATGCACAAAAATATGCCAGGGGTGCGCCAGTACAAATGGGTATACAAGGGTGTATCACATACAGAAACTACAACAATTTACAGCAATAATATTAAGTTCTAAACATTTTTACAAATTTAGCCACTTTCCTACAGTTTTTTTTATATGAATTCTATATCTTGCATCACTGGGAATTGCGAAAAGTCATTGGTTTTACGTTAAAGCAGTCAGGGGTGCATGAGTTCGTCGCAACAACTTTAGGGGTTCACCAACCCAAAGAAGGTTGAAGAGCACTGACATAGATGACTTGGTTTATTAGTAATGGTCTTTTTAAACAAGATGTAAGATTACTCAGTTTTCATTACTTTCACTTACACATCAGTTTAAACTTAGTGTTTTACTTTTACCTGATAGAAAATGCTGCTTGTGACTTGTGTTATGCTACATTATCATCTGTTAGATGTCTTTCAATGTAACATGGATGACTGGGCAATAATAATGCATTTTGCAATCAAGACACAGGATTTGTTACCATTAATATTCCATTGGACCATTGATACAAGCTTGCTTGTACACTTAATTCCCATGTTAGAAAGCTTTGTAATTATTTGTACTTATTTAAACCCAAATATTTCAGCATTAATTATCCATAAATTCTCTCCACATATTCTCTCACCCCTTTTATTGTTAGGAGCTATGTAATATAAGTTGTTATCTTTAGAGATGAAGAAGATAGTACAAGAAAGACTGAATAAGCTCGGCCTCACATCACCAAGCAGACTCGGAACAAGTGACAAACTTAGCGATGTAGTTGATGAAATACAAGAGATGGGAGGTACTTTATTATTGCACCTGCCAAGTATATTAAAATAATACAGTTAAGGCCCACTGTACAGGTTGTGTCTTTATGCACACTTTTTTTCAATTACATCTTAATTTTGTTTTAAATATAAACATCTTGATAGGCTAGGCGTTTATTTATTCAGTATTGTGGATTTAGCAGCCACACTTTTTTTTGCCAAGTAGTTTTTATTTCTAAGAGTATTCACTTTTCCCAGCAAAGGCCTACACTTTGTTGCTAATTCGCTTTTATTTGTTGTTCTAATAAGTCTAATTCTTGATACTGTATTCAAAAAGAATATGAGAACAATTTATGGTGTGTTAATGTAATTTACCTGTTTTTAGAAGCTGAAGGTGTGAGCAGAAAATCTGCAATGAGCATTTTTGTCAAAGCAACTGAAAAAATATTCCAAGGAACAAAAAGGTCAGGCTCTCCATTTGAAGAAGATGGAGCAGAATCTATCATCACACCTTCAGAACTCGCTATTCTTAACTGTTTGATTGAGGGGGGATTTGTCCTTAGCTTGAAGGTAATTTTTTAACTTTGCGCTGCACTTTTTACTTACAAGTTTAAAATTAGTTTTTTTGTAACTAATAACTTTTTATTAATGTTTGATTGCCATTTGTGCTTTGTTATTGATTTATTTAAAAGCAAGGTACAAAGTATTATTAATGTTATAGCTGTTTAGTTGTTTTACCATCAACTGATGATAATGAAACCGACTAATATACTAAAGTTGTATTTTTCTACAGGCCCATTTTATTGCTGAAGTTCCTGACCTATCTCCACTTGCACAAAGTCTCATTTATTTGAATTTATCATTCAACGAATTTGCTGAGTTTCCTCGAGAAGTATTGTATTGTAGAGAACTACAAGTCTTGAAGTTTAGAGATAACCCACTAAAGGACATACCATCTGATATTAGCAGGTGAAACCTGGTTACATTTTTTTAGGCCTGACGTTTAATGTGTACCTCTAAATGTGGGTGACAACCTACTATAAAACTGACTTTTAGATTGCATAAGCTGAGGACCTTAATTCTATCATTCTGTTGCATCTCTGCTCTTCCTGTGTCAGTCTTCTCTATTAAAACATTGGAGTTTTTAGATGTTTCCTACAATAAACTAACATTCCTATCCAATGAAGTCAAAAACTTGGAAAATCTAAGGTAAAGATTTATCACACTTAGAACTCTTGTAAATTTTAACAACATCCTTTTTATTTTTATAAAAATATCAGATTTTTAAATGTGGAAGGCAATGAACTGCCTGGCTTGCCTTGTGGTTTACTGAAGCTCAATCTATTTCGGATTCGTGTGCAAAATAATTTCATGAGCGCACTGTTTTGGAAGGAAAATTCAAATAACAGCCCACAAAGACTGACTGATTTAACAAGCTTGAAGTTACAGCAGAGTTTTATTCAAGGACAAACAGAAAACCATCTTAATCTTCCTCAAACTGTTGCCCATGATCTATCCAAGTAAGTAAAAGAGTTCTGGGGTAATGGGTCTAAATCCCAAGTACTTACTCATGGCCATATGGAATCCAAATAAGTACCAACACTAAAATAAACCCTCATACATATCTGAAATATTCTCTTTCACATATTGGGATCATGTATTTTGATTTTTAGAACACAAGTAATTTCTATTTTTTTCTTCCCAGCCACAATTACTGTGATTGCTGCCGTGGACCAATGTATGGTCCTGGTTTGCGAATTATTCGACCATGTAGTGAGATATGGGGCATCAAAAGGATTCCGTTTATTTTTCGGTCTTGTTCTCCAAGCTGTTACAGCGATTTTATTAACAACGTTGATCCAAAAGTGTCAGAAATGATCTATGGAATTAAAAGTGAACAACTACCAAATAGTCCGAGTAGAGCATCCTGTTTAAGTGCTCCTTAGGTTAAAATCTGTTGTGTATTTTTTTCATCCTATTTTAAACTAAATACGTACTATCCTATAAAGTGTTCAAATCTTTGTTTTTTTAAACGTACTATTGTAACTTACATGCCACTGTGTTTTTTAAATGACAATCTTTTTTTAAACATTTTTATTTGGTGATTTCATATTTAAATCTTTACCTATATTATAAGTATATCACATAAAACAAGTTGATAAACAATAATTAGGTAATTAAATAAATATTTAAAACTACAAACTACTAAGTAAAAAAATGAGCATGTCTATTTACAGTGATTATTCTTATGTGCAAATTATTCAAGATTTCAAAAAAGTTTTAAAAACATTTCAACAACTGTGTGCAAATAACTTAACAAGACGTCAGAGTTGATTAAAATTGGCCACGGGAGCCAAATTTTGCAAAGTTTAAAACGCAATGAGTGTGTTACAAGACTGTCCTTGTTTTTGTATTTGTCTGGATTTTGAAGCAATAACCGAACCCTGGTAGCTTGAAAGTAAGAACATGATTGACATTGTGGTAACAAGGAACCTTTGGCGTTCTTGTTTCGCTTTAAATAAACTGGAGCTAAAGCAACTGGAGGTGAATGATCAGCATAATAAAGTGAGTTTGGCTTGCGCTGAAGAGGAAACCATTTACCAACAATATAACGCTTGACTTTGTTCAATCTAGAGTATTTTACACCACATGTGTGACAACCATATTTATAGCCCAGTTTCTGGACCGACCGTTTTTGAGATTCTGTTACTCTGCTTGTAATCTCATCCAGTGGAACAGTCTTTCTTGCATAGGCTCCAGGGTGCAAAACATGACTAGGAAGAACCGTTTTGAAGCGCCGAGAGAACATAGCAAAATGTACTACAGACAAAGTTGTGCATATTGTTATGTCAGATCGAGAATAAGACGTGAAGGTTGGAAGACCCATGTAAAAATCTCGAACTGAAGTTGTCACAGCACAGGACACAAAACCACTGGCACAAACACTCAAGAGACCACACAAAGGTGACAACTTTAAATGAGATGCAACACCAAGAGTTTTCCACACAGTACGGTGAAATATACCAAGCATAGCGGGGAATGTAAGAATGCCGCTTACAGCTGCGTACAAGTTTTCTCTGGTAGTAATTTGACTGAAATAGTCACTTGTTGAACATTTCGAAATCAGTTCATTTGCAGTGAGATGAACTCTCATTTTATTGTAACCAAATATTCCGCAATATATAAAATGAATGAATATTAGTTAACTTTATACTTCATATAATAATGAAAAACTGTACCTTATAAAGCGCTAAATAACAGAAGTACTGCGTTTTGTTTACGAGATGGTTGGGCCTAGGCTCCTAGCGTTAATATAAGAATGGACCGTAGTTGGTTGTATAAAAAAAACGTTTGTTTACCATTTGTTTTGTATTGGGTTCTTTTTACGCAAGTGGCGCGAATTTGAACTTCTCGGTTGAATGAACTTTGTGCGGCAAATGATTTTTTTGCGTTTAATAGATAAACATCAAACATGGGGTCCTTAAACAGAAAATAAATTACTTTTTTTATTATGTTAACTACACTTTGATTTTATTCAGATTAGCAGTTCTTGTTGTGTCTATTAAGCTTTAAAGAACCCCGAACTAATTGACTCAGCACTGCTCCAAGTGTGCCTTGTGTTAATCCACACGTTGTGAAATCATTTCCGGACGGCTAACTTTCAATTCTCATAACGTTATAGATTGCTGCACTTTTGCCTGTTATTTTACCTTGCTTTCATATTAGTCAATCGTTAAAGTGTCATGGTAACGAGCATGGACGGTGAGCAAGATTGGGAAGACGTAAAACCGCGTAAAAAGCGCCAGGATGATATAATAAACGGCAGCGAGGAAGAGCCAGACTTTAGCGATCCCGAAGATTTTGAAGAGGATGTTTCGGATTCGGGTAATTATTTCTTCCAAAATACTTACCCATTTTACATTGAACCTTAGTATATGGTGTCCATTTGTTGTTGGTAACAGAGTTTTTGGCCGATGTGCTCGAAAAAAAGCCGAAAGAAGCTGACGGTATAGACGCAGTGATTGTTGTTGACAATGTTCCCGTAGTGGGAGAAGAAAGACTTGGAAAGTTGAAGATAGTTATTACAAAAATATTTTCAAAGTTTGGAAAGATTCACAGTGACTATTATCCAGAGTTCGAAGGAAAAACAAAAGGGTAAATTAAATATTAATGAACACCTATAAGTTTACATTAACAGATATGTGTATTTTATTCTCAACATTGTTAATGTAAATGGTTGTTGTATAGTTTGCTAATGGCAGCTGATGGTTGCTTATTTATATTCACCCACAAAGTAACATACACTGGTAACTTGTAAGCTGGCACGAGGTGAATGAAACAGAACACACATGTTATAACAACTGTCGTTTTCCGGCCACCTCATGATAAACTAAGTTAAATTCATTAATGTACCTGTTTTATTGTTTTAATTTTTCCTAAACAACACAATTTTTGTGAGTAGGCTTATCACATAATAATGTAATTTACTTTATCCTCGCCGAAAAAAATGACAGTTTAGTGGTTATAACATGGATGTTCTGTTTCATACATCTACTGCTAGCTTACAAGTTATGTCTGTAACTTTGTGGGTGATTTTTATTTTGTAGGGCTGACAATTTAGACAAACTGTCAATGACCAATGGGTTGTCATGACATAATAAATTAACAAGTGGTAATATTAATTTTTTTTAGATACATTTTCATTGAATATGAACAAGACAAATCAGCCAAGGATGCGGTCAAAGGAGCAGACGGATACAAACTTGATAAATCGCACGCTTTTAGAGTGAATTTGTTCAGTGACTTTGAAAAGTATGGAATTTTGTTTTATTTGGGGAGAATTTCTTATTAAATTATAAATGTTTTTTTAAATACAAAAAATGTGTATATACAATTTTGTTTTATTTAGTGAAAATTTCCTTATTTAATTATAAATGTTTTTCAGATAAAAAAATGTAATTTTGTTTTATTTGGTGAAAATTTTCTTATCAAATCATTCATATTTTTTTCAGGTACAAAAATGTAACTGAAAATTGGACCCCGCCAGAAAAACAACCATTGAAGGACGTGGTAATCACAAGTTTAATTTTTATTTCTAAATGCTAGTAATTTATGTTTAATATTATGTTTTAATTTGTGTTTCCTGTATTTACAATTGTTCTTATTTAAAAAAACAGAGAAACTAGTACAGAATTTATGTTGGAGAAAAGGTGTATATATTAAGATTTAATGTAATAGGTTTTGTGAAGTTAGTATTTTTCAGTTGTGATTTTTGTTGTGGTTTGTTTTTTGGACGGCATGTGGTATTTTGGTAGGGGTTTGTCATTTTTAAATTTAGTTAAAGGGAAAAAATCATAATTTAGTTAATTCGTTTTCGAGTGTTTATTGCTATTTAATGTTTTGCAGTTCCTTTTGTAAAATATTTATATTTAATTTTAGAAAAAAATGTCATTTAAATTTCCAGGGAAATCTTTACTACTTTCTTGAAGATGAAGATTGTAACAATCAATTTAGTGTAATATATGAGGGGGGTGTGAAGACAGGTATCTTTCTGAACACAGCAGCTGAACCAAGCCTTTTAGAACAACGAGAAGTAAGATCTATGTTTAATTCTTCTTTTTGACATTGGTGTATCATTTTTGCTATTTTTCCCTAGAAAGCCTATATTTTCGTTTGTTTATAGTTGAATTTTTCTTTTTTTTTTATAGAAACATTATGCTTGGTACTTATTTAAAAGTAATAGTTTGTTAGTAACAACAGCAAACTGAAATTTAGATTCTTACCAAGTATGGACGTTTGTCCGGATTTATCGTTGCATTGGCATAATAAAAAGCACTTTGTTGTGTGCAAAGATTAAAGTACATTGGGTAAAGTTCCTAGGTAGGCCAGCTTTCCCTACACAACGGCTAGTGCTAAGGTCAAAAATACTCTGCTATGGTTAATAATTTATTTTCTAACCAGCGTTGGACAGAAACTTACACGCGTTGGTCACCAAAAGGGGCGTATCTCGCTACTTTCCATGCTAAAGGTATCGCGTTGTGGGGTGGTGAAAAGTTTCGCCAAATCCAACGTTTTACCCATCCAGGGGTTCAACTCATTGATTTTTCTCCATGTGAAAGGTAGGGTAGAAATTGCAATGCATATGATTTTACCCATGGACCCATATGCTTTATCTTGTTTTGAATTTTGGTGAAATCTAGGATGATGTTTAAAAATAAAGGTATATTCTCAGTTGATAAACATAGGGAATCTCATTTTTTAATGCCGTTAATGCAATAGTTCTGCTTTTTTGTAAATATACTGCAGGGTAAAATCTGTTCAGGCTTAAAAAAGGGTTTTTAAAACATTGTCACCCTCTGTTTTGGGTGATCTGTTACCCCAGACACCCCTAACTTCACGCTGAAGTTACCTATGTATATATATGATTTCATCCAACACTTGCATACCAATGTGTCTTTGTATTCAGGTATTTAGTTACCTTCAGTCCAATGCAAGACCCCAGCAGAGGGGATGATATCCAAGCCATTACTGTGTGGGAAATATTTACCGGGTTGAAAAAGAGAAGTTTCCACGCTGACATGTCTGGTGAGGACAGACAGTGGCCAATTTTCAAGTAAGAAAATAATCATCAGAACTTTTGTTTTTAAAAAAATTCTGCTTTTTGTTTTTAAATTATTGTAGTTTTTGATAAAAATTATCCTGTTTTTTATTTTAAAACAAAATTGTTGTATAGTAGGGTGGAGGAAGATAGGACACCTTTTCATTCTATTTTCTGGTCACATTTGGTAGCAAACAAAGAAAATTTAATAAATCATAGAACTGTATCCTCCCGACTCCCATATGCCATTGTTAATTGTTTAAAACACAATCTAAATATTTGGTTATTACGTGCTAAAGGTGTCCCATCTTCCCCCACCCTACTATAAATTTTGTCTTTAAAAAAAAATCATAATTTTTGCCTCTATAACGATGAAAAGTCCTGATTAATTGTCTTGCTAGATGGAGCTATGATGGAAAGTATTTTGCAAGGAAAGCAAAAGGAGTTCTGAGTGTATATGAAACACCGGTGGGTTTTAGTTAACTTAATTTACATGACATATCATTTGCACCACTTCTAATGTTAAAACTTTCTCTTTTTTTTCATTTACAGTCAATGGGCTTAGTTGATAAAAAGAGCATTGCTATTGATGGAATCAGGTTAGTTTTGGTTATGTTCAAAGAAATTTTGTCTAGGATAAAAGTAGAGTGGAAATCTAGCTTAGGCTATTAAATTAGGCACAATGTTCATATTACAAATTTCTTTTATTACTTATTTGACAGTGTGTCATCATGTATTAGAAAAACACATGTATTTTAGCATAGGATGTTGGGATGACTGTTGTTTAGTCCTTCTTTTTTTTTTGTCATTCCTAATTGAATTATAGTTTTGTTAATTTCCATTTTCCTTATCAGCGAGTTCTTCTGGTCTCCTGCTGACAACATGTTGGCGTTTTGGATTCCTGAAAACAACCAGATACCGGCCAGAGTGACCATTCTTGCAATTCCTTCCAAGAAAGAAGTCCGCGTGAAAAACTTGTTTAATGTTTCTGATATTCGCCTCAACTGGCATAAACAAGGAAAGTTCCTTTGTGTGAAGGTGGACAGATACAACAAAGCTAAAAAGGTAATTTATTTGCTTCTGTGACAAAGTAATTAGCGTGCTTCCACCCAGCCAAGAGCAAGGGGGTATGGTCCCAGATTGATTATAGGCCCAATGTGGTTATCTTTGTGGTTGTATATGACAAAACACCTCGGGAAATGCCCTGGTATTCTCATAGTGGTTTAAATTGGCAGCCACAAACTAAAAGACTGAAAAACTCTGATAAAATTATAAGTATAATTAAATGTTATAAAGCATTTTGTAATCTTTATAAGTACTATTATCTATTCCTATATCATTTTTTTAAAACTGTTTTCAATTAACTATTACACTGTATTTCCACACAGGCCAATATTTCCAATTTTGAAATCTTTCATATAATGGAGAAGCAAGTGCCAGTCGACATAGTTGAACTCAAAGAACAGGTTAGTTCAAAAACAAAATGCTACATGTTTAATAGCTTGCAGTAACTTCATACACCTATATTACAGGTAATTGCTTTTGCATGGGAACCTACTGGTAACAAATTCTGCTGTCTGCACGGAGAAGCACCTAGAATATCAGCAATGTTCTTTGAAATTAAAGGAGGGAAAATAGAACATCTCGGTAAGTAAATGGTTTTGGCCTAAGTCCTAGGACCCATGGCGTGTCATGCTGTGGGGCCTTACCCATATAGAATACAATAGAAAAGAAAAGGGTACTTTTTTTCTTGTGAGTTTTATATTTTCTAAAAACATGTAAAATTCTCATTAGAAATAATCATCTAAGAAGAGTTGTTTTTTTTGTTTTTTTTTGACAGAACCGAAATGTTTAAAGAAACCACACTCAAGTTTATGACGTTTTTTTTAAGATTTTGATGTTAAAAATCAGAGGATTGAATTTATGTAAAATGTGTTTTTCTTCAGGAACTATGGAAAAGAAACAAGCTACACATATATTTTGGTCACCTGCTGGACAATTTGTGCTTCTGGTTGGATTGAACAGGTAATAATTTTCAGAGGGTTCCTAAATTTTGTATATTTTGCCACTTTGTTACTGAAAACAGTTTTGGCGCCACAAATTCCAACAATTGTGTACACAAGCTGTATTTTATTCGCTTTGTTTTGTCAGTAAACAAAAAAAAAACACACAAAAAAATCAATATTTCATCTTAAAATTTGTAATTTGCGCTTAAAATAATTATTGGTTAATTGTTAGGCATGAAATGTGACACAATCAAAACAAGTAAACTGAATTAGACGAATAGCCAACTAATCAAAAGAATAAAGTTTTTTTTTTATAATTTACTTATTTTATTTCGCATAAAAATGAAGTTGCTTTAAATTAATTTTATCAGAGAAAGCCTAATTTTAAATAAAAAAGATTTTTTGTGTTTTATAAAATTTATTTTGAGAAAAAACTAGTCGCCTTAAATTAAAAATTTTCTGACAAAACAAAGTTTAATTTTGGTTCAAGCTAATTCTATTTTTTTGACAAAATTTTAATTTTGATTCAAGTTGTTCTATAAATTTTTTTTTTAAATTTTAGTTCAAGTCAACTAGAGTTCATCGACACTGCCGACATGACAGTAATGAACAGTGGTGAACATCATATGGTATCGGATGTAGAGTGGGATCCTACTGGAAGATATCTTGTCTCCATTGTTAGCTGGTGGGAACATAAGGTAAGATCTGTGATACGATAATAAATATGTGGTATATTTTAATTTTTTAAATAATCTGAAGTGCCAAAAATTGCTAAATGAAATTGGTATAAAAATTGTTTAGAAATACCAAAAAAACATAACTAAACTGAAGTAACTCTCAAGAAAAGGTCATTATTGAATGTGGAAATGCAGTATACACATTTTTATATACATGTAATAGCATGGTAAAAGCTGCTGTAGTCTAACATGTTATACAAAACATGACATGTTACCTTTTATGCTCATCTAGGTAGTAATGCTTGCTTGGTATAACAAGGATTGTATTTTTTTAATGTATGAGACTGAGGGGCAGAATATCTGCAGAAAGTGCAACTTATTCTATACAAAATAGTTTATTATGTAATGTATATGCACTATGCATTGGTGTAGAGTTCTGCACCTACGCGGGACTGCTGCATACATGCAAACAGAATTTAGTTCAGATGTATCATAACGCAACAGTTAAACCTTCTACGCAACAGGGACATTTATCACTATCTAACAGCGAGCAACATCTTATTAGCCCGTAATTTATTTATTTTGCCGATTACGTAGCAATTCGCATTATGTTAACTGTTAATTGAATGTATCTGTAGGTTATGCCTATTCGTACAGTCCTGAGGTAACAAATAGCTTAATATTATGCACATTCAAAATTTGTTGTCCTTGTTAGATTGACAATGCTTACTGGGTGTGGTCATTCCAAGGAAGGCTTATGAGGAAATATCCCATGGAACAATTATGCCAACTACTGTGGAGACCAAAACCAAAATCCATTCTCTCTGCTGATCATATTAAGGTAATGAGTGTGCATATCATTTGATTCTGAAAGTTGTGTTTAAACCAAATATAATATTATACTGTGATGGCCAGTCACGAGTGTGTGCGCCGAAGCAAACACGAGTTCCTTTCCTATCATAATATGCCATATAGTATAAATATCCCATTTTGTGCTCATTTGCCTTCTTAGTTTACTGCTTGCAATAAACCATAATTCAACCACTGCACAGAACATTATTATCAATGTTATATAAATTAACAAAATCTCTTTTTTATTAACAAAAAAATATGAATTTGATTTTGCAGGATAAATGCCCAACTAATTAATCCTCGTGTGGCGGGGCAGTGACAGTAGTTAGTTACTACAAGTGTTCTATCAATTTTAGTAACTGTAATACGAGCTATTTCCATTTGCCAAAATAAATAATGTTCCGATTTTGCAGAAAATCCGTAAGAATCACAAGTCCTTTAGCAAGATCTTTGAAGCAAAGGACAGACTTCTTCAGAGCCGTGTTTCCAAAGAAATTATCGACAAACGTAGATCGTTGATGGAAGAGTTTACCAACTACAGAAAACATTGCAATGAAGTTTATCAGCACACAACTCCATATAGAAGAGAACTAAGAAATGGTTTGTACAATCTAACAAATTTTGAGCATTGCTATTAAATGAGTTAAAACTTAAAAGGTAGAATAGGACCTATGTTTCATATCTCAGGACATGACGTACCATTTACATGGCAAAAAATATCATTAATTGCACTTTTACTTCAATTCTGCTAGGGAACTAAAAAATGATTGGTACAATCTTTACGAATTTTGATCAGCAATCCTGTCAAATGAGTTTAAAAGTTCAATTGGGCTTATGTTTGAGGTCTTAGGGCATGCTGTACCATATACCAGTGCTCTTCAACCGGTGTGCACGGTGCACCCTAGGGTGCACAAAAACATGCCAGGGGTGCACCAGAACAAAAGGGTATATAAGGGTGCATCACAAACTTCAACAGTTTTCAGCAATAATATTAAGTTTTGGACATTTTTAACAAATTTAGCCACTTTCCTACAGTTTTTTTTTATATGAATTCTATATTTGCATAACTGGGAATCGAGAAACGTCATTATTTTTCTATTAAAGCAATCAGGGGTGCATGAGTTCGTCACAACAACTTTGAGGGTTCACCAACCCAAAAAAGGTTGAAGAGCACTGCCATATACAATAGAAAAATACCATCAATTGTAACTTAGGGTCTTATAGGCCTTTTTTGTAACATTAGGGACAAGGTATTTTCACCTAAACTTAAGTCTGTCATCACTCACCTCAGAACCCCAGATTCCTAGCAAGGTATGCTACACTTTAAGATGTGTAAGTGACCTTGGGCAAAAAGTTAACGGCATACTCTGATGATTTTGTGCCATATAGCGGACGTTGGGTAAAGATCACAAAACAAACAATAGCGAAAATATCTCTTTTAAACTAGTAATATACCTGTTGACAACGCAGAATACAGTACGCCTGGCAAAAACAGAAATATAACTTAATTTATTTGTATTCTACAGGTGTTATGACTGATGAAGTTGACTACCAGGCTGAAGATCTAGATGAAGTGACTGTTGAAATTTTAATTGAGGAAGAAGAAACTATTTTGAACGATAAGGAGTAATCCTTAAAAGGTGATATGTCTATTAAATACAAGTTGTGTACACTACTTCTGAAACTTTGTCTATTCCTGTTCATCTATTATTGGCTGGATTTTCAAGGAAGTTTTAATGGCTGTTGTTTTGCTCAAAGACCTGTTATTTCTTCATTTTAAATACTGATATGTTGTTTTTATGTTTCAATGGATAATTTAAAATAATGTTAAGACCAGGAAAACTATTACTTAATTCACAAAAAAAGCAAATTATGAGTCTAATAAATCGAGCAGGGGGTTCTCCCTGAACTCCAGCCATGCTTTTTGGTTTTGAATAGTGTTCTACAGTTTTAGTAAAAAATGTCTCATTAATAATTACTAACCTTATAACGTAAATATCATACCGCAGTTGTTTTAAATAAATAAAAATGACGTTATAATAATTCCATACCTTTTATTTTAAGGTTCAACGTGGACAACAGCACAAAACGCACCAGCAATACTCGTCAGCTGGTGCTCTGTGTTGTAGAACTGCTTATATTTTTCCGGTGAATAATCTGTGTATATAATTTTTGCTGCGGAGTTGGATGGAGCGCCAGAACCGCCAGATCAGTTTTTCTGAAATATTGAATTGGAACAGGACAATTAGGTGCTAGTTGCGGCGTTTTATTGCAGAAGTTTTCATACATATTTATGTTAGGGCGTGTTTTAACTTTCATAGAAGACAAAATGCAGAAAAATACAACTTGGTCAAAATTGAAAAGTGAAATAAAACTAATTTAAACCAGAGTAATTCACGTAAACGATGCACCTAGTTTTCGTTTGTTTTGGACATATCATGGCACATTTTTATTGTCGCTGTTATCCTTTGAAGATACTGCAACAGAGAATTGGGTTTTCTCATTTGTAAACGTTCTGTGTGCCTTCAGGAAACTCGTTTGTAAGTTCAGGTTTGCTGCTAATCAACCTATGTAGACTATAGACTGTTTCAAAATTGGAGTAATTTGTTCTACCGCGTAAAGACAAATTGTATTCGTTTATTTAAAATAAAAATATCCCACGTTTATTTAATTTGTGTTTTTGAAGCTTCAGTTACTGTTTTACAGTTAGATTAATTGAAGTAAGTAACGAAAATTTCGACAAAAAACGTGAGTCATCTGTCACTAGAACTGGTAGCATTTAACAAGGGGATATTTCGCAATACCTCTATTGTGTCGTCACAGGCGTTTTTCGCCATGTGAGAAAATTATCCCCTCAGCGTCACCATGCACAACGGTTACGAAACAGCTGATTTCCTGATAAGGAAGTTTCCGTTTTAATTGGGTTGACCGCTTGAAACCGGCTTGTACCGGTCAGTTTATGTTCAGTTAGAAAAGTAAACGTTAATAATGATTTTACTTAAAGGCGTTTTAATCTCAAGGAAGAATTCTAGGCTTTCGTGTTAAGGTGTTGGAATCTGTGTTGAAAGCTATATACAGATTGTACGATGTACGATAATTACAGCTTGTTTGTGCTTAATTTATTTAAATACCCTAAGTACTTTGTAAAACACCCTGAAATAACAAAATGCTTTATATATCTTCTTTTATAGATATTGTGGGGTATATTACACTCTGGTATTTATAATAACGCTAGAAAACAACATTAGATAATCTTAAATATCTTATTATCTGAATAAAAAATCAGATAATACTTTCTCATACACTATGCCATCTGAAGCTGCTAAACGCCGGGCAAACAAAAAGAAAGAAGCCGCAAAGAATCGACAAAGACCAGCTAAGAAGGCTGAAGAAGAAGAAGAAGTTCCTGAAACAAGTAAGTACCATGTATGAATGAATGAATGTAACTTACTTTGTCCTCACATGGCCAGAAAACGACAGTCGTAATAACAGGAGTAAACTGACCAACTGATTGTCATTTACACTAATCTTTAAAATGTGGTCTTGATTTTTATGCAGCACATTAATCGTTTACTTCACAGTAGCACTTGTGCAAGCTAACCATGTATTCTTAAATAAGATGGAACCACGAACGGTGTCTCAACCAACGGAATAACGAATGGATTCAAGAAAGGTCTCGTAATAACGGATGGAGAAGCTGACAAGGAAGCAAGATCTTGTACTGGAGTTTTAGCTTCACATCCAATATCTTCGGATCTTCATATTTATAATTATTCGTGCACTTACCATGGCCAGGTTTGAAAGATGTGTCTCTGTATAGAAATATGTTCTTATTATACATATATTATATAGCTTTTTAATGCCATGTTCAAATTTTTTAAAGATGTTAAAAGTGTTTTTAATGATGTCAAAAGTTTTATAATTATTCGTGCACCTACCATAGCCAGGTTAAAAGGATGTGTAACTATATAGAAAATAGGAATACTTGAATACATTATAGTCAAAGCTTTATAATGCCATATTCAAATTTTAAGTGATGTCAAAAATTCAAAAATTTAGAAATTTTAAAATCTAACTTAAGAGACACTACTAAAAATGATTTTAGTTTTGCTTTATTAAACCTAAGCGTTTCAGATCAAATTGTTATTTTTGTTGGACTGGTTTGATTTATAAAATTTGTACTTGACTAAGTTCAGCCTTGAAGTATGTGGTACCCAAACACTAAGAGTTGTCTCAAGACACCATGGCATAATATAACCTGTCAACTGAATCTACTGTGTGTGACTGTATTACAAATGCCTTGAAAGATTTTATGGTTTTATTACTGTTATTTTTTCATGTTTTTTAGGTGTTGTTTCAAGATACGAACTTAGAGTTGAACTGTGGGAACCGATACGGATTGATTGGTGCCAATGGTTGTGGTGAGTGTTTAACTTTATTTAGAGGCAGAAAACTGTTTAAATGTAAAATTTATGTGGTTGCTATTTAGGTATTTAAAATTTACTGACCAAAAAATATATATAAGTATATATATATAAAAATATAATACTACATAATTTGATTTATGTCTATCTTCCTAATTTAAAAATACCAGTTTCTACATTTGATAATTTTTTATGTTGTTGAGTTTTCAACGCCTTTTCTGCAGGTATTTAGGTATTTAAAGTTTCCTCATTAAAAAGGTTTATATGTGTATATACATATAAATGCCACATAAATTTATATCATCTTTATAGATTTAAAAATAACAGTTTTTTAATAGTTTTCTATGTTTTTAACTTTATACTGCTTTGTTGCATGTACTTAAAGTTTACTGATTATGTGTTTTCATACCTTCCGAATTTAAAAATACCAGTTTTTAAACTTAATAATTCTCTATCTTTTTCAATTTGTGCTTTTTCTGCAGGTAAATCCACCATGTTGGCAACGCTGGGTGGCAGAGAAGTTCCAATTCCCGACCATATTGATTCCTTTCATTTAAAAAATGAAGCCCCACCTTCAGACATCACCCCCATTAAATATGTGCTTGATGTTGCAGATGAAAGACACAGATTAGAAGCAGATGCTGAGAAAATAATGGCAGTTGATCGTAAGTGGATCATATGTTTTGAGGAATTATATGCTGGCCTAAAATTATCGACGCTAATAATTTGCCTCAATCGAACAAATAGGTGGTGTGGTTTATGATTTTCAGCTGTAATAAAAGAATATTATAAACGGTTAAATAATATTCTTTATATGTAAAAAATTCAGGCAAAAATAACAATTCTTCTTCAATAACAATAACCTTACACTTATATTTGAAAAAAAGACTTTTTTAATCAGAAAATTTTTATTCGTGTCCAGTTCATGTTAAATAACCTCAACCTTATATTTAAGACAATTACTTGTTCTGAAAAAAAAAGTTCTTTCAAGTCCATTTTCCTAAAATTAACCACTGACTTCGTTTCCAGCTGAAAGCGATCAATTGTTCAAGATCTACGAACGTTTGGATGAACTGGGAGCGGACATGGCAGAAGTCACGGCATCTCGTATCCTGCATGGTCTCGGATTCACGGCCGAGATGCAGAAGAAGAAGTTGTCGGACTTCTCTGGAGGTTGGAGGATGAGAGTATCACTTGCTAGGTATTTGTTAGGCATTAGTGAAGAATCCTTTGGTAGATTAAAGATTAGGTGGGTGGAAAGTGTTAAAGCAGTGGTTATTAAACTTATTAGTATGCTTTACCCTTTTAACAAACACAACTAATTACATCTGTTATATTTTTTTTGTCTCATCAACTGATGTGGATTTCGATTGTTAGCTCATTTACCATCTAAATACAAGGAATTTACCCTACTAGTACTTTAGGAAGTGCTGTGTTGAAGGATTGTAGTTAGGGGTTATTTGTTACATTTAGCAGTAGTTTTTAGGAGCATACAACGTAGGGAAGGATTGCTTACAGCACCAATTATTTTTCTTTTTTTGTTGTTGTGGAATAAGATGGGGAAGTTTGATACTATATGTGGTTGGGTGGTGAAATGGGGTGAATTCCTCTTATTAAGAAGGTGAATGAGCCACCAATCAAAATCAGTTGACGGGACAGAAAAAATGTGACAATTGAAGTACTTTACCAGACATTGAACAACTCAGTGAGAAAAAGCAAGCGCATCCGTCGCATTAAATATAACTGATGTAATTAGTTGTTTAAGCATTTTAATAAATGAACGCCATATAACATATTGGGATAAATCTGATAAGCATCTTTTTAAAAGGGTAAAACATACAAAAAGTTTTATAACCACTGTGACTACACATATACTAAATGGTAGCTATTATATAAATATCCATACATTATATCTTGTCCTGTCTCATTAAAGCTCATATTACCTCAGGGCATTATTCTTAAAGCCATATCTGTTGTTACTTGATGAACCCACCAACCATCTTGATCTTGATGCTTGTGTATGGCTGGAGGAAGAATTGAAAAAGTTGGTTTTCTAAATATATATTTCGCTTTCTATAATATTTCCGATATTTTTCAAAGAATATTTAGATATTTTGCTTTTAATGATATTTCAGATGTTTCTCAAAAATATTTCAGATTTTTGTTTTCAATAAATCTGATACAATTTTTGGATATAATAAGCCTAAAAATGGAGACCAGATTGAAAGTAATGTTAAATTTCAAACACAAATGCAGTGATTGCTTACAATATCTTTAAAGAGAAAAAATTGTATTGTTTTAAAAATGTTACAGTATAAAAAATTATGAACATTACTTAAAATACATCATAGGTGACCTCAGGCAATCCTTAAAATTCTGCCCAAGCGTTATGTGTTTACTTATATAAATATAAAACTTGTGCTTCTAGGTTCAAACACATCCTTGTACTCGTGTCGCATTCTCAAGATTTTTTGAATGGTGTTTGCACAAAGATAATCCACATGAATCTGAAGAAACTTAATTATTTTTCAGTAAGTAGTTAATTATGGTTGATATGGGTCAATGGGCTGACACGTTGTATTTAAATTTGTATTTTCTATTCTTTGTGGGTGGGGTCTTTGTCAAGGACCTGGGATTTAGGCCACATTTGGCCCATTACCCCAACACCCGGGATGCCCATTTAAGTCTTTAATGCAACGGGTGCTTAACTATGCAACACCGCGTAGAAGTGTACCATTTTTTTAACTTTGTGTATGATTTTTGCTTTGAAATGGCTTATAATGTGGACTGCTTGGTTGGAGCAATGTCCGTTAAGTGTCTTGCCCAAGAACACATATGCCGATCAGTTTTGACTTTTGATATCGCCGCTGAGCATCGAACCAAGTACCCTTTGGTCTCGATGCAAGCGTCTAAACCACTGAGCCACGGCGTCGGACTAAAATTGTATTTAATTTCCAGGGTAATTACGATGCGTTTATTAAAACTCGAGGTGAATTGGTGGAAAATCAAATGAAACGTTACCAGAAGGAACAAGATCAAATTAACCACATGAAGGTTTGTACTGCTGTTAATTGTTGTTATATGAGATTATATATATGTTATTATAGTGGGGTGGGGGAAGATGGGACATCTTTTATTCTATTTTCGAGGCCCATTTGGTAGTGAACGAAAAGTTAAAAATTTATAAAACTTTTTAAAGAACATGTTGTAAACAGTTTACAACTATCTATGGAAGTCTTAAGAATCCTTTTTTTAATTCATTGAATGTCCTTTGTTTACTACCAAATGCTAGGAGAAATATAATAAAAATGTGTCCATTATTTCCCCATCCTAATGTACATAAACATAAACGCTTAACAGGTTTTGTTATTGACAAAGTCATTAAGTGCTTATCTTAGTCATACTTATATCCTATGTTAATCATGTTGTTACAACATCTATATATTGGAATATTTCATTTGAACAACGGATTACATTAAGCTGGACATGTGTTGCCATTGAGTTTTACCCATTTACAAATGAACGCAGGATTACATCGCTAGATTTGGTCACGGAAGTGCTAAGCTCGCCAGGCAAGCACAGAGCAAAGAAAAAACTCTTGCAAAAATGGTGGACAAAGGTTAGAAACGTTTTTTTAAATTAAAAAGATTGCATTTATTGGATTCTCTCTTGGCCAGTGTTTCCACACTACCATATAGGTTAAAAACTTTTAGGGAAAAAAAACAAACAGATTTTTTACTTGTTATTTAATAATGAATTGTATGTTGTTTAAAAATTGATTTTTTTAAAATTAGTTTTCGTATGCTAATCAATTACTCGGTGAACTATAAACCTGTTTTGCCGCATCTGTCAATTTCTATTAAAAGCGCTGTGTAGACAAGTAATAAGCGGATGTTCCTTGTTCAATCACTTCTAATTATCAGCAGCATTGTTTAGAGTTACCAGTATAGTTGCTTGGGCAACCACAAGTAAAACCAATTATATAAAATATGCATTCTGTAATTAAACTACAGTCGTGAGTGTGTGACTGTATATGAACTTGTGAGAGTTTATGGAAAATTATTGCTGTTAAAACTTTGTTTCACTAAAAGCCTGTTTTTTTGGTCTGAAACAAGTTTTTGTAATTATTCTTTTCTTTTTTTGCTACTTTGTTTATTGATAGAATACAGAGTTATTATTGCTGTTGAATCTGTATTTTATAAAAAGCCTATCTTTATAGTATAAAACGTTTTTTAATTATCTTTTTTTTTTACTTTGTTTATTGAAAGAAAACAAAGGTATTCAAGTATATTTGTTTTACATTCATGATTTTGCCTAAACAATACAACAAATTTACAAAAATGTTGCTATACCGCTTTAGTAGAGGACATTCATTGAAGTTATTTACTGACAATTAACACAAATATTTTTCCACAACTTGATAGGATTAACAGAGCGTGTACGAGAAGAAAGCACCTTCAACTTTTACTTCCCTGAATGTTCAAAACTTGCCCCTCCCGTGCTTATGGTGCAAAATATTAGTTTCCGATATTCAGATGAAACTGTGAGTTTTTTTAAGCTAATTTTTATACCATGTCTGATTAAACCTGATAACCTAATTTATTTTCTAAATGAATGTATAATTTATAGTTGTTAGCCGATATCGGATATTTAAAAGGTATTTTTTTTATTATTTTTATTATAAGAGGCTCAAACCTAATAACTAAATTTATTTTCTGAATGACTGTATAAGATAGTGGTTAAAATATGTCAGATGTTTAGTAGTTTATTTTTATCTATTTTTTCATTTCTTTATTAGATGATATTACATGCACTGCGAAGTAATGTGTATATCATCGTCTGTAGGGTGTAACGGTCATGCTTTTTATCCCAAACAATATTTTATTCTTTTTTATCAATAAACGTGTTTTAACAACTGTTGTTTTACCGTTACTACCCGTCTTTTCCCTTTTGTCAACTCTCTTTTTCTACGTTATCGTGACCGAAGAGACGAAATAAATTTCATTCATTCATATAACGTACTTGTTTGTTAATGAACAAAGTCTGTATCTTAAGTCCAGTTCTAAAAAATTAGTGACATGTCCATACCTAAAAAAAACATGTTTTGAACTGGATTAACCTTTGCAGCTGCTGCCATAAAAAATAGAATTTTATTTGTTTTAATTTAAATCAACTTAAATCATGTCAACTAATCCCCAATTTTATTCCCAGCCCCAAATTTACAAAGATGTCGAATTCGGAGTCGACATGGACACCAGGTTGGCGTTGGTCGGACCTAATGGGGCAGGAAAATCAACTTTGTTAAAATTAATAAGTGGGGAGGTAAAATTTCGATATTTAAAAAAAAATATAAATTTAAACAATTTTTTTCTTAAATTAACAATTTTTTGCACAATTATACGTAATTGTATGTAGACATTTTTTTAGCCTTGTGTGACTTTTGACAGAGAAATTGTTGGTTTTTAATGGAGATCTATCTCTTATTTTGATCTTAAATCTTATTTTGATAAGGTCATTGTTCGTTAATAAATCTCCTGTTACAGCTCAGTCCTACAGATGGAATTATTAGAAGACACAGCCATTTAAAGATAGCAAGATATCACCAGGTGTGAATTAATAACCATATATATCTAATATAGATATGTGTGACACTGTGGCAATAATATAGATATACAGATATTGTGAATATATAGAACAAAAAGTCTTTTAAACTGTTGGTTCAAAACGTACTGCAAATACAGCGGAAAAAAAACATTTTTTTCAATTGAAACTATGTATAGTAGGGTGGGGAAAATGGGACACCTTTTCAGTCTATTTTCTCGACTTATTTGGTAGTTAACAAAGAACATTTTTAAACCGTATCCTTGTATAGACTGTTGTTAAATGTTAAAAACATGATCGGGATATTTGGCTTTTATGTGTTAAAGGTGTCCCATCTTACCGTACAGTACTATTTGGTGTGTTGCAGTGCTGTCAAAACTATAGCTCATCATTGTATACATTTCTATTTGCATAGCGCTCATTGAACCGATAAATTACATATTATAATCATGATAAGCAGCAAACCACCACAAATCGAAGTGCCTAAACTACTGACAGTGGCACAGCCAGAAAAAAAATTAGGAAGTGTTTTAATTAAGAAAATAACTGAAGGCTATTTTTTAAACCTTCAAGAAATTTTTTTTAAAGGGTGTGTCACGACCTCCTCCCCCCTGGCTACGCCAATGACCATTGTTAAAAGTATTTGTTTGTCCACAGCATCTGCAAGACCACATTGATGTAAACCTCACACCATTGGAATATATAAGGAAGTGTTATCCAGAGGTCAAAGACGTGGAACAGTTAAGGAAAATAATTGGACGATATGGGATCAGTGGAAAACAACAGGTATGGGAAACTATTATTTGTGGAATTGTTGAAATACAATAAAATTTGTTGTTATGTGAGGTTTCGATTTATAAGACATTTTTAAACTATTGTTTTACCGTATTTTCTATAGGCCTACTCAATTTATTTTGAATTAATATACTTTTTATTACCACGCTTAAAAGAAAAAAAAACATTATCTTATCACTACAATACATATCTTTATAAATCACTTTAGGCCTACTCAGTCTTTTGTTTATTTTGAATCAATGTACTTTCATTAACGCACTTAAAGAAAAAAAACGTTATACCATTGCTACGATATATGTCTCTTGTTATTTAAAATCCATATACTATTTATTACCGGACTAACTTTACCAGAAAAATTCATTACCGAAAAGAAAACACCAACTTTGCCGAAAAAAAACATCTTTCCTACAGTACGATACATATCCTTATAAATTACTTTCTCTCCAGCTATGCCCAATAAAGAAACTGTCAGATGGGCAGAAGTGCCGTGTGGTATTTGCATGGCTGTCGTCCCAAAACCCCAACCTACTATTACTTGACGAACCTACGAACCATCTTGATATTGAAACAATTGATTCACTTGCCGAAGCAATCAACGAATTTAGTGGCGGTTTAATCCTAGTGTCTCATGACTTTAGACTTATTGATCAGGTATGAGATTAGAACCTAATAGTCATTAGGTGATAAAAATAATGTATTTTTTACAATTTATATTTTGCAAGTATTTTTTGCCTTTTGTTTTTTAGTGCAGTTTTATTTTTTAATAAAATTTTATGGCTTTTTTGTTTGATTAGGACCTAATGATCATTAGGTGATAAAAATAATGTATATATATATTTTAACATTTTCCTCAAATTATATTTTACAAGTATTTTTTGCCTTCAGTTTTTGCAGTTTTATTTTTTAATTAAAATATAATTTCATATTTTAAAGAAATATTAGCTTGTTAGTAACAATTTCAGACAATTTTTTAATGCCTGTTTTGGTTTGTAAAGATTTTAAAACCTGATTTTGCTGTGACTTAGTTTCATATAACTTATTTTAATTAAAAAATATATATTATATATCTATATATATATTGTATTTTTTTTGAACATCTTTAATTAATTGGTTCACTGCCGCATTTGAACCCCATTTAAAAAAGTATTAATGAAAGATTTGAATAAATGAATGCAATTTACTGACCCTACATTAACTCCCACCCCAGGTAGCTAAAGATATTTGGGTGTGTGAGAACTGCACGGTAACTCCGTGGACACAAAACATCAGAGCTTACAAAGATTTGCTCAGGAAAAAAGTTTTAAACAGAGAAAAGAAAATATTGAAGTAAGAATAAAACGTTAGCTAACAACAAAAATTAACAAATATATGTGGTTTAAATTTTACCCCTTTCCACAGCTGCACACATGGGTAGTGTAAACGAGAAATTAAGATAGTTCGATTAAATTTTGAAAACTATTTTTTCTATGAATTAAATATGATGTATTTTTGTTACTTAAATAAGAAATTAATACAGACTAATTAAATTTAAATAAATCGTTTTTTTTTTTCTATGAACAAAATTTCATGTATTTTTGTTACATTTTTTCAAGCGGCACTTTTTTGATGTATAATATAGAATTATCTCATTGGACTACTGAACTAAAAAAGTTTTAAAAAAACTCAGAAATTGTAACCTTGTGGCAGTTTACAATATACAGCATCATTACTCATTAGTCATTATGTAGTAAAAACAAATATTAATTGAATTTGTTTTAACAGAGGTGAAAGTGCTGATCATAACGCTGGGTATGTATTGTTTGTTTATTTATCTTAAATTTTAATAAATCTTGATTTAAATGCCGCTACTTTGCCTAAATTGAAATTTAAACTGAAGAGCTAGTCTTAGCTTACTTATATTGTATTGTTTGAATATGTATTTTAAAAAGAAGTCTCCTATGTGTAGATGTAACTTATGCTTACCAGTTACCACTTGTGTAACCCATAGGATCACTGGATTGAAACAGCCAAAATAACTCTTTATTAATTAGTTTGCCATTAAAAAATTGGACCAAATTTTTCATTAAAATTTTCATCCTTTATTTCTACAGGAAAGTTAAGACAGCAGCTGTTCCTGTTAAAAAAGTTCCATCTCCTGCAAGCAAAGGAAGTATTATTGGCATTGTGAAACCTAAAGCCCCAGCCACTGTCGATTTTTGGAATGGCGAGGATTAAATCTGGAAACACTAAGTTGAATTCATCTGGAAACACTGCATATAGGAAATTAAATCTCTGGTGGTCACTGGCTGCCTGGAATCTTGTGTTTTTTAGTAACGCGCATGCGCAGTGTTGCCCGGAATCGCATATTTATTACTAGGCAATTTCAAGTTTGTATCATAGGCAATGTCTCTTTTTCTCTCTCTTGCGTGCGCGTCTGTTATTGATTGCAAACAGGGAGTTTCCTATGCCGTTTTGGAGGGCGCGTATAAATTTCCCATAAATTTCAATTAAAACCAATAAAAAAACGGGGACGCGCTGAACGTCTGGTCGATGCCAAGTTCGAAAAACGCCCCATTGGTTGATGCGGTGACGTCTGTGGTATGACGTCATTTATTTTCGTATTTTCCTCGTTGAAAACCAAACCCCCCCAAGTATTTGTATTTATAATGAAAACCACGTTGGTAGTCGTGGTGTGTAAAGAAAATAAAATGTGAAAAGATTGGATTTTATTGACTTCTGTGAATTACAAGTAGGATGCATGTATTATGATTAAGGTACAAGGGAACAGGTGTACAAGTGTTAGTTGTTCGGGTATAAGCGCCTTAAAAAAGGCTTAAATCGCATTGCCGTGTCCGCGTTGGATTTACCTGTGCGAATAAACCAAAGACGTGTAACGAGACACACAAGGATAAGAATGCATGTGATGGCCGCACTTTTTTTCGTAGTCGGTGTGGGAAAATTGATTTAAACAGGGAAATGTGTGGGTTTCCGTTATTGAATATAGGTGGACGGGGGAAGACCGGTTTACCACATAATATAGTGGGGGAAGATGGCACACCTTTAGCACGAAATTTATAAATATCCTGATCGTATTTTAAACAATTAACAATGGTCTATGAAAGTCGCGAGGACAAGGTTTTATAATTCCTTGAATGTTTTTTGTTTGCTACCAAAATGTACGAAAAAATAGAATAAAAAGGTGTCCCATCTTCCCCCATCCTACCATATCAAAATTGTCTGCTCGTGTTTTAAACAATTAAAAAAAATGTTAAACAATTGAATACTATGGAAGTCGCAAAAATATGGATTTATAATTTTTTGAATGTTCTTTGTTTGCTATTAAAGCCGACGAGAAAATAAAATGAAAAGGTGTCCCATCTTCCCCCACCCTGCTATATACATTGGCCTATCATTTTCAGCAATTACTTAAATCATGTTTTAGCCGTTTTTGTCATTGATTTACCGTAGAAAATCAAGAGAATAACTAAAAACACGCTCGCCGTCTTCAAAACACCTTACGTAATCTACTTTCTACGGTTACAAATCCAGAGCAAACCAGAAGCGGTTGCAACAGAATCGATTGCAGAAATAAAAAAAAGAAAAAAATCGTTTGAAGAAGCGTGTGGGTCGTCAAGGGTAGACATCAGTCTTGATTTGGCTTCCTCAAATAACTGCTGCTTTTCGAAGAAAAGACGAGGTTTTAGTTTTACTCTTCTAATGGCGAATAGATAAGGTGTTTGGAATACAAAGTACACAAAATGTACAACTTCGAGTTTACGCGACAACAGTTTAATTGCTTTGTGGATAATCTAAATATTTCACGAAATAGTAAGTCAAACGAATTTGTTTGTTTTTTTCCGACGCCGATTTTATAACAATTTACGCCGCGAGAGATTTTTTTAACATTTCTAATTTCAGGTGTGGTAATGGCAATTATTTCTTATTTGTTTATTTCCTATTTGCGGTATATGGGCTAGGCGCTACTGACTGCTTCATATAATAATCTAATAACCTTCTATTTAAATCCCATTTGATCGATCCGTATTAAAATTTCTATTAAAAATTAATCGCCGTCTATACGGTCGCATCATATTCAAGCAAAAACCGTTGCTGCGAATTTTCCAACTTTTAAAGCGCAATTATAATTTGCAGGTAGCTTCTGTGGGGCAATATGGGACGGCTATGCGTGTTGGCCACCAACCCAGAGTTCCAAAGAAGCTGTGCAGAACTGCCCATCTTACCTACCAAGATTTAACACAGAAGGTATTTCGGATTTTGTAGGGCGGGGTAAGATGGGACACGCTTACATTTTTTCTTCTTCTCACAATTGATAGTAAACAACGAATTTAATATAATTGTTGTATATGACCATAGTCCCATGACTATATAAAAGTGCGTTGTTATTTTTTCAAACAAAACACGATAAAACATCAAATGTAGGTGGAAACGGTATCCTATTTTACTCTTTACAAAACTATATAAATAACGCATATACGAGCGGGTATAAGCAGTTTAAGATGTGTAATATTTTCGTACATTCATTTACCATAAGCTATGTCGGTCTAATAACAGTTTGATTTTTATTCCAACCGACAATTGTTTCTCGCAGAGTTTGCTGTACGTCCGTGCCAAGCTAATGGCGAATGGTTCCGTTATCCTACTACACAATACCAGTGGACGAACTACTCACGCTGCCAACTGCAAAAGGGCCAAGAGGTTCTCTTTTTGAATTAACTATTTACCAAAAAAAATGATTGAATGAATGTAAGGGCCAGGGAAGTCGCTATACACGGGTGTTCTGTTTCATATAGTAGGGTGGGGAAAGATGGGACACCTTTAGTACGTAATATCCAAGTATCCTGATCGTGTTTCAAACAATTAACAACGGCATGTGGGGGCCGAGAGCATACAGTTTAATAATTCTTTATGTGTTTTTTGTTTACAACCAAATTGGACGAGAATATGGAATGAAAGGGTATCCCATTTTGGTAAATAGTTAAAGATATACATCTCTTTGCCCACTTTACGAATTAGCACAGCATATGTAACTTTGTGGGTGAATATTTTTTGGATATTTTTGTAAGTTGTTGTAAGATGGTCACTGTTTTTGTTCAATTTTAACGTCTAGTGTAATAGTAAACAGAAAATATTAAACCATGCCCGTATCCTTAAGACTAATCAACAGAGCGTTGTTAAATACACGAGCGTTAATTGCTGCCTTCTTACTCCACTTAATTGTACTTGTGAATGCTTCCCCATATGTAAATATAACAGCATTATAAAATAATGGTGGTAAAGGTCACCCGAAACTATTTTACAATATTAAAAGTGTTAAAATCAATGTTAATTTATTTTACTTTCTAACACAGTTCTTGTCTTTTAGCATACGACAAACAGTAATTCTACAATAAGTTTTCTACGAAAGAGTCAAAAATACCGATACAATTATACCTATACTGCCCTAATAAGTTTTTGAGTGACATTTATGACTGATATCAAAATCTATTTCAATCACGACTTTAATGAATTTAATTTGCAGGCTGTTTGGGCCAAATATCGCTTGGCGATTTCTGGTTACTCAGTTTCGATGATAACATTGCTTGTGGCTTTGTTTATTTTCTTCCATTTCAGGTAATTCATTTTGTATTTTTATTTTTACATTTTTTTAGTTTTTATAAATTATACAATTGGTGTGTTTTTATACGGAGTCCTATTTATGGTATTACAAAATATAGAAGCCACAATTATGGAGCGACCGTAAATTCCGCGTTTTAGAAAAAATGGTAGTTAATTTTTTTTTCGATTGGTGACTTTTTAATCATAACATGCTAATAGTAGATTATTTTATTGCATATTCGGCCTAATAGTAGAGTGGGAAAAGATAGGACACCTTTTCATTTTATTTTCCATTTGGTAGTAATAAAATACCATTCAAACAATTATAAAACCGTATTCCTATATGACTTCCATACACCAATGTCCATGGGGCGTTGTGAAAATACGGTTTTAATTTTTTTTTAATGGTCTGTGTTTACTATTAATCTAGACGAGAAAATAAAATGAACAGGTTTCCTATCTTCCCACCTTACCGTATATTAAACATGTCTTCATTTCTGTATAGATAGATACCAGTTTGATTTGTATAATGATACAGCCACAAATTATGGCGAGAACGTAAATCCCGCCTTAATAATAATACATTATTATTTTCTACAAGATTTAGCTTATTAAACGAGCCCACCAATATCACTTTTGCCGCCCATCTTCGATATTAATGAGCCGGTTTATTGGCATGCTATTGACGTGATATTGGATTTGAACCGAGCTCTGCGTCGTGTTTCAGGTCCCTTCAGTGTCAGCGCGTGACAATGCACAAGCATCTCTTCGTTTCTTACATCCTAAATGCCCTTGCAAGCGTTCTTTGGTTGCATTCCCACACAATACCAGGAGTAAGCCAGGTAATACGTCTTGCATATGATCTTTAAAGACTTGAAAACATTTCGAGGTACAAAAATTTTGACAACCTATATCTGCTAAAGAACGATTTGAGAGTATATATCGTGGGGTAATATGGGACAGCTTTAGCACATAACATACAAATGTCCTGATCGTGTTTTGGACAATTAACAACGGTCTATGGTAGTCGTGGGGATATAATTTTGTAATTCTTTAAATTTTCTTTGTTTACTACTAAATGGGACGAGAAAATAAAGTTAAAAGGTGTCACATCTTCCCCACCCTACTCTATATAATTATACAGTCTCTTTAAATTTATTCACACGCTTCATAAATGCTCGGTTAATACGCTCTTAAAGGACTTCTTCTTTCAGTTTTCATGATTTATTTATTTACAACATATTTAGTTCCCCGTTTCTTTGCAGGTCTATTGCAAGTTTCTGCACGCGATCCACCAATACACAGAAACAAGTAACTATTTCTGGATGCTGTGTGAAGGGGTCTACCTTCATACACTCGTAGTTGTGTCGGTTTTTCGTGAGAAACAGAACCTGCTCATCTACACAGGCCTAGGCTGGGGTAAGTGCTTTTATACATGCATTTCTAATTAGTTTAGTATTGTTTTGTACAGTAATCAAATTGGGTCCTCGGTTTAAGCAAGCGTGCGCTTTGTGACGACCGCCATTAGGTCAAATTTTGCGAGTATATACGCCAGCACCATTATCGTGTTATACGTGTTATAACCAGCACCATTATCGCAACCACAGACTATGTTATTTATTTTACACATACAAATGTTAAAGTCAAAAGAGTATCTGCAAAATTAGTAATTAAAATGCTAAGAGTGAAATTGTAAATAATATCCCATATTTCTTAATCGTGGTTGATGATGTCCTTTTTGAGTTAACGATGTGGTTATACACTTCTGTAAAAGTATTTGCTTACTAGTGTATACCAAATGGGGAAGTATGGAAGAGAATGAAAATACAAACCGTTTTAACTCAATTATAACTTTTTAAATAGGCGAAAAGTTTCAGTAATAAAACATTAGGATTTCAAATTCAATTTTACGTTTAAGTTATATATACCGTCTTCTTTCGACTTTCCGAAAAATGTTTTTGATCCGATGATGTTGGTCGATAAGTTGTCTTTACTGTTGGGAGTTTAAGTCGAAAATAAACTTCACCGCTCCAAAATGTTGATCAGAAATCAAATGCAATTTAAGCGAATTCCTTTTATCCGGTTTTATTGTCATTTTGGCTGCGTTCTATTTCCGAAACGGCCTCGGCCCGAAATAATATTACAAGTTATATCGATCTTCAATTGTTGAAAATTGTTTTTCCAAAGGATTCCCGGCACTATCGTTGCTACTCTATGTCGTTACTCGCTTTGTGTTGGACGACAGCAGGTCAGTCGTAATTAGAGTGATGTCTTGTCTCATGATATTTAACATGCTCAGTTAACATTGGTTTTACATGTTTATATTTTGTTGTGTAATTTACTTTTATTTGGTATAGTAGGGTGGGGGAAATGGGACACATTTAGCGCAGAATATCTAAATATTCTGATCGTGTTTTATACAATTAACAACGGTCTATGGGAGTCGTAAGGATACGGAATTGTATTTATTTGAATTATTTGAACTTCCCCCACCCTACTATATATTCGTGCATCGGGTTTAAAGCTTTCCGCTGCTTTTGACCGTATGTGTCCTTGGAAAAGACACGTCGGCAGATGTATTAACCCATTAATTGTGGTCCCGTATGAGCTATCTAAACTGCCAGTCATGCATAGGAAATATAAAAAAAACTAAAAAAACGCAATTACACATGTAGTAACTCGTAAGCGGACAGGAGGCATAAAACAGAACACCCGTGTTATAACGATTGTTCCACCACGCAGGAATAAATAGGTTACATTTATTTTATTACCTCGCTTAGTTTTATAGTCTTTTCGCTGCGGTGTTTTAAGTTTTTTAAATAGTCACGTTTTTAAAAACTAGCCATGTAGGATATATAGTACTGTGGAGTAAGATGGGGCATCCTATAGAAGTTATTGTAAGGTTACGATTTTATAATTCTTCGAATCTTTTTTGTTCAATACCAAATGGGACGAAAAAATATAGAATGATGTCCCATCTCCCCCCATCCTACTATATCTTTATTCGCCATGTAACGACGTCAAACTTTCAGCTGCTGGGCGACTCCAACCACAGATGCAGCCTACATTATCCATGGTCCTATCGCGATCGCTCTTGTGGTAAGTGGGATCAATTTTTTATGTTACTGGTTGGGCCGTGCATGGTAGCTGTGACCGCAGTACACGCGTGGAAATTATAATGGATCGTCGATTTTAATATAGCATTTAAAGGCCCGTTTCTGTCAATAAAGTTTAAATTCATTTCATTTTAATCCCGTGGGTCTTGATTTATAATCCGATAGGAAAATAACGACCCGTGAGAAACTGAGTTAATATTGGCTTAGCGCGTGTGGACAGTGTCCAGAAAAAAAACCTATACCGTAACAGCTTGCAATTATATCTCCAACTCACAAAGGTCTAACGTAGTAATTAACAATAAAGAAACCAAACAATTGCTATAAAATTGATCTCGTTCGTCCCCTAATACATATAAACCGCTTGATTTACTGCCCATCTGCAGATCAACTTCATCATTCTGATGAACCTGCTTCGTGTATTGCTGTCGAAACTTCGAGCAAACAGAAACAACATCCAGAGATACATGTAAGCTTAATTAGAAGCCTGCCCCGTTAATGCAGCGCCTATAAATTATTAACGCCTTGACTGCTGACACAAGCAGTATACAGAAAACTACGTTTAGTCGGAAAATTCTCGCCCAGGTTGGAATGATTAATGGATTTTAGTGGGACTGATTTTAAATTGCAATATGTAAATCTGTGAAATTTCCCGCCTGCTGGGCGTAGCGTTAATATCGACACATTGCCAAAACAACCCCCTGGTGTATTCGAAAATTAAAATATGGAGCACATCCTCATCCGATGAGATATCTTTCGCGCGTCAAGTGCGTCTTAACATAAAGTGTATACAATCAATGCGCACATTTCATATAGTACTGTGAGGTAAGTAAGATGGGTAGTGTTAGCACCTAATATCCCATATTCCTTTATCGTGTGATTTTAACAATTAATAACAACGCGTTGTTTTGGAGTAGCGGCTAGGGTTTTTTTTAATTCTATAAATATTCTTTGTTTACTACCAAAAGAAAGGATAAAATGAAAACATACCCATCTCGTCCCAATCTACTATATAGTAGGATGGGGGAAGATGGGACACTTTTGGCGCATAATATCCGAATATCCTGGTCGTGTTTTAAACAATTAACAACGGTCTATGAGAGTCAAGAGGATATAGTTTTATAATTTTTTAAATGTTCCTTGTTTACTACCACATGGAACGACAAAATAGAGGTAAAATATGTCCCTCCATCCTACTATATACTTCATAACGTTTATTGCTATATACTTGGCACTAAAGATTTACTGCGTGCCATCTTTTTGAATCCCCGTATGCGCTAATTTGATTAATAAATATAAATTTTGACAGCCCGCTTCGGGCGTATACGCAAAACCATTTAAATCAAGATGACGTAATGTCAGTTTTGAATATACAGAGGAGCGATTAAAGCGACATTGGTGCTTATTCCTTTGCTGGGCTCACAACACATCCTGCTCACTATTGCCCTCTACATTCCAAACGCGTCTGTGCTCAGAGTGTTGTCTTACATCACCAACGTCTTAAGCAGCTTCCAAGGTTTTGCTGTTGCTATCATCTTCTGTTTTTGCCACGAGGAGGTTGGTCGTATAACGTAAGCAATCTTGTCTAAACCTCATTCTGTCGAAAGGATATTAAGAAAGGCGTTTCCACCATTTTCCCAACGAAAGTAGCCTATTTTCGATATTAAATCCGCTATTAAAGGACGTTAAACCTTTATTAATATGGCTTACTCGTGAGTGGTCGAGCATTAGAACGGATTCAGTTCCCATTTAATGTATTGCCTAGACCGCTATAGCGATGTGCTTCGGTAAGCTTTGAGGCTATATTTTGCAAAGTATAAACTTTGCAATGTAATGTGTAATCACGCTTTTTTCCCCAGGTCGCTCAGCAGGTCAAAAAGTTCGTATCACGTCGATGTGGCATTTTTAAGTTTAAGCAACAAAGTCAGAGCAGCAAGCGTAACAACGCTGGCCTCGAGATTACGGATGCCACCCAAATCGAACTGATGCCACGTCCGGTCAGTACCTACAAATTGTTAAACGACAGAAGATTAAATAAATAAGGGGAAACTTGTTTATTCTCCCGTATAGCGTGAGTACAACCTGTGTATGCTATTTCATACACGTCGTGCCGCTTACCGGTTACCGCACATTTGTGCAGCAAACTAGTATAGGTGATTTTTTAGTTTAACTGTTTATATATTTAGTAGGGTGGAGACAGATGGGACACTTTTAGCACATAATAACCAAATATTCTGACCGTGTTTTAAAAACCAACACCAATCTAACGGGTGTCGTAAAGATACTGTTTTATAATCTTTTTGAATTTTCATTGTTTACTACCAAATAGAACGAGAAAATAGAATGAAAAGGTGTCCTACCTTCCCCCACGCTACTTCATTACGAATAAAGTTGTACCTAAATATGGTAATAAGGTATGATGTGACCAACACTACGTTCTTTATTCTAGTGTCAAGAATGATAAACTTCATAGACAGTGTTGAAAACCAGATACTTGGATTCTCATTGACATGCTTGTCCTTGCCGCATTATTAATTTGCTGCATCATATTGCCACTGCTTTTGTGCTTCGTTACCTGCGATGTTACGCCGTTAAGTACAAGGCGATTTTAAAAGACAATTGATGCATAGGTTACGTGCATAAAAACGAAAGCTGTTGCCAAAATTGGATAAGTGAATTGCATAAGATAAACAGCAATACGACAACATTTTTATTGCAGCATACCTTACATATAAGCATGTCTTCCAAGATTTACTTTTTTACATTTAAAATAGCGCTCTATTTGTGTATATTAAACGCAACATAATTGTTTTCTTTTTCTTTGAATCTGTACTAACAAAATGTGGATACTTTTTATCGTAATCAGTTTCATAAAAATACGACAGTGTAAATTTATTTCAACACAATACAAACTTAAAAGTTTAATAAACATTTTAAAATATAATAATTTAATGCCATTTGATTTTTCTTGTGCCATAGTACCCCAGCTACCAGTTTAAAGGTACCCCGGTAGCATTTTTAAAAAATGCAGGGACTTTACCCTAACAAAAGGTATTGACGCTGTGTGGTGTCTTATGCTTTGTTCGGTATTAGAAGTCACTTGTGTTTGTTTGGAAACGTTGACTCGAGTGCTTACGATTTTAGAATGCTTGAAATATGGCAGAGTTGGTGAGTTTTTGGTATGGAGGGGCGGTTTTAGCAACTGTGTAGTCGAACTGGAGAAATGCATAAGTTATCTTCAGAAACATCTAAACTTATATCAAGTGCGCAAGTAGCAACCAGTGTCAGTAACGTCGTAAAAGAACTAACTGAGAATGCACTGGACGCCGGTGCAACGTCGATTCAAGTCAAATTGGTCGATTTTGGGCTTGAAAAAATCGAAGTTCGGGATAATGGTTGTGGAATTAAAGCAGAAGAAATGAAATATGCGGCGCAAAGGCATTACACGTCGAAGTTACGCACTGACAAAGACTTGCTATCATTATTGACATACGGTTTTCGGGGAGAAGCCCTCAGCTCTGCATGTGAAGTTTCTGATGTTTGCATTACAACAAAAACAAGGGACGATGCATATAGCACTGCTTACACACTGGACTCAAAGGGAAGTATATCCCTTTCACGACCTTCTCATTTAGGTCAAGGAACAACTGTTGTGATTTCGAACATTTTTAAAAATTTACCTGTCCGAAAAAGTTACTATGCCAACTCTAAAAAACGCAAGGAGCAACTCAAACTAACAGAAGACATGCTTATTGCATATGCACTTGCTAATCCTTCAGTTCATCTTAGCCTCAGTCACAACAAAACTGTTATCTGGCAGAAGCCAGCATGCAAAACCTTAAGTGAGGCTGTGGTTAATGTTTTGGGAAGTGCAGTTTCACAGAATTTGGAGGAGAAAAAGGTACAGAACTGCGAAAAAACTGTTGCTATTCATGCATTTGTTCCGAAAAAAGTCATCTTAAGAAGAACATGTGACAGATGTTATGTGCTTATTAACAAACGACCAATTCGAGAAAAACAGATTGATAAAACTATAAAAAAGATGCTCGGAAAAGGGGACAGTGAAAAAGAGAATAATCAATCAGGTATAGAATTCTTAAATGCACCTATATTATTGTCATCAAATTAAAGTAGCCTATCGCTAATTTAAAATTCCTCTTGTTCAAAAATGCTTAGTTTTAAAGTTTTAGTAAGCTTACAGGTTACATGGTTTAAAGCATATGATTTCCTAACCTTACCATCTATTTACACCGATTAACTAATCGTTTTTATACATATATATTAAAAAATTACATACTGATATATTTTAACAATTTTTTTGTCCCACCCTAAAAATTATTTTATATTTTAGGATGGCCGACAGCAATTCTTTCCATCACCCTTCCAACTGATACAGTGGATGTAAATGTTAATCCCAACAAAACCCAAGTCATGCTAACTTTGAAGGAAGAAGTTCTTAAACTAGTTGAGAATCTGCTTGAACCTAATTTAAACCTACAGACGGATAACACTACAAATGGCAGCAGTAACTCAGGTCAAAATAGATTAGTTACAACAACAGACGGAAAATTCTCATCACATGCAGGAAGAACAACAACAGAAGTTACAACAACAGAAGAAAATTTGCATCAAACCCTAGAAACCTGCACTGGTAGTAAAGAAATGCATTTACATTCTTGCTCATTGTTTGAGACAGATGACACAAAATCACAAGACTACAGACTCCAAAGTACGCTAAACAACACAAACGCGCCCATTTTTCCTGACTTTGATTTGATATCTCAATCTTGCTTGAGCACAAATACAGACAATGAATGTACAGCAGTACCTGAACCTGTTGCAACGATTTCAGACCCTACAGTATGTAATTCAGTAAGTAACCATACATTAGGTATTAGCTGTACTGAGGGTGAAAAAGAACAAAATATACTTCAACAAAACTGTAACAGAAATGATAAAGTACCTGCTCAAAATGATCATGTCGTTCAAAAACTTACACCAGATGCTTCAATGCAAAGCAGAATTGATGTAGATCATTCAGATATGTCCAATGACCATACAGTAAACCCTATTTCTAAAATTGGAAATAACTCAGATTTTGAAAATGAACATACTGCTGCTATGGAGTCTAGTCACCATGAACTTAATATTTCAAATAAAAAGCATGGAGAAAATGTCAGTGCTTCTGGTTGGAGTAGAGGGAGAATAGCTACTGATGAAAATGGGTCATATATTCAACCTGTGAGGATGTGTACTGGTGTGAAGAGACCTTCGGTGTCTCTGTCCCCTTCAAGCAGCTTGAGCCATGAGACTTCAGTAAAGAAACCTAGATCCGTGTTTGATGTTTTGAATGAGAGTGCTAAAGGTTTGGACTGGGAGAATGCATCAGCAAGCATGAGAAGAGACTGTGTCTCCGTTGCATGTGCAGAATACGATAACCACAAACGTTCAGCAACAAAAATGAACAAACCATCTTCAAAAGAAAGGAGAAAATTCCGAAACTCTTTTATAAACCTAAACACAATGTCTAAGAATGTCTTGGGTAGTGGAAATAGTGCAATGCCATCAACAGAAGATGATTTGATAGAAGGCCCAACAGAATTTCCATTAACATTTAGTCTAATGTGGTTTCTAAGGGAAACACGGACTTCCGGATTATCTCAACTATCTAAAGCTAAAGTGATTGGAATAATTACTGATCTGGAATACAGAGGTGCTGTCATTAGCATTGGGGATAGTTTGTACTTAACGAACTTGCACCGGTTACAAGAACAATGTTTTTTCACTGAAATGATAAAAAATCATGTTTTTACAAGTGTCCCTTGTGAACCAATTGATATAACAAAATGCAATCTAAGCCCTACTGAGTTTTCTACCCTAAATACTTTATCTACTTGTGTTTCTATGGATTTTGGTTGCAGCCAAGAAGTTACTGACGAAAGAATTTGCTCAAATGGTTTTAAAGTAGTGAAACTTGTACCTAATGACAAAACAGAAACATGGCAATTAGTTGGAGTAGCTAAGGGACTATTAAACCACACACCAATGCAAAATCTAAAGGAAATTTTAAACATAGTTCACCAAAATCCAGACTCACAATTAAGCTCATGCAGATGTCTTAATGCAATAAACTTTTTTCAAGGAGAAGCCGCAAGAATGGCAAAATCATCTACTCCTTTTACTAAACCAAATAAAATCCAAGACCTTATTAATTTACTGCCTAAAACAAATGGTTCAGTTATTAAAGGAAAGTGTTTTCATAACAAACCTATTTTTATTAAACTGTCTGATGTTAGGTAAATGATAAGTTAATTTATACTTAAAAAATCTGTTATGTTTCCGCTATTTCACCTCATAGTGTAACATGTTTTAAACAATGCCCCCTTTAAAAACTTCTTTCCTTTTGTTTGTTCACAGAACAAATAATACCTTCTTTCTCAACACAAAGCATTTTCTACATTTTTCCAGGTGTAGAAATGTGAGAGATAATTAAGTAATATCACTTATAAAAAATGCCCTTGCCAAGCCAGCTGCCTGACGATTTTAATGTAACTGCAGCTGAAACTTCTTCTAAACTCCTAGTATGGGCAAAACGCTATGTTATCTTGAAAAAAATTGGTTCAGGAAATTTTGGAAATGCTTTCTTAATTGAAGATAAAGAAGCAAGGCATATAGATGAAAAGCAGTAAGTGTAGTCACTAGTATAATACTGAAAAATATATGCTTAAGTAAAGTGAGTATAGATAAAGGTGTCAATGTAAAACACTATTTTAGGAGTTATTTCTATTTGGCAACTTCTTATCAAAGTTATTTTTTTAAAAAAAGGGTAAAAACACATACTGACATAAAGGCGATGGAGCACATTTTTTATTCTAAAAATCCTAATTTAGTTTTTTCAATTTTTACCAAACCTAGGGTTTATAAGAGTATCTGGGTCCCAATAAGTTAAATTTTGAATCTGATGTGCTTTTTTTAAAAGACTTTTTTTGGACTTGTTCTTCAGCAACCAAAACAGGAAAATCCAAGTCTAAAACAAACCCCTCTTTATTTTTTTGCTCAAATCTTAAGAATTATTGTCGTTTTGCAGGAAAGTGTTGAAGCAGGTATGTGTTGGGCCTGTGGATCCTGGTGAAACAGTTGATGCAATGCGTGAAGCAAGACTACTCGCACGTATGAAACACAAAAACATCGTTCAGTTTCATGAGAGCTTTCTTGATGGACAGTTTTTCTGCATTGTGTTGGAATACTGTGAGGTGAGGACTGGTTGACTTTACTTGATCTTATTTTTCTAATGTATAGCTTTTAAACTGTTAATTTTTTAAAGATACACACAGTCACACGCTAGGTCTTATTTGTACAAAACTTTTCTAAGTACTTGCAAAGAAAAAAGGTCAAGAACCACTCATGACTGTAGGCGATCCCAAGGTTTTAAAGTAATGTGCCCATGTGGCTTGGCAGTAGATTCTGCAAATTTGACCCTGATATGGTGCTCATAAAGTTGAATTCTCATTTAGAGACTGACGATGCTATATAGGCGAAATATCAAATGTATATATATATATCTTTTATTATACAATTCGCTGGACTTCATTTTTGTCTGTTACGTTTTCGTAGCACCAGATCCTAACTTTGGCCCTAGTCACAAAGCCCCTGGTGTGGCTTGCTGTAAAACCTCACCAATATAGAAAAGAATTCAAAACTTGCTACTGTTCTACCAAATAACTAATTAGTATGATTATTGATTATTTGCCCATTTTTTGTGCTGAAGGCAAATACCATGTATTACTTCCAGGGTGGGGACATGGAAGGTAAAATCAAGGAGTACAAGGAAAAAAATGAGCACATAAATGAACAGCAGGTTATAAAATGGCTCAAACAAATACTAAAAGCTATTCGTCATATGCATGAAAGGTTCTTATGTTCTTACTTTCTTTGTTTTTGTTTAATTAATTGTTATAATTTTTGCATGCTACAATTTACAAGCCTTTATGCATGTTGGAAAATGCAAATTAGGCCTGAAAATATAACTTTGTATGCCATCCTTTATTTCTGTTTTTTTTTTATAAAAGCATTTAATTTTTTACATAACAGGCCTAGCTGTTTTGGTCCTCACCAATGACCCAACTTCTAAATATCGGTGTCTTTCTGGCTTTCTGTGTTATAAACTAAAGGTTGCCTGGGTTGTGAGTTGTCTTAAGGTTAATTAGGAAATAACACTAATCACTAACACAACAATAACAACTGGCCCCATGACGCAATTGTTTGTACGCCTACTTTTAACCTAAGGGTTACAGGTTCAAGGCTGGTCGCTGCTACCATTGTGGCCTTATGTGTCCTTGGGCAAGACACTTAAACAAGAATTGCTCTAACCCAGTGGTCATTAATGGGTTGTCTAAATCGTACCCCATACATAAAACAAAAAAAATAAAAAAATTATCATCTACAAACTACAAAGTTCTCTACGTATTAAGCGGGCTATGCAGGCATGAAGTGTTTGAAACTTGAACAGCCGTTTATAAGACCGTCCTTGCCCCTCCACCAAAGACAAATAAGTTACATTCATTCATCCAAATTCAAACTTTTTTCCAGTCGTGTGCTGCACAGAGACCTAAAAAGTCGAAACATTTTTCTCAAAAATAATCAGATCAAGATTGGAGATTTTGGGATTTCACGAATTTTAATGGGGGAGTCTGATAAAGCGAGTACCTTTGTAGGAACTCCATACTATATGAGCCCTGAAGTCCTGAAGCATGAGAAGTATGATGAGAAATGTGACATTTGGTGAGGCTTTTATACTGTTTGTAACCTAATGTATAAGTATAATATATAATATATATTAATTTATAAACAAATTATGCAGTAACGTTCTAATCTCAAAAAAAAATTTTGTTTTATAATTTTTAGCCTTAAAAAACATCTATATATATATAGTAGGGTGGGCGAAGACGGAACACCTTTTTATTCTATTTTCTCGTCCAATTTGGTAGTAAACAAAGAACATTCAAAGAATTATAAAACTGTATCCTTACAACTTCCATAGACCGTTGGTATTTGTTTAAAACACGATCAGGATATTTGGATTATATGTGCTAAAGGTGTCCCATCTCCCCCCACCCTACTATATCTCTAAAAATCAAGATTATAAAAACTATCATTTTTGAAATGTGTAATACCTTGCAGTGTTAATTCTCCCAACTTATGAAAAGTCTGCTTCAAGTTGTTCAACCCTAAAATCTCTACACTACCCCCTTAAAAGCATAACACAATAGAAATTACAATAGGTTGTATCAATGCATAGGCGCCAAGTTTTTTATTTTGTAGGAAAGGTAGAGATAGTTAGACACACATTATTTTTTTGCGACAATCAAACTTATTGGTTGTAGTTTATTGTTTAATGTTCAATGCATTACATACAATTCCAGGGTAAACTTGCTTGTAATTAATTTTAAAGCTGGCAATTAATGGTATTAGTTTAAACCTATATTCACTATACTTGTATGTAATATTTATACACTCAGGTCTTTGGGTTGTGTATTATACGAGATATGCTGCTTCAACCATGCGTTTGATGGTTCCTCACTCATGGCAGTAATGTTCAAAATAGTTTCCGAATACAATCCAGCTCTACCTGACGTCTATTCTCGTGCACTCAATAATATTTTAGAAAGGTAAGTTTGTAAAGCTTGTGATACGGGATTTAGGACCAGATTTGGCAATAATCTTAGGTCCTCTGATGTAGGATATAATCAAATAAAATAGGGGCTCTTAAACTGTTTAAATTCTCCCAACTTTTGACAAAACCCTCAATTACTGCACCCCTCTTTTTGTTCATGTGAGTCTCTTTAGTCACAGTTCATAGTTATCATATCTCATGCCTTATGACACATGCCTATTAATTTAAAACCTGTTTTAAAAAGGCTAAATTTTTAAAAAAAAATTGGTAAAAAATGGGTAAATATGTTACAAAATACATTTTTTTATTTTATCTCCCTTCTTATGACATACAATGTTCAAAAATGTTTTTTTTCAGGTTTTTGCATCGTGAGCCACAAAAACGACCGACTGCAAAAGAAATCTTAGAACACCCTCTATTTGTCAAGCAAAAGACATCTGTCATAAAGTAAGTGGATTTTTATGGTTTTAATTGCTGCATATTGCTTTTGGTGTAAGCCTGAAGACATAGGACATAATATTTGTGCCTTGTAATAATACATAGGGAACCTCATTGATAAAAGTGGGCAACTGGGCATTTCACTATATATACTTTTTCTCTGCTCGCTCATATATAAAAATAACACGAAAAACATGTTGAAACATTAGTTCATAGCGGCATAGCCTATTTTTTAGTGTAAGCTGCTAGAAATAGTATAATGTTACATGCAGTTCTTATTAATTTACCCACAAACGTTGATAAATAAAGTTAATGTTTTGCGTATTCTTCACTATGGTAATGAACAAAGGCCATACTAACAAAGAAGGTAACGTTTATTTTGTCATCACTTTCTTAAGAAAGACATCAACCATGTAATGACTTCGCTTTCTGTACCTCATATATTGTATGCTGAAATATAGAGTATGTAATACAAAGTGTACAAGGAATACATGCTGTCAAGTTTTCTATAAATGCAAAATGTCATCTTATTTTATGTTTAGTATTTTAGATCTGTAATTTGGTTGTGCCACTCAAAAAAGGTAGCATGTAAGGTGTAAAATACATAAACCTAAACCAATATAAGTTCATATACATCCTAAAGTAAATAGTTACTTGAATACTTTCAAAATGTCAAGAGATATAAAAAGCTGCCATTTAATCATAAAATTCTGTAATACTAAATTTTATATCATTGCTATTAATAGTGTTTCATCTATTTTCTAGATCGGAGCAACGCTTGACAGCCAGACAACGATTAAAATTGAAGAAACAAATAGAAGCTGATAAAAAAATGCAACAACTCAAGTAAGCTCACACTTACATTCATTTGGATATAACAATAAAATATTTGCAAAAATAAACCTATTGTCCAATGCATACATATTTAAGACTAAAGAATCATTTGTAGTTTCTGTACGTTCTTGGTGTTGGTTTAATGTTGTGTGTATGTAGCACAAGGTATTTGTTGTATTGAACAACATTCTGTTGAAATTGGCACGAACTTGGTCGTTCGTTGCCCCACAGTTTAAAAGTAATTAAATAGGATGAGTTATTGCCATATACTAACCAGACAGCATATTTGCCAATGTGATATCATATATTACTTTATAAGTAGATTTAGTAATAATGTTGCATTGAACCAATTGCGAACACAAAATTTAGTTTATTATAAAAAAAAAACTAACATAGTTTAAGGAAATGTTTTACAATTGTGAATTTTTATAAAAAAAACTAGAAATACAGACCTCATTTAATTATACAGTAATACACCAGACATTGTGAACATTTATAAATATTAAATACCTATACACTCACCAATCATGTTTTAATACAAAACATAAAAAAAATTATAACAACGACCTGACTTTATTTAGAGAGATGACTCGGCAAAATTTTGAACAAAAAGGGAAAATTCGTCGCGAATCAAAAGAAAGAAATTTTTCTCGTTCCTTCTTTAACAACAGCATGGTACAGTTAGTTCTACATTATTTTATTCACCTTTATTTTTTGATTTTGCTACACTTTTGAAGATTACATCATGTATCACACAAAAATTGTCATTTTTGGGCAGTCAAACCAATAGTTTTCTAAACTTGTCAATAACATTCAATATTTGGAAAGTTTGAGTAAGTTAAACTATTCTGTTTCTCTTTCAACCCAGCATGTTGTATTTTATTAGGTGGCTTCTTATAAAAAAATGTGTTAAAAATGTTAACTTTGTTATATCAATATTTTATCTGCCATACAACAAGACTTGGTCAGCATAATCCTTTCATTTTATTCTATTTGGGTGAGGTCCTTTGGCGTGGCACATCATGGGTCCTATGATTTAAACCAGGATTACCCCATTACCCCAACACCCAGGGTGCTACCGCATGGGCACCACCAGTTTTTGTAGACTGCCGCTTTTCCAAAAGTAGGCGACAAGGGCTTTAGTGGTAATGGATGCGTGGTAACGTTACTTTTTCCAGGAATTAAACGGATCTGAGCTCAGGTCGTCTTCTCATATGATTCTTCATGATCATGATGAAACATTGCGTGAAAATCATGAAGATGAACTTCACGGGACAGTTGTGTTTCAAACCCTAAAATCTTCCAATACATTGCAAGGTTAAAATCATTTTTAAAAAATTCAAAGAATTATAAAACTGTATCCTCACGACTACCATAGACTGTTGTTAATTGTTTAAAACAGGATCAGGATCAGGATCAGGATATTTGGATATTATATGCTAAAGAAAGCCTATCTTCTCCCACCCTACTATTATTTACTTCAACCTAATTCTATCTTTCTTTACAGACAATCTTATATCACCAATTGATTCTGGAAATACCATCCAATCAAAAAATCTTCCTGATCCTCACATGTCCTCCACTGATGAGTTGGTTGCCACTCTCCTCCGAGATGGAATCATCCCAGAGGATGGGGATCTTGCCGACACATTCTACTCCTCCCATGACGACTTTGAGGAAGCTTCTTCCTCCTCTTCCTGCTCCGAAGAGCTCCCAGAGGACATCCTCAGTGATACAGAGTACAGGGACATGGTAGGGTGGATGGAGGACGCACTCTTCCTAGAAGACTCCACTTCCCGGATGACAACAAGAGCATCTTTTGATAAAAAATATAAAACTGATGAAATAAAACACGTATTCCACCACGACGACGAACCTGTCACATCGCATTTAAATAACAAGGAGTATTTCCCAGGTAGCATGACCGCAAAGCCTAAACAAGTACACCAAGAAATACCAGTTCGTCCTCATACATCTACGGGCCCTTTATCGTCGTTCAACACTTCGGTCGCCGATCAGAGAATCTTTAATTTTCGCCAACGCTGCGTCTCGAAACTAGGCGAGGACGTTTTCGCTAAGGCGTACGAAATCGCAAAGCAAATTCGCTTCAACGTTTCTGGAGAAAACTGTATCAGGAGAAAGCTGGCAGAGCTCGTACCCGACTCCAGCAAATGCATGGACCTTGAGCAGCTTGTGTTTCTCGAGCAAGAAAGAAATCAAGGCCTATAATTTACACGGAACTAACTCAGCGCCAAACCTTACTTCGTCCACGATTTTACCTCATACGAATAATACTATTCCATGTAATATTTTATTCTATTCTGCGTGTATGAGCTCTTGCGGCGTGACACGCCATCGGACTTAATATTTAGGCCAGAATAAGCCTATTACCTTTTTAAATAATAATGTTTATGATTTTTTGTGTTGATTTTTACGCAATATCATTTTTTACCCGGTTTTAAATTGACAATTACGCCTTTACACACCGTTTGTGCTTAAACAATATTTCTACAGTACTAAATAATACCACTGTTTTAAAGTTGATTTTCATTTGTAGTTATAATTAAGTATTCCGAACCGTACTGTTAAATTTATAGGTACACTGTTATATTATATTTGTACGAGTTTTTTTACATCAAATACATTCACATTAAGTCATCTTTTTAACACCAACGTCCGCCATATTTTTTAGCGTCTTGTTCATTTTTCTTAAATTCTTTAGTATTTTATATAGTTATATAGTAGGGTGGGGTAAGATGATTACCGTTAGCGCATAATACCCCATATTTCGCAATTTAACAATTAAAAAAGCTCTTAGAGTCGTAAGGATACAGTTATATGAATCTTTATGAAATTTCTTTTTATACCAAATGGGACGATAAATAGGAATAAAAGCACGGACCATCTTACCCCACCCTCATATATGTTTATCGTGTATGCGCGACATTTAGTCTATTAATTGTGTTGTCTTGGTTGCACTTGAAGGTAAAGTATTAAACCGGTACCGTGTTCGTATTTTGCTGAGGTTATAAAGTGTGTTTTATGCTCACGCACATGTTTTCTGTTCTATTCGCGGCTGATTATTTTTTAAACGGAACTGTTCTAATTATTTTAACACATTGGGAAAAATGTTCATGAATTATGGTCAATTATAGAAAAATTAGCGGCATTATGTTTAGGAAAATCTCGAATGACGTATACTGTCCGGCTATATTTTGTCCGCCATTTTACGCGAAAATTGGTTTTCGGCAACCTTGGTAGCGCAACGGCTTTTAAACCTAGATCCTAATAGAACCCTGTAGGGCTTCGAAGTCATTTTAGGGGTTCTCTGTGATCGATTTTTTGTGTGTACTAAATATAGACCCAATTATACTTCGGAGAATTCGAAAATTCTAGTTTAAATGAAAAAAACGACGTTGAAGTAATTCGATGAATTTATATTCACCATAAAAAAATACATTTTTCTTCTGTTTTTTAGGTGTTATATTATTGAGGGTATTTAGTATTAGAAACCGCGGACTATTGACAAATTTTATTTAATTTTTGGGTGAAAAACCAACCAATGAGGTAAGAGAATTGTTTAGTCTATACTTTTTATTGCAGACACTATTATGTAATAGGCGTTTATAGGCTGTCGTTTATTCTAAAATTCGAAATTCGCCGAACATATTTTATCGGTTACTGGTAAAAGTCCTGTAATATATGGTGATCTCCAACTAATCTGTTTCTTCTCCAAATTTTTAATCTGTACGCGCTTTTGCAAACTCTAAAATAACACTGCAATGTAGAGATGTGCTGCTTGTATTTTACAAAGAAAGCACGAATATTATGACAAATGATATATTAGTGCAATGAAAATGTACGAACAAGCGAAGCACCTTAGTTGGCGGTTTATCGCAGGAAAAATCGAGAAAAAAACGGAACAATTGCACCTTGGTTTTACTTAAATAAATATAAAAATCTTCGACATATTTTCGAAGCCGAGCAAATAACGGTGGATATGATATATTCAAGCGCACGTACGTTGCTGGTTTGATGTTCCGCGCAATTCATAGTACCAGCATATGTAAGTCGACAGGAAATATGTAATGATGCAGGTGTCGCACCCGGAACGAATTTCATGAAGGAACAAATATTATGCGACACCGTAAACGCGTTCATAGTACCAGTTTGTGCCGGAAACAAATTAGTTTTGTCATATAGCATCACTCATACGGAACTTAATTCGTACCTGACAGGAAGATAATATCTGGTATGCGAGATATCATGTTACCATCAAACATGACCTTATAACGGAGTCCGTCATATTAAGATCCCGCGACCGATTACCTTGACTCTTGCAAAGTGGTACATCATCAAATTTGGATTTAAAAACTCATCTGTACAGCTGTTTTCACAGGGCCGACTCGGAGCTCAAAAGTAGCTGCTGCTGTGGCGCCGCCATGCGGTTAGCGCCAAAAAAATGCGGCTGAGTTTTTATCGAACCGTTGGAGCCGTTGTTACTGCATTGTCCGTTGATTGTAACGTGACTTGAACCGTTCAAATGAGTAGCACCGGTTGCGTAACTGCTGAACGAACCTCTAGACGTGGAGCTCATGCGCCTCGGTCTATTTAAAACAGACGCAATTGAATAGTTCATACTGGATTGAGCGTTTGGAACAGTTTTGAAATCCCTAAAAACAAGCGCTATATTAAAACCCGTCACCGTTGTTAAAATCAGTTAGTACTATTCACCTACTTTTATATTTATATTTCTACAGCCTTAAAAAATTACCTTTGCTTAAAAAATCTTTTTCTTGCGCAGTTCAATCTCTGCTTGAATTTTCCTCGTATCTCTTTTAAGAAAACGCCGAACACAATCGGGTGAAGAACCGGGTTAAGGTACATGACTACGTACATTACGGTATCCCACTGTAAAACAAAGTTTATGGCAATTTAGAAAAGATTCTTTATAGTGTAGTACTGTGGGGTAAAATGAAATATCGTTAGCACCTAAATCCTATATTTCCTATTCGTGTTTTAATCAAATAACAACGTTTTTTTAGAGTCGCGGAGCTAAGGTTGTGTAATTTTGTAAATATTCTTGTTTCCTACCAAAAGAAATGTGGAATGAAAACATGTCTCATCTCATCATACCCCACCCTACTATAACATAGATAGAGGTAACATAGAAAAGATTTCTTACTGTATCCCCCCAGACATATGAAATAAGAATATTTCTTTATAGAGGCATGACGTTTATATGACCCACTGACCAACGACGTTTAACAAGACGATGACTAACAAATATATTCTCAAGAGGCCGTTTTAGAGTGAGTAATTCACTGTGGGTGGTATGTAGGAAAGACTGAGATCCAAAGCGGTACATTCTTATGTGTTGGCAGCCTTATGTAATCACATGTTGTCGCCTTCCGTGCAAAAAGCTTGCCTTAATATGCCGTGAGCAAAGCTGATACGGAGCTGGCCCGCGATACAAGGATTACGGTAGGATGATAACATTCTTCAGTAATTGTAAGGGGTCAGTGGCGAAAAAATAAACACGGGGATCAACAAGGGCCTATCTATGACTTAGGCCGTTTTTGTTTCTAACTGCTATGGGAAACATTATTCAATCTAACTCATCGACCAGCGCAAACTGCTAATCGAAACACAATATCCGGTTATTGATTAAAACGTAATTTGCGTTTGACGAAAGGTGTAAGTTGTCAGCAGCTGTTAAAAATAGTTTGAAAATTTAACGTCAAATGTAAATGAACCCAAATGCGGACATATATAAAAAGGATGGATAAACAACTTTGAAAGGCAAATTCTCCAAACTGTTGTGCGTCAAATCAGGATAGTTTAAGACTCCGTGCCGCTTTATTCGCTTATAAAAACACATTTTTTGTTTTCGTATTCGTGACCGGCCATGATAGTCATAGAACTGTAAAATGTTTTTTTGGGTGGGAATAAAGGTCGACCAAGCTATTTAGGGTTATCTGTTAAAAAAAGCGTGAGTAGAATACGCTATACCCGACCTTTGGCCAAAGTATACTTAACCCTTTAGTATGTTCGGCCATGGCTATACATGGGGGGTTAAAAACACCCCGAAATGCTTATATTTATCCGATACACGTTGTAACCACTGAAGCGCAGTTTGTTGCGTGACCTTGTGACGTCATATTGATGTCACTTTGACAGTGGCTTACGTAAGACCACCGGTTTTGGGTAAGCCGCTTTCACTTAAATATAAGCTTGCAAACTCGCATGCTTTAAAGATTAAGCGGAAACAAGAAAATGATTTAACAACAACCTACAGCATCTGGCGGGGTATGATCTTCGTAACGGATGAACCAGTCGTAAATCCCTTTGCCGTAGTACGGTCCCCAGCACACGAGAAATGTAAGAGTTATTAAAGTTCTCATGAGAATTGTACGATTCTTGGCTCGCTGTATCGATGCTGTGTTGACGCTGTGCCGTCTTCCCATTAGTACTGTAAAACAAATTGAATAATACATTATTATGCTAGCATTGAATTTCAAAGTTGTCCCCGTGCGTGTGTATTTTATATGATCTTTATGCAGATTAAATAAGGCGCGAAATGCCGGCGGGTTTTCAACTGTTAGCACTAATGAACTGCGTGTTTTCTTTGCGGTGCTTCCTTTGGGCAATTAAGTGGCTAAACAACGCTCTTACCTCTGTCTCTCTCTTTCATGTTGGAAATCTCGCAAACTATGAGCGAGTAAGAAACCAGGGTACAGATCAGTGGTAGTAAGAAGCTCATGCACATTGTAAAGAAGTAGTAAGGTCGTAGTAAAGACACGTCTTGTAGAACGTTAAAGTCGATGCATTGGTATATCGGGATACCTTCACAAGTTGGAATACTCGCCACAGAAAAGATGAAACCCTAAGAAAAATGATAAGGTTTTCAACCACACGTGTGCAATAATACACCGGCATGCACTTTAAAATAAGCACGAATATAAAATATAATCCATTATACACGAGTGACTTTTTACTGCACTGTTATTAAGTTAAAAGAACTATTTATATATATGGACACACGACGTAATAAATACCGCTTATCATGACGTACAACCATACGTAATATACTAGAATACACCATGCACTTTAAATAATGATTTAGTACTGTGGCTGTGGGGTAAGATGGGACACCTTTAGCACATACGATCCAAATACTCTGACTGTATTTGAAACAATCAACAACAGTCTATGGAAGTCCTAAGAAAAGGGTTTTGTAATTTATTGAATGTTTCTTGTTTTATACCAATTGAGACAAGAAGTAGAATGAAAAGGTGTCCCATCTTTCCCCAACCTACTATATATATAGTATATGCACCCACTATTCACTTACACATTAGTTATCATAAACTTAGAACAACTTTGCAGTCTATACAAACTAACAATGTAGCATGCAGCGGTGCTTATGTTATAAAGTAAGAACAAATTTATATACGAGACCGCATACAATAATACGTACCGCTGGTAAGCAGCATATTAGGCTTGAAATCCATGCTGTAGCCACCATGTAATATCCGCGCTTACGTTGGCTGTGACAAGGCAGTGGTGACAGTATTCCAGTGACCCTGTCGGCACCAATTACCTGTAAAAATACGTTTATGTTACGGAGTCTCTTGGATACGTGTGATTTTGATCATTTCCACCAAAAACGATCGAAAAACGTAAACAAGACGTACAAAAAGCTTTTAAGCTTAGTGCTTACGTCGGTTTGACGTCGTTTTAATTGTTCTTACGTGCTGAATATGTCACCGAATTAAGTCGGACTGCAGTGCAAACTAATTTAAATTGATTTCTTGTCTTTGCACATTCGATCTGGTACTTTACTATGCTGATGCACGTGAACTTGAACTTAGTTTACTTAAATTACGAGGCAGACATATCGAAAACTTAAGAGTCCAACGTTGTAATGTGTTGGCCGCGCTTCCTTTGGCTTGGGCGCTTTGACGGGAACACCGCCAGCAGCTTTAACGATTTTTCGGGGAAGTGTTTTTAAAATACGTTGAGCGCGTACAGGTTTAGCGTTCTGGTTGTTTTGCCCGCGCTGTGTTTGTTATTAGATTACATGCACTGTAATCAGACAGGTTTTAAAAGTTTTTAACAAAAACAAATAAGTTTTCTTTATAGCGCCCATTACAGCACTGTACGATTACATGGCGATCTACCAAAAACGCCCTATCTGCGAAAACAGTTTATTTGCCTGAGTTTAAGCTAATGGGGCTTTTAAATCACAATATTAAAAGAGGGATGCACATACGCAACTCCTTGTTGTTTTCGATTGTCCTGATACGACGTTATTCAAGCCCTTGGGCGAGTTTTAAACTTGACGGTGGCTCAAATTTGCGCAATGATTAGATTATAACTATTTTACGTATGTTGACGTAAAGAGTTTAAAACGTTAGAATTTCAAACATTTTGTTTTGTTCCTTCACGTTGACAAAGATTTTTTTTTACTCAATCCTTGCGGTGATTGCATAATGTTGTATTCTTCACTTGGTTATTTGAGCATTCGCGGAAGTGGCCACTATAAGAGTTTACCAGAAATCAGATATGCTTGAAAATTCTCGGTAAACTTGCAACGGTGGAATAAATGGTTATTCCGGCAATGGCGCCCAAATTATATACTCGTTAAAGTGTTTACATTGAAGGGACCAAGTGGTTCTTAATAACCGATAACATTCCACGTTGCTCTGTATATAGCAGTTATTTCTGTGCCGAGCGGGTCCTATTACATGCACACAATTCACCGTGACCGTACGTGCTCGTAGATTAGGGGCGTAATGATACCGGAATCTATTTACGTCCGCCCGCAGTATATAAAACAAGGAATACAATGTAACGAAAACTAGTTTCAACTTTTGGTTCCAAAAGGTAAAGAGTGACAGGCGGAAATTGCATCTCATTCACCTTTTAAATTCACTTTGAAAGTAAAAAGATTACAACTTTAAGAAATACATTTCGGTCGATATTGGCAAGCTCTAACCGTCACACTGTGGACATTGGGGTCCTGTATTCGCGCTATCTTCTCCTAAACTGCTAGAAAATCAGTGCGAAATTTAAATGTATTGATTTTCTCTTGCTCTTTACCGCATTTCGATAAAATCGCTTTCTTATCCGTCTATTTATCCTAATTCAAGTAGAACAGAGACGAAAACTATTTTGAATGGTTAACGGTGTTGCATACGCCGATTTTTATTCCGTAACGCGTATTATTATATATGGTAAACTGTGATATAACAGCTATTATGGATTTGGCTTCCAATGCGGCGGGGATATTAAGACATAATGAACCAAATCCGGATTTCATTTACTCTTGTTCATTCATAATTCATATCACACAGACAGCATTATAGTGACCAATTATTTAGATTCTTCAGTAGGGGACTTCGCGGAAACAAATAGTTACATAACGTATTTGTGTTGGATAGATAATGCAAAACCAAGACCCAGGTACAAAAAAAGTTGTAGACATATAGCAGGATGGGAGAAGATGGGACACCTTTTAATTCTATTTTCTCGTCCCATTTTGTAGTAAACAAAGAACATTCAAAGAATTATAAAACCGTATCCTCACGACTTCCATGGACCGTTGTTATTTGTTTAAAACACAATAAAGATATTTGGATATTATGTGTTAAAGCTGTCCCATCTTTCCACACACAACTACACTGTATATAAGGTTGGGGTAAGACCGTTCATGTTTTCACTCTCTTTTGTCGTCCTATTTTATAGTAAACAATAAAAATATATTCTCACGACTCTAGGATCGTTGTTAATTATTAAAAAACGCGATTGGGAAATTGGGTGCTGTGTGCTAACGGTATCCATCTCAGACCACAGCGCCCAGCTTCGATGACTTATTATTCGGCTATTGAAGCACTTATACAACTTCGTCACTTCATCGAAATAAACCCCTTTGATCCATCAAGTCCTTGACTTATCAATGACTCGCCTGATTAAGTGGATGGCCGTGATACTTTACACACAATTATAAAATGTTAGGAGGCTGTTTAAAATTTGAAGTGCCGTGTTCAAAAGGGTAAATTTACATATAATACTGTGGGGTAAAATGGGACACCTTTAGCACGTAATATCAAAAAATCCTGATCGTGTTTTAAACAATTAACAAGAGTATATGGGAGTTGGGAGGTTGCAGTTTCGTAATTCATTGAATGTTCTTCGTTTACTATACCAAATGGAAACAAGAATGTGTCCTATTCTTCCCCACCCTACTATATTACGCGAATACGCTTTCATGCTGAGTAGGCAGTGCTGATGTTTAATGCATTTGTAAATGTTGTATTGTAACCGCAACTCCAATGCTCGCTATCGGAATAACAAACGATGGAATGTCAGCACAGAGGGTTTCAATTTCCGATAACATGGCCCTCATGGGAACCGGCATCGATCGCAAAACCTTACAACGTCGGTCTAATTGCCGAGTTTTCGGAAATTCCGTGACAAATGCATAACAAAAGCAAAGGTCAAGCGAAAGCTTTGTATATTTTCGGAATGCCAAAAAAATTATCCTGCCAATGCGCTACAACGTGATGCGGTCCAAACCCTTTAGGTCTTTTTAGGATGTCTCCTTTTGTACAAAACCGCTACACGGCGATGAAAAGGTCGTCCAAACTTCACGCGAGAGTAGCGTCGGTATTTTGTTATTGAAACACCGTTGAAAATATCTCGCATATTTCCGACCGGGGCCCATAAACAACATGATTACTCGGGTATAAGGATTTTGCGCAACCGACGCTAACCCCTTTAAAGCGCATGTCGTTCAACTAAATTCTGTGGTTTAAAGGTGCAGAGAAACTTGTTAGTGTTCCTACACGACGAACAACAGTGCTAAGTGCGTGAGAGGGAAGTTTACACGATTGGAGTGTAGCCACAGCAGGAGCTGTTTATATAACTTAAATATTGTTTTTAGGGCCGATAAATTGGTTAAAAATGCTCCCAGGCGAGGTATAAAAAGGTTCCAGGCGAGGTATGTAAAAAGATATACCGTATTTAAAAATAAAATAAATAACTTCAAAAATGAAAACATCAGGCAGAATATTAAGTGAATGTTTTTAGTGATGCTACGGTAGAAATAGAGACGAAGTATTTATGACACGGTTAACTAGTTTTTACACATTTTTGTGAACACGTAACATACTCGTCTGTTTTCCGCCATTTTGTTTGTTCAAAGTGTAAGTTTTACGTTTATTTAAAACCAAGTTATTGAATTTATGATTCGTAATTTTCCATGGTTTGACCCCGCTTAAGAAAATGCATGAATTGCGCGCTACTGTTTGTCTGAATAACAAAAAATGACTTACCACAACCATGAAGGAGCTCGCGTACATGCCGAACTGTTTCATCATTTGGCACAACCTGCACATGACGTCACCGGCGAGCCATTCCATGGTGGTGTTCCACACCGCGTCTATAATGAGAACTGGCGTTACTTTATAAACAAGCAGCACGCTCGGGAATATAGGTATACATAAACAGGCTTCATATGGTCGTCTGGGTACGTTGAATATAAATATGACGTTTAGCATCCGGAGTTGTACTTACCAGAAGGCATCACGAATATTGTGTAGACCAAATTACTCAGTGCCAAGTGGAACATGATAAAGTGTCGGCTTTTGCTGCCCCTTAGTGACCAGAGGACGAACATGTTTCCTGCCATGCTGAGACAGAAGAGTAACCACGTGACCAAGACCCTCACCAAGTGAAGCGTGTCGAACTGAAACCATGTCTGTTGGCATGGAAACAAGTTTAATATTAGAACAAAGAGTTTCTGTCTTCAACGGCCAAACTAAGAGGTCAAGCCATGTATCCCTGTTCTTCTTTTAAGTTTAATCAAATTTGGCGGTGCACACTAAAATAGATACTATATCTCAGCACTACAAGATAACTCCCAGCTCTAACCTGAATTAGGACGTCGTGGGCCTCGCAGGGAAGTGCGGTTGAATTAACTGTGGAGTTCAAACCCAACACTGAAGCGGTAGAAGTCCAATTGTTGTCGATATTAGTCGCGCCTTGGGAGATGTCTGACGTCATCATATGCACTGTTCGCTTATGATAATCGGATCAGATACTAAATGTGGTTCAAATCAATTTAAAAGCAACTCTGACTTTATCACCGCTGTAATTGAACGTTAATTAAATATTTAATGAGCTACTAACTTGCAGGAGGTTAGAATGTAGGATACACATAAACAACACTACAGACATTGTACTGTTTTTTGTTTTGCTGCTGCGTTTAACTGTTCAAAGTACAATTAAATCTTCCCAGCTATCAGGTACTGTACAGAACAGAGTTCATGTAAATGCAAAACAACTGTTTTCTCGGCTTACAATATACTTATGCACCTCAGTCAGAATGTTCTACCTTACCAGCTGCAATGCATACTATGTGTTTAGTGATGACAACCATATAAGCTTTATCTTCACCCGCACCGCGAATATCATCAAGTACTCCTGTGAAAACACTCAACAAATGACTGGCGCATGACACTGTATATGAGTTTGCTATACAGTCGGATACTGTTATGTAGAAGCATGATAGGCAATCACGATTCACGTTCATGTACATCGTTGTAACAACACTAAACGTACATGTCTGTCGTCATCAAATTTTAAAAAGCAACAAAACTAACTATTGTTCACGTACATCGTAACAAAGAAAACTACCTTGAACGGTGCCTTGTTCAAAACTATTTCCTATTTATCGTACAGCGCCGTGTCGTTATATTGGTTCTAAGAACAACGGTCAGACCTAACTGCTCCACAAAAGCTTCGCGCAGTCCCTACTACTACATAGCGACCGGTATGCCGGAATAGGTTTATCGTTTATGTGAGGGTGGCCTCAGAGACACCTTTACTGTATACCTTTCCTGAGATATGATCTTTTGTATCGCACTTAACTTTAAAGATAACATCAGTCGAGAAACGAGCACTGCCAGCAGGCACAAAATCTTCGCGAATGGGTACGACTTACGCCGCTCACTGCCTTATATGGGATAAACCATACGCCGCTCTGCATGCGACATGCATGTGGCTAGCTTGCTGAAGCATGTTCTCAGATCATATTTGTCAGCGTTTTTTTCTGAAGTGTCACTCGCTCTAATTTCACGGGCGCATCAAAGTGGATAACGATCTTTCTCGTACAGGTTCGTGACCTCAATGAAATAAAAGCTCTTTTCTCTCTTCTTACTAAAGTACAAATTGAACGACTTGTACTGTCTTGTTTATACGTCAAAATGTAACTTTCGCACGAGGCGAGAAAAAAAGCGTAACGAGTCCACATATTTTGACTATCGCCAATAAGAATAGCCTTGACCTATAATGTACCTGTTGTATTTTTCTTGCTACGCTCCGATGACCACACCTGACTCACAAACTTGTAAACAGATACTCCAGGAGAAAGTTACCGTCTATAAATAACAATCTCAATCGTGTTCATTCATAACGTCGTAGCAGTAGAACATCTTCATTCTACACTATGCTTGGCCTCCCCCATTGGCTATATGCGTATAACAACACCCCTATTCACTTTTACGTAACACCAGACAAATATGCAGACACATAATAAACCCTATAAGGCAGTTTACTACAAACAGAACAGTTGCGCAACTAATGTCCCAAGAATTTTGCGCAACCCTGATTCACCCTCACTTCTACGAAAACTGAAAAACGACTTGACCGCGGTCCAAAACACGCGAGACCAACGTGGCCATCGCATTCCTAAATATAGAAAATATCTGCTAACTGACCGGTGATAGTCGAATCTGTCTCGCCTTAGGGCAGGTTACCCTTTCATAAAAAACTACAATGTTTATTTAATTTTACAACGATCGCTACCTTATTTAGCCGTTTTAGCTCTGCTGGCCTCATTCTGAGGGGCGGCCGGCCACTCTTTTAATCCGATCGATTCGAAATGACTTAAGCAATGGCATTCAAAATCCTGTTTAAGGCATAATATCTTCTCACGCGAGGTACCCCAGCTTCCTCGGTGCCAACGCCGGTTATCTACGATCTCTATGTTTCGTGCGAGATATTCGTCGCCGCCTATTCGCTGCGGTCGGTTCATGACCGGATTAAGCGACCTCCGTCATAATCGAACGTTCTGACGTCACAAAGGCCCAGGCTCGCTTAATTAGCTGCCGCAAAACGATGTGCGGCAATAAGATCGACCAATGGGTCGTAAGCAACACCGTAGGCAACGAACATTCCCTATTTGTTATAAACATGGCATTCCTAGATCGAAGTTGACTTATGTAACCTCAAACGTCAGCGACATATGTACCAATGCGGTCCAGACAAGAGCGTGATTAAAATAAACAAACCGCGTGGCGTCTTCAGTAGAAAAAATGTTAACACGTCCTGTATTTTTTAGGCTTGGAAAAGCTGATATATAGTACTATAGGGTAAAACGGGACACTTTAAGCACACAGTATCCAAATATTCTTATCGTGTTTTAAACAATTAACAACGGTCTATGGAAGACGTGAGCATACGGTTTAATATTTCTTTAAATATTCTTTTTTTTTTCTATCAAATGGACGAGAAAATTAAATGAAAATGTGTCCCATCTTTCTCTACTCACTATACATTCTTTCGTTTTTAAGTATAGCAATTTTCAGTATTACAGCATGAAAATAGAACTCGGCGCTTGGTGAGGATCGGTTACGTAATCATCACTAGGCGGGTCATTGCAGCCCTGGATGCCGCAGATGCCCATCAACTTGCCCCGGGCACGGATGCACTAATTGCAAATACGATGCGTTCGCTCTAAAAGATCTTAAGAAGCATTATTTTTGACAGCTAGATCTGATTATTTTCTATTAATAACCTTCCTATGCACGTTGAATGTCCACATGAATTATGATATATATCTCCATCACTTCCCAGAAAAACGGCTCAGTAGATTTGGGCCGATGCTTGCATACAAAATAAACGGTCCCGGGTCTCTGTCAATCATAGTCGCTCATCTATCTCAATGCAAGTCTATAAATCAACGAAATACTGAACTTTATACTCTTCCCTACCGTCAATCTTTCAACTGCGTCTGATCTCTGATGGTTTTCCATATCTCTCCAATAAAATTATCGCCTCCCGTATCTGACAACCCGGCTTTTCTGATAACGGTGTTGCAACGTGCATATGATAGAGTCGGCCGCCGAAAAACAGTCGCCTGTGTTTTCAGCGAACCCCCTGCTATTGGTGCAAGCTTGTTTAGATTCCGAATCAATTTAGCATGCTCGAGGAGAGAGCAATATAATCTAAGATACAATCTCTGTCGCGCTATCTCCGCACGCGAAGTTTTTAACAGCCCGTTTGCCGACAAGGTCTTTACCGAGGTTAAGTTTTGATACACAGTATACCAAATACACCGCGTCGCTTCTCTTTCCTATGGCCAAAGAAACGAATTCGTTGCTCAAGTTCGCCTTTACCAAACCGGGCGTATCCTAGGCTATATTTAAATCGGTATTTTCGGATTCCGCTCGCCGAGTTATGACCCCACACAAACAGAACACGGCGAGCAGTTTATCTTTTGGCAGAATCCAACGAAGCGATTTAAATTAACAACACGCTGGGTTCATATAAGAATCAAACACAACAAGCCGTCAGGCGCTATTACAAACGAACTCTATTCAGTGAGCAAGATTCGTTGATGCATTTGTGCTGATAATAGTTCGCTGTCGATCTATATTCGTTAATATGGTATAGCTTATCCGCTTCTGCAAGTGGATCCTGACCTTACTAAACATACCGTGTTTTGTCAGGCTGCCAAAATCTGTTTTACGAGATCGTGTAACGTAAAGATTTGTTATCAGACGATCAATATTTCCTTTTTCAATCGACAGATACCGTATTTGCTAAATGTAACTCGATCGTCTGAATGAATCACACGCTTTGTAAAGTTATACTTAGACGCACTAACACGTCTGGCTTCGCTGAACTAACTTTACTGTATTCGAGATATTGTGCCAACTCTGGCATAAATCTCAGCTACTATGGGACCTCTCAGCCACTCTATAGGACCTCACCAACGTAGAGTAGAACTTAACTCTATGGTCCTCTTAAAATCAGGTGCGACATTATGCTAAAAAATTCTGCCGGTCTCCTCTTCGGTTTGATTCCTGCAACTCTCAGCGACAGCGTGGTTTTAATCCGCGTTAAATTGGTTGTTTTCCTAACTTTTTCACCCCTACATCCCTCGCCGAAAGAGAGTAGCATTTACAGTATAGGAAGCTACCGCATTACCCTTGAATAAGACGCGAGCCGTCAATTGTCTCTAAAACATCAGTCGCTTGTTTTGACTCAAAATAAACGAGTTTAGAATCGATGTTATTTCGAGACGGAGTTAAAATTTGTCGAATAAATAATCAGATTGCAGATCGAGCACGTGTGTTGCCCACTGCCGTGCAAAACTGCTCTTATCGACCGGAATTAGATGCTACAATGCATTGGAATACACGGCCTTGTGTTGTGGTATATTACCCGAGTTAGAGCTGTCACCTTCAGATCTATATTTTATATATGGTATATATAGTAGGGTGGGGGAAGATTATAGGACACCCTTTCTTTTATTTTCGCGTCCAAGTACGTAGTAAACAAAGAACATTTAAAGAATAATAAAACATCATGCCCATGATGACTCATATATAGAGCGTTGTTATTTGTTTAAAACACGATCCGAATTTTTAGCGCTAAAGGTGTCCCGTATTCCTCCACCCTACTATATTTGTTGCTGCGGCCTTACGCAAACGTTAGTTGCATTTCCGACATTTAATCTTTTGACAGAGTTTTAACAGAACACCATTAGTTATATTGCTACGTTTTCTGATACTTTTTAATATATAACCAAAAGCCTATTTTACACCCAAGTGCTACTAAAAACACAGGAAACCAAAATGCAGTACAACCATAGATATCATATATATAACTAGATAGCGCCATTGGCAAATTTTATGTCGCCATTTGGGCACGCTTGACTGCACACGTTTTGTCCCCATACGTAGCATCATAGCAACGTTGAGAGGTGTGCGCTGATTGATTTTTTGTGTTTACGAGTAATAGTATGCTTGATGCTGTTAAAATCATTCACGAATCTGTCTTGAAAATGGGAATTTGGTGTATTTACAAAGATTTTCAATAAAAAAAGAAGAAAAATCAAAGAAAAAAGTCAAACAGAAGAACTTGAGTTGGAACTAATTGGTTTTGAAAAAGTATGCTCTTCATAAGTTGTTTTCTTATTTTGTGCCCACACGTCTTTGCTGTAAATTTTTTCCCAGATGGTGAAGGCGAATACTGCAGTATTTTTTTGCAATTAATTTGACTAAACCAAAAACATAGTTATCTGTAACAGTACAGTCGAACATGTGTGAGTCCAGGCATCTGAACCATTTCAATAAATTTATATTTTGTAGTACTGCATATGCTATTCCATTTAGTAAACCATGTAAACTTTAACTATATTTGCACGCCGCTCTTCAGAAAGACCAACAACAAAAAAGTATCCAAACGGAACTTTCCAAGACTGATTGACACCCAAAGCCATTAATACAAGAGCTTCTTTGGCTACAGGAGATGAGTCATCCAATTCATTATCCCACCAAGATCAACAAACCCTCTGTATTTTGTACCATCCCATGACTGGTTGTTGTGTGGTTGTGTGGATGTAGCTTTGGCTTTTATACCTACAAATGCAATCTCAGTAAAACCTGGTTCAGCTGAGACCTTCGTATACCACTTCCGAATTTGTGCTGGATGAGGCAGAGCTAATCCGAAACATCGTCGAACGAACATGAAGCTAGGCTTTTGTTGAATAAAACTGAAGCATAAGTGCAAATGCCTTCAATTCTTTCGGATAAACATTTCCCATTCCGGATTTAAAACTATCCTTTTAAAAATTTATTTTGGCACTTCACCAAAATTTTTCTGCAGCATATTAGCACAATTCTCACTAATCATAATATTTTTCTTTATTGCACCAATTGCTTCTTTTAATGTTAAAATTTATTTTCCAGTCTTCGTGATTTTTCTTTAGTTTTATTTTAACAAGACTTAAGACTTAGCCGATTTATATTTAAGACTTAGCCGATTTATATTCTTTTGTATGTTTTTACCAAGTTCCAAATTACATTTTCCCATTGAATAACCAGCAATACTGGTTAAACAACCCATTACAGGAAGAGTCGGAAACAAAAAAAAATCCTTTTTTAACACACATACAATTCACTTCATGTTTTTCATGTTTATTTCTTTCACATTTATAAGATAATGTCAGTCACTGATATTTTGAGAATAAAGACAGAAAAGATAAGAAAATTAGCAATGCGAAACAATGCCATTGTGTAAAATACTGTGCATTAGAAATAGAAGAACTAGAGTTTTGTGTTGTCATTACACATCACAATGTATTAATATATTGCTTTGGAAGTCTCTTTTGGCAGCTCAAAAAGTTTATTTTTAAGCTTTTAAAATCGGTTTCTTTTGTCGGAAAACTTGGCTTTGTTGTATTGGTTGGGGTTCTGTAAAGAAGAACAAGAGTTTATTGATTGCAAGCTATGGCTAATCTGGTGTATATAACTACTTACTAAGTTACTAGTAAGGTAAATGGCATACAAATTGTGGTTTATTTTTACACTTAAGACATCAAGTAATTACATTATTAATTTATAGCAGTTGTTAAACAGTATCTTCAAAACAGTTCGTAATTTAACCACATCTTCTATTAAATATTTATCAATTTTACCTATATAGTTTAATAGTTACTGGTTACATTTGTTTAGTCAATCCTGCAATTTTAAATTAAAAACTCTTTACACACATTAATTCCTAACATACATGAACTACTTTAATTTTACCACTTAGCGCGAAAAAGCGGTAATGTAAACCGGCCATGTGCTTAGCCATTAAAAAGTAACGCATTTACTTTACTATTTAAATCTTTAAAACGAAGAAAAACTGCTTATACTTACTTTCTTTCGACTATATCTACACAAACTGCCTTTCCCGCTGTCTAAATTGGGGCTCAAACTGAATCACTCAAGCGTGTCCTATTTTCGCTCACTGCTGCCATTGAGTGTGATTGAGTCGCGCTCTCTAGTTATATGTATAGCTCAGTGAGTACAACTAATGGTGTACCACAGATATGCATACCATATATATTACACCACTTACTAGCATCATCAATCTTATATTTAAATAGTTTTTAAGCGCGGTATATCGAGCCCGATTTATAAAACGTATCGCTGCCATACCAAGCATAACGTATTGCACTAGAAGAGCTTTGCTAATATTAGAAAACAGTTATGGCCTATTTTACAAATACCTTTGCGCAATTGCTGACTACCACATATTCTACATTATACAAGGATGGTTTTGAACCGATACCCCGTGAGAATATTCTGTTCCCGAGAGCATTTGACCGTATATCTCGTCCCTTTTGTATATTCCAGTTTCTTTTGCAAAACCAGGAAATTTTGGGAACTGGGCCAATTTCACGGTGACTGTGCATTTCTGCTGTGCAGTCGAATCGCGTGACTGCGACCGAAATGGCATCATTAAATATCGCTACAAAACCAAACACAGATTTTGTACCCCGGCGAAACTGTAAATCGACGGCAAATTGCGCAGAGTAGGCGTGTTCAGGGGTATCTGCATTAAACAAGCGTCGCTCTTTACGCAGCAGGCATTGGTATTAAGATACCGGTAACCTCATACTATCAGAGCCGCGGTGGAAAATTCTAATGCAAATAAAGATTGACTTGTAACAATAAACGCGAGATGGCGTCCGCAGTCAGCCCGCTGCTGTTGCGTCCTGACGTTATCGCGGTGTGTACTCACGTTTTCAAAACCCACGATTAAGCAACCTTTTGCACTCTTCCACGAAAAAACGCATAAAATGGTGCAATCTGTTGCAGTGTTAGAGCTCTTTTCTCGGCATTGCGGTGGGCTGTCAGATTCGGCGCGTTTTCCTATCTAAATATAGCGTGCGAGGTGCCCGAGTTGCAGTCCGACTCAAGTCTTCGTATAAATAAACCGATGGGATCGCAAAATACCGGTGTGCCAGGCAGGCATTAGTAGAAATGGGAAATTCGCACGAAATTTCACTCACCTTTAAATGACCGCAGAAATAATTCAAACTACTGTAGATATTTAAATCACCCTCGCAAGATCCATTTTCGCCTCTTTATTTACAACGTAACTGCAAAAAATCTCTCTCCCCCTTTCCGCACAAAATTTGCACTCGCAAATTAATTTAATTACGAACAAAATACTTTCTAAAATTCCTATTCCTCGCGATTGAGCCCGAGACACACATATCCGTATATACCTCACTACAGGGAAGAGAATCACTTCTGTTTACCACAAGTACATAATAGCTCGGTCACTCTGAGTATCATGTTACAATAGCTTGAATGGTTACATCACTGTTTTCGTTCTGGCTTCGCGCGGTCCTTTGTCGTATATATTCCGCCAATGAAACACGAGGGCGTGTTTTTAAATACCCGATATCTGAATGTTGTGTTATGGTCAAACAACCTATATTTGTACATTCTTTACTCTGCAAACATTTTCGGGAACCCCAAATATAGGTGATTGATTATTACCACTCGTTAAGAACACAGACTTGTCAACAAACAAATAAACATGATGTCGCAATGATTTTCAATAAGCAAACATACATGATAAACAAGACCTAAAAGACATACATATAGAGAACTGTGGGGGAAGATGGGACACCTTAAGCACATGATATTCAAATATCCTAAACGTGTTTTAAACAATTAACAAAGGCCTATGGAAGTCGTGAGGATACAGTTTTATAATTCCTTTAATGTTCTTTGTTTACTTCTAAATGCGAAAAGAAAATTAAATGAAACTGTGTCCCATATTCCCCTTACCTTACTATATATCATTGTAGGATTTGAGTGCCTAAACACAATCATTAAATTAGCAGTTTTCAAAATACTATAACAACTTTTTTTGTTTTGTAGTTACCCAGTCTTCGGGCATGTGGTGTCGAATTTCTTTAGTAATTTATTTGGCTAGTAGTTTAGTTTTATTGTTCTTTACAAAGCAGGCATCAAGTCGCAAATACGAGTAGACGCGGTTATGAAAGACAAGGTTTTCCTTTTAGTCGACTATGTGTGTTTTTTTAATTCCACTGCTGGATACACTACATGTTATGTATAATAGGGTGGAGAAAGATGGAATGATGGAAAACCGTTTCATTCTTTTTTCTCGTCCCAATTGGTAGTAAACAAAGAACATTCAAAAAATTATAAAACCGCACGCCCAAGATGACTCATATATATATAGACCGTTGTTAATTGTTAAAACGCGATCGGAATATTTGAATATTATGTGCTAAAGGTGTCCTATCTTCCCCCACCCTAATTTAAATGTTTTTTTTGGGAAGCACGTATAGATGATTCAATAAAACAATTATTCACTTTTGCATGGCGGGGAACAACAATTGTTATAACACTGGTGTTCTATTTCATACACCCTATATGCCTGCTGACGAGTTACCAAGTATGTTACTTGGATGTGATTTTGAGGGTAATTTGTTTCTTATTAATAATTAGCTGACAGTTTAGTCCATCCTTAGGGTTTCAGTGTGTATTGTTATCATTTCCAAATAAACGAGCGTTTATTTAATTTCGAATGAAAGCTTGAAAACCGCAGTGAAATGTCTCGCTATGACGTATACCGTATAATGCATTATGAATGCAACTATATTTCACATGAGTTGTCGGGTCAACGACTCCTGTAACCCCAATATCGTATATGGTTCGATAACGGTGTATTTTGTCGTCTCATTTCCTCGCGTTCTCAATTTCATTTGCCGGTAGCATAACCGCACGTGGGTTATTTCTGTTATTGGAACTTTATATAAACAGTTCAAGTCGTGCACTTAATACATATATGGTGGGCGGTTAGACACTGACGGAGTAATTTCTTTTCAAGGAACATAATTGCACCTCTGCCGTGACGGATTTAATCCGGAATTTCTATTCTAGCCGATGCCGGTTTGTTGTTGTGATTATTTTTACACAACTGCGTGTGTAAACTTACGCACTTATGCCCGGTGCAAATAATTTGGTCTTACGCCGCAAGTAGTTGTCCGATTTTCTAATTTCGGCTTGGAAGCACTCTTTCGGTAAAAATGGCGATGACATCAGTTTTCTCGAGTTATAATTGAGCAATTATAGAGACGAGTAATCCTGGTAAACTCCATGCTACTCTGGCGCCTTCGTGTGTACGCTTTCGTCGATAGATGGGACTTGTTGGGTGGCGCCAGTCAGAACAGTGGTCTCTGCTGCACCGTTGGGCAGGTCCTGAACTTGGGTAAGACCAGTCGCATAGCTTGTGAGAGATAACCTTGACACCGATCCCGACCTCACTTGTCTGCACGAATGAAACTAAACTCGTAATAAACAATCTGAACGTATTAGGATAACCTAGTTTATAATATATAGGGTAGAGGGGATGGGACACATTCTTTCTATTTCTTGTCCCATTTAGTAGTAAACAAAGAACATTCAAAGAAATATAAAACCGTTTCCTTACGAATTCCATAGACCGTTGTTAATCGTTTAAAACATTATCAGAATTTTTTAATGTTATGTACTAAAGGTGTCCCATCTTCCTATATTACACATGGCAAGATAATATTACGCTTATGAAAATGCGGCTTGAAAATTAAGTTCCATGGCGTGTCACGCTGCACCTATCCTATTCAAAGTAGAACAGATTGTGGGTATTTTGTTATTAAGCGGAATATAGTTTCTCAACGTATATCTTTAATAAATACCCGTGGCAAGTCTGGCAAACGCCATATAACATTTTATCTAGAACGCCCCTTACTTTAAACTTGCAACACGTCATTTCCAGTTGTTAAATTAAATGTAGTAGGGCGGAGTAAACGGGAAAATTGTCACCTCTTCCCCCACCCTACTATAATAATAATTTTGCTTACACTCGTTTTTGCTTTAGTCCAGCGATGCAAGAAGTTTTCTTAAATTTACTTCTTATTTCCTTCATAAAAACACCGAACACGATCGGGTGTAGAACTGGGTTGAGGTACATGACAATGTACATCGCTGTATCTAACTGTAGAGTGGTAAAACTGTTACTTATAATTCGGGTTTAAAGGGAGGACAGGAGGTATTACATAGCGACTTGTTTGGCTGTCAAGGCTAAAGATAATGTTAATATTTAATGTTAAAACAATTTTGTGAAAAAATTGCAATTTTGTGAAAATTACAACTTTGTCAAAATTACAACTTTGTGAAAATTACAATTTTGTAAAAATTACAATTTTGTGAAAAAACTGTCTATACTAACTGGTGCTGGCGGTCCAATTGCAGGCTTTTGAAACCAGTCGTAAATCCCTTTGCCGTAGTACGGTCCCCAGCACACGAGAAATGTTAGAGTTATTAAAGTTCTCATGAGGATTGTACGATTCTTGGCTCGCTGTATCGATGCTGTGTTGACGCTTTTGCGGCGGCCCATTAACACTGTAGAAACAGTAATGAAACGCAATGCGAAAGCCCATATTAAGCATTGCATTATTACGGTTTACTTGCCAACGATTTGGAGTTATTTCGTTTTCGCAACCAGAACTAGCTACACCCATGCGCCCTCCCCATAAAATAACAATATAAAAAATTTACTGGCGCTCTAATGCTGCAATGGTTTACCACGCGGTTATGTTTAATATTCCTGTATGCTTGTGTTGTACATGCGTGTGAACCACACTGCAACAGATTTGACATCCGGTCATATTTATCCTTTTCTAAACTATTTCATCTATTTTTGACAGTTTTTGATTTTTGAAGTTATTTTTTTGTAAATTTCTAAGATATTTTTGTGAATGTAAATGTTAGAAAAAACTTGTGATATATGTTCTCCAAAGGTATTTCACCTCTGTCTCTCTCTTTCATGTTGGAAATCTCGCAAACTATAAGTGAGTAAGAAACCAGGGTACAGATCAGTGGTAGTAAGAAGCTCATGCACATTGTAAAGAAGTAGTAAGGTCGTAGTAAAGAACGGTCTTTAACAATGTTAAAGTCCACGCATTGATAAACGTTGATTCCTTCACAAGTCTCCACGGTTAGAAGGGAAAACAGTGCGCCCTGTAGACGAAAACACCAAGTAATTGAACGCGTATGTGTTTATGGTTATTCTTTCTAGTGGGGTAATGTTTTTGTTGTGTTTTTGGTTGTTTTTACGTGCTCGTTTATTATTAGTCTGCTCTCTTGTTGTAAAACACGTGTATTGCATCATGCGGTGCAAATATATTAGAATCAGTTTCCAAATCTGGGTCAAAAAGTTTTGGTTATTAGATTTGAACGCAAGATAGACAAGTGTAGCTATTGTTAGGGTTCGAACCCACTGCGATTTTATTGCAAAACCAATATACGTAATTTAGCGGCGGTCGCCGTAAGAGCTTTAAAATTGATGCAATATATAACAGGGCAACGCAATTTTAACAATGGGAAAGAAAGGCAATCGATATATCTATCGTACGACCTGCTAATAAACCTTATATCAAACACGCTTCGTTATTTGATGTCTTTTGTACGTTTGCATGTAAAATTGTTTTATTGTAGGGTAACGTATGTTACAGAGTATAACAACGCTAAAATAAGGGCTGTTGTTATAATATATTTTGCCCATACTATGATTAATAAAAAAACAAAACAATAACAATATAGTAGAGTGGGGGTAGATGGGACACCTTTTCATTTATTTTCTCATTCCATTTAGTATAGTAAACAAAGAACATTTAAAAACTTATTAAACCGTATGCTCACGACTCCCATAGACCGCTGTTAATTGTTTAAATCACGATCAGGATATCTTGATATTAGGTGCCAAAAGTGTCCCATCTTCCCCCACCCTACTATATACGTAATTCCATTAGGTTAAATTCTTATAAATAGGCTTACGCGGCTTGGCGCCTATTTTATTTTAAAGGCACGTTTGTACCAACACTTAAAGTATCTTGGTTATTACTGTTAGCATAAATATGTAAACCATTGTTACAATGGCAACGTAATATTTCATTAGATGCTACCCACCGCAGGTATGCAACATAAAAGGCTTGTCGTCCATGCAGCAAGAACCATGCAGTAACCACGCTTTCGTTGTCCTTCATGGGTTAAAGGGGATAAGATGGCAGTTACTCGGTCCATACCGATCACCTGGAATTTTAAATGATAAAGTTAGGCGTTTGTGGGGAAATGATTACTCAGGATCTGAATTGTCGATTTTTGGTGTTGTGTTACAGACAATTTATTCTTGTTACATCAAGTATAGTGGCATTAGGGAAAGGACACTTCATCATTTTATTTTCCCCTACGATTTGGTAGTACACAAAAAAAATTCAAAGATTATAAAACCGTGTCCTCACGACTCCCATATTTGTTAATTAGTTAAAAACACGATCAGAATATTTGGATATAATGCGCTAATGGTGTCCCATCTTCCCCCATCCTAATATATTAGTAAAGTGTAAGTTTCTGTATGAAACAGTGTTTTAGACATTAAATCTAAGGATTTGAAGTTGCCAAACAAGTTGGTTCTGTATAGCGTTTAAATGAGTGAAGATATTAACCGTAAATCTTCAGCGTTTTATTCATAAACACGAATCAATATAAATGCGCCGATAAAACAGGTAATTTCCATCAGCAGTCTAAACACACAGATATTTCGCTCATTAAACACAATATTTGCGCGGTCATCAATGAAGTTTAATTCCTTTGCAAAGGTTTACAAACCAGGAGGGACAGAAAAAAATCTATAGAGACCTTTACGCGTTTAGTTTATTACTGGTATTCGAAGTGCTGTGCCAAATGTCAAAATTAGCGGTACATTATAAATGCGTACCGCAGGGAAAAGTAATACACGGTAAACCAATTAAAGTCCGCCATGAATTTGATCGAACAGAGACCCGTGGTATAAATTATAAGTATATAAAATATAATACCGTCGGATAAGATGGATACCACGATCACATGATATAGTAGGATGGGAGAAGATAGGACACCTTTTCATTCTATTTTCTTGTTCCATTCGGTAGTAAACAAAGAACATTCAACGAATTATAAACCGTATTCGCACGACTCCCGTTGTTAATTGTTTAAAACACGATCAAGATATTTGGATATTATGTGTTAAAGGTGTGCTATCTTACCCCACAGTACTATACTCCACATTTCCTAATCTTGTTTTTTTTAACAAATAATAAAGCAATTTGTAAAATAAATGCGTTTATAATTCTGAAAATATTCCTTGTTTACCACCAAATTTTATCACAAAGGAGGCCATCTTACCTCAACCTACTATATTTAGGCATCACTATTGATGTGAAATGTCATTTGGTGTTTAGTTGACAGCTTTGTTTGTTCTAATCGTGTTTTCTGGAAATTGTGTTACTGGAATTTTCTTAACAACATTTTTGTTTGTTCTCGTTTAAATCGACTTATCGACAAAACAATATTTTTAATGTCCTTGTAACCACAAATATTAAAATTGACGGAATATTCAAATATGGGTAATCCCGTCTGCTTGTAATATTGGCTTTTATTATGTGAATTTAGGACCCAATTTACGCACATAATGAAAATCAATTTGTTTTCGCATTTTCCATTAATACGATTTAATTGCTAAATAAACTAGAATTTTACAATGAACCATATAATAACATTGTGGGCGATTATGTTTTTACCCATTTTAGAATATTTAATTGTCACGTTTTTTATTGCTAGGCAACATCACCAACGAGTAGTTTGTATTGTAGTAGGGTGGGGTAAGATGGGACACCCTTAGCACATAATATCCAAATATCCTGATCGTGATTCAAAAAATTAACAACCGTCCATGGAAGTGTGAGAATACGGTTTTATATATTTTTTAAATGCTATTTTACCACCAATTGGGACGAGAAATGGAATAAAAGATGTTTCCTCTTACCCCACCCTACCATATACCTTGCTTGGTATACGTCGTCTCAAAAACCGCACAGTTTTATGACCGTGTATTTATGCATAATTTCCATTTGTTTTAATTAGGGTGTCCGAGTAAGTGGGGTAAACGTCAGTGTTTGTTACTTTGTTACAATTTACTGTTAACTTGTTCATATATATTTTATTCTACAGCATAATAGGCCAGGGTAAAGATGGTGAAAGTTTTTTATTTTCTTTTAGCGGAACATTCGGTAGTAAACAATGACCATTTACGTAATTATCTATAACCGTATACGCAAGGTTCTAATGGAATGTTGTAAATTGTTTAAAACACGATCAGGAAATATAGGATTCAGGTGGCAACGGTATCCCATCTTACCCCACAGTAAAATACATTTGTTGCGTTTCGTTTATTACCCCTTATTTTGAACGCATACATCTTCCTAATTATCAAATTCAAGAAGAAGAATATACAAGTCATGTCATATGCGCGTACTGTGTCTGACAACCCACAACCAGTGTTCATCTGTCAGTTTGCTCCTCTATTTATAACTTGATTTATGCTGCTTTCGTCGCGATCCATTTGTCTTGGTTCGTCTATCGACTAAAGTGACTCAAACGACAGGAAAACTTGGGAATCTCGTTATTGCGACAGACCGTAGGGTTCAATAGTAACATGGTGGTTTATATGAACGAAACCAACAGACAGAGGTACCGAGGCGATGTAACACAGGTTCGCGCTGGCCCGTTCGCGACTTTGTTCCATTTTGTTGGATCAATACGATAACCTATGACCCTTGCATTCGTGTTTGGATTTTTAATTTCCCTTTCGTGCCTAATTTGTCGAAACTCCGGACGATCGAATACTTTGCCGGCTTGGCCAAAGTATCGACGGTCTAATTTGCTTCGGCTAGCATATTGATTAGCACAATCTTTGCCTTACGCCCATAGGGACCCTGGACGACTGTGTTTTAAAACGCAGCAAGACCCCTACGCGTCGTCCGTTTATGCCAAGTTAAACACTGCGTTTCGCCACGATTCTACGCTCTAAACCATTCTACTCTACGTGGGTGATGCCCTGCAGCTTGTCACGCCATTGGACTTGAGATTAAGCGAGAAATGGCCCATTATCCCAAACCTTTATAAACGTGGTTAAATAACAAACCAAAGGACCTCCCCTTTGTTCACTTTAAGTATACGGTTAGTGCAAATTCCATGACCCATTTGACTTACCACAACCATGAAGGAGCTCGCGTACATGCCGAACTGTTTCATCATTTGGCACAACCTGCACATGACGTCACCGGCGAGCCATTCCATGGTGGTGTTCCACACCGCGTCTATAATGAGAACTGGCGTTACTTTATAAACAAGCAGACGGAAAAATATCATTTAAAAAGAGCAGAAAAGTTTCATTTTATGTTTGAATTTAAAAAGGCGTCTTTTACGTTAGGGTTTCAGTTCTATGAGTAAACGAAAATATTGATACAAAAATTGATCGTATAACTTGCTTTGTCCTCAAGTAACGAGGCAGCGACAGTCGTGTATGATCTGTTTTACAAACCTCGTACCCAGCTACGACTCTTTACGTGTATATTTTATGGGCATTTTTTTATAGGTAGTTTTGTGGGTAAGTTTCAGGCACTTTATTATTAGTAGTATGCGGCTGACAACTTAGACAGCCGATAGGGGCCACTTGGTTAAAGCAATTGCCCCAAAATGTTGTCCAAGGATGCACACGTACATATTGGTAGCAACATGCAAGCTTCGAATCTGTGAACGAAGTCGCCGACAGGATTCGAACTTGAACCGACTGCACGATGCTTCTGTTACTTATAAATAAATACCATCTTGAGTTCTACTTACCAGAAGGCATCACGAATATTGTGTAGATCAAATCACTTAGTGCCAAATGGAACATGATAAAATGTCGGCTTTTGCTGCCCCTTAGTGACCAGAGGACGAACATGTTTCCTGCCATGCTGAGACAGAAGAGTAACCACGTGACCAAAACCCTCACCAAGTGAAGCGTGTCGAACTGAAACCATGTCTGTTGGACGAAACGGAAATGTAAACAAGTGGAAAACATTGGTTTTAAAATCAACATGCTTTTAGCAAGTTCAGCTTTGTACCAACCTGTAAGATGGTGTCGTGTGATTGGCAAAGTGGCAAAAAGGTGTTTGTTGCCGTGCTTGGGTATATCCTGTCCGCATAAGTTTGAGTGAAGGCTGCCGTAGTCATTTCTATACGACTCAGATCGTTCAACTTAATAAAACTTAACCATTATACTTACTCCTTTTCCTAGTTTTAAAATTTGAGTCGTTAAAATGTGTATACTTCCACATACATTGATTCGCTCCACAGTCATATATAAGGCAAGAGTATCACCTCTTTATTCGAAATCGTTTCGAACTACTTATAAAACACACACACCATGGCAAAGAATAACAATATATATTATGACAATAAACACTGGAAAAAAAAGCTCCACATAAACCCTAAGAACAGACACGATGCTGAAGACTGTATTAGACACGTCTTATGGTATACGACTTAACGCCAGCACCAAATTAGCTGTTTAACAACAAAGATTCTAACTGCAACAAAACTCATTAATCCAAGACACAGGTCCATTACCGTTTCTCCCTTTCACTGAAAATCATTAATTAAAAAGACAGTGTTGATTTGTAAAAACAACTTTAAACCCTCCCCCCCCTCACGAAATTCATTAAAGTTGGCGCCTAAAAACTATAACCTGAAATTGAATGTGTTCGCAAACAGTTGCCTTTTGCATGCCCTGTACCCGTGTTATGGCTATTTAGGCCAGCAGCTGGATTAATCTTTAAGAATATGCGTGTTGTTATTGGTCTTAATTACTCCTGGTTCGTTCCCTGCAGTCTGGCTAAACGTACGCGCTACCATGTAAAACAGATTACATACCCTTACGAAGTTATTACAGCTCAGCCCTGTGAAAGCGATTAGCCCTTCTTTTCGCGATTAAAAATCTCATATACGTGATTAGAAAACTCATATAGTAGCGTGGGGGAGACAAGACAATTAAGCAGATATAAAAAAATGAAATATTTTTATTACCAGTATTCTGTAACTTTTAGTTAGACTACCAAATCGGACTGTGCTGGTTTCTCTGGTGTTTGGTCCAATTAACAACTCTTTATAATCGTGAGGAAATCGATATATAGTTCTGTAAATATACTTTGTTTAAAACCAAACAAGACAAAAAAGAAAAAGAAAACATACGTCCCAACTTACCCCACCCCATACTACACATAGAACTGCACTAGCCTATATAGACATACATTTTCCAATTTTTACGTTCGAAACGTTTCAGCTATGCTTGAACGATCTGATGTTGCGTGGAATTAATTACGTTTACAGTTCATGCAAGGTTGAATTCGCCCTACTGCAACATTCCGTGTCTTGTTTCGTAATCATGTTTGGTTGTGGCTTTAAAATTGAATAGAGTCGAACGGTTGAGTAAGCGGCGAAAACCTATCAGCGTCTAAAGTGCTGCAAAAACCTATATACTCCTACATTAGTATCTAAAACAGTTTGGTCTGTGTGGGGTAAGATGGTACATTTTTGTATGTTGGGGTAAGATGGTACATTTTTGATTGTTGGGGTAAGATGGTACATATTTTCATTCTCTGAATTCGTCCCGTTTGGTAGTAAGCAAAGATAATTATATAACCGTATTAATTGTTTAAAAAATAGGATAAAAGAATAGGAAATGTGAAGTAATGTGCTAACGATATCCATCTTCACAGTGCTATATACGATTTATACGGCTATATTAACCGCTACTGCCAGAACGTGATCTGTCTTTTACATAAATACACCAGCTGTGTACATTTTCTACCTGTCAGTAAATTACTCACACCCTAAAATGCTTCAAACTACCGGTAAAGGCAATTTCTCCCTGTATATAGATATGCATAAAGAGAGAATAAGAACTACCGGTATATCCAAAACGTGAATAGGTGTTTCATAACACCTTAATTGACGGATGCGGTTACTTACACAGCAATCATTCTACCTTTTTGTTCCATTTTTCCTTGGCGTGCGGTAATCAATAAAGTACTGCGGTAGTAAATATCAACTCGTTTAAATTTAAATTCAAGACATAATTGACACCAAATATACGAAGGGCGTCTGGTTTTAATCTAAAACGAATCTAAACAACCTATATAATACTGTGGGGGAAGATGGGACTTTTTTGGAACAATATATCCAAATGTCCTGATCGTATTTTAAACAATTAACAACGGTCTATGGAAGTCGTGGGGCTACGGCTTTATAACTATTTAAATGTTCCTTGTTTAATATCGAATGAGACGATAAAATAAACGAAAAGATGTCCCATTTTCGCCCACCCTACTATATATCCACTCACCTAATCAACAAAACGCTCACTGCCCTTGATTGCCATCATAGTAAACTGCATATAAGTTAACACCCTGATACCATAACTGAACCTTCTATGACTTTGTAATACCGTCGTTTGAGATTGGCATATTACTCACGCGCTGAATGATCTGCCATTTCAATCAACTAAATGTTAAGGACGCCACAAACGTCAACTCTTTATTCCGCAATCGATTTCAACATGAAATATTTCCTCGTTCACTCGATTGGCCAATAATGTTACCGTTGGTCGTATTGAAACGCATTCAAATAGGCTCTTTGAAACTCTATATACAACGGTTCCAAGTGCAGAGAAGCATTACGTATTTTATAACGCCCACGCATAACATCGGCCTTTTATATAGCCCCTTGCTGCAGTCTTACAAGGCTATAGTATTACCCGTTTTTTCTAGTTTCTAATTGCACAATACAACACTGTTTATCTATAAATGGAAGCATTAGATAATTAAGTTATTTCCAAAGCCGCCCAAATATTTTAAGCTTGTATGAAAGTCAATAGGTTTTAGCGCCGTTGGTCGTTATACCCATCAATACTCGCAAAGCAATTATGAAGATTATACTGCATAATCGGATTTTTTTCAAGCAAGCCTAAAATTAAGTGCTCCACGTATCGCTATAGCTTCCTCAAAATCGCTATCTCTTTTGTGCGGGTTAATCCATTGCCTCAAAATGTGATTAGCGGCATTGCTTCTTACACTAAAGTGACGACTACCACATACAACACTCAGTTTTACGAAGTCCGATCCGATAAATTTTTAATTTCCGTGATACTGCATAATCCAATTTGCCAAGATTTACCTGTACATACTAACTATATACGAAGACAAGTCGCTTTTAAACCTATAGCTTGTCACATATTTATGGTCATATATCAATATTGCTTCAAATGACCGACATATCACCTGTAATATGATGCCTGCAGCGGTATAAAGAGCTTTCGGTTCGCCTGCGTGCTCTAATAGGCCTCCCTTAATTATAAACCTTATCAACTGTACATGTAGCGCATATACCGTCGACTGCATATCGCGTTGACCTTAGGGTAATTGGTCGGCGTATACTCTCGTATCAATTGCATGGAAGAGCATTGAGGTACCGTGTGAACGCATCGGGAACCCACCGTTTTACGACCTCGAACCGGTGCTTTCAAAAGAGCTGAATACAATATTTATGAAACGTTCAGTTAAGCAGACGCATTAGGCGTTAGTGTACATGCTAGGAAGCCAAAGGTTAAGTTTATGTCGACGCCACTCCTATATTTGCCTTATCATTCACGTCATACGTACGTCATTGCTTTTCGCATAAAAATCGATAACCTATCACCCTGGGAAATTTCTAATCCATGCATACCGTGTATGTATATATTCTTCATAAAAAAATTACGTTCAGTTCCTATTTAATCTAAAGGGAAAATTTGTTTTTATCAACTGCCTGCTTAATTACATGCGACCGTTTTATCAATTATTGAAACTTAATTTACATATGCCTCAGAGCACACTATTCGTATCCAGCAATTCAATTACTCTGCTGCAGTGGCGCATCGGCGCACTGTACAAACTATACCATCCTTGGTATAGATATACTTAAACAAACTGTAGTACGCAAAAAATGTTGCAAAAAACTTCAAATTATTTTAGTTTCTGACCTTGTCTGATATACACGATTAGTAGTAACTGACTTATTAACGTAACTGCGTTACGTAACGGAATTGATAAAATAGAAGTTGTTTTATGTTAAAATGTATAGAGTTGTTGCAACTCGACGCCTAAAGTGACGTCACATAACCCAATCCCAATACTTAATTAATCAATGCCAACAGTGCGGATACGACTTATCTCATGGGAGACTATTCTCATGAAAACAAACCCCCCGTTGAACGAGGTTAATGATGTCCCGTTCAGCCGATGACAGGCCCAAATCGATTCCCTTTTATCACATGACGTCACACTGCTGTCACGTGATTCTGTCCGCTATATAATTCGCCTTTTCCCTAACACAATAACTAATAACGAGAAACCACTATCGGCACTGAGACCTCGAGGTCAGTCTAGGTTCATGGCGGGCTCTTACGAGCCTTTGCCCAGCCGTCAAGTAAGCTTTTACCCGATACCGTATCGTGTACTGGTATACCAGAAAAAGGAATAAAACATAGCAAGATATCATGAACTGTTTGGTTTCTGGTTATAAAAGCAATTAGTACTACAGTAGATATAGCACCCCGCTGAAGCCTGTATATGAAGTCGGATCAGCACGGAGTCATATAATCCAACCAGCGATCCTGTATATTCAGTGGGGGCTATAAATGGTGCACCCGACGTTCGATTTGAACACGCAAAACCTTCCGACCCGACAGGCTACTATTCCGCAGAAGCCGTCCACAGCAGTTATTTATTGGACTATACCGATGTTACAAACCGACTAGCAGCCACTATGCTGCAGAAGCTGTCCGCATCTATTTAATGGACTATATGGCAATACAAGCAGGTGCAAAAGCGTCCGCGATCTGCAATACTGACTGACAAAGCAACATCGCAAACCAGGTGTGTTTTTATATTTTACGACCGTTCAACTTACGGTCCCGTCTCCCGTTTGCATTCGCTTCGAAATGGATCTATTTCTCGCGACCACGATGTCAGAAACGACCAGTTTTCCACTGCTATCACTACGCCGTGGGTATTTTTCGCCTCAACGAAAGGATATAAGACCGAGGACAAGCAGCATCCTCAACAGTCTACACAATTATCCAGTCTGCGTCAACGCCGTTCACAAGTAAAGGAAGTGCAACACGGAGAAATATCAGGTGTGCGTAACCGGTGTCTAACATAAACTCTCGCAGGGCGACCTGGGCTACAGGCGCCGACTTATTCTGCCGGCTTTGCCGGGCTAACAGCAATAAGTGATCCCATGTCCGTTTCATTATCGCACGAGCGACTTCAATGCGCACACATGTATTTTACCCCATGACCGTCCACAACTTTAATCGCTCCGAGCTACGGAGCATAATACCGCTGTTCCACCCGACCTAATTTTTGTTTATGTTCTTTCTTTGTATATCTTGCGCCATGTGTCTTTTACTTTCCTTTTTTTAGTTTTTTAATTGCCCCGCATTTGTTATTTTATCGTTATCGTTTTCTATATATATTGTAGGCGTCGAGTTTCAACAATTTATTCGGTTACATGAGACCCACATATCAATTTCTCATTGCCGAAAGGGAGGTATTGTTGCAACTCGACGCCTAAAGTGACGTCACATAACCCAATCCCAATACTTAATTAATCAATGCCAACAGTGCGGATACGACTTATCTCATGGGAGACTATTCTCATGAAAACAAACCCCCGTTGAACGAGGTTAATGATGTCCCGTTCAGCCGATGACAGGCCCAAATCGATTCCCTTTTATCACATGACGTCACACTGCTGTCACGTGATTCTGTCCGCTATATAATTCGCCTTTTCCCTAACACAATAACTAATAACGAGAAACCACTATCGGCACTGAGACCTCGAGGTCAGTCTAGGTTCATGGCGGGCTCTTACGAGCCTTTGCCCAGCCGTCAAGTAAGCTTTTACCCGATACCGTATCGTGTACTGGTATACCAGAAAAAGGAATAAAACATAGCAAGATATCATGAACTGTTTGGTTTCTGGTTATAAAAGCAATTAGTACTACAGTAGATATAGCACCCCGCTGAAGCCTGTATATGAAGTCGGATCAGCACGGAGTCATATAATCCAACCAGCGATCCTGTATATTCAGTGGGGGCTATAGAGTTGTAAAGGAAAATAAAATTTTTACATTATAACATGAAAAAAAAACTATTTTTGTTTTTAAGATCTAATTTATTTTAATATATAAACTGTAGTTAAAAATCTGGGAATATTTTTTTTACTGAACGATTTTTCGTGTTGGTTATCCTGTTAGGTAGGCATGCGCTATGGCATCGTTATTAATTAATGAGTATTTAACTGGATAAAGGCCATTTGAGAACATTATCGTCTTAAATCGATTGAGTTGTTAATCTGAATGCTGATAATTATGAATGAAATATAACACGTTCCTCGCGCGCCTCATAGCGGCGTTCATGGAAAAAGAAAATGGTCACTAAGCGGCACGCAAGCGCCAAATTGTAAAATCAACGATATTAAATTAGGCGTAATGAGAAATAGGAAACTAGGTTTTATTTTTACAGCCATTAGAGAAATTACGAGTACTGTGTACTTAAGTTTAGCTAGCTTATGTTGTATATAGGTTTTACTCGAAAATTATAGATAGTATAGGGTGGAGAAAGACGGGACATATTTATAACTTATAATATCTAAATATCCTGAACGTGTTTAAACAATTAACAACGGTCTATGGGAGTCATGAGGATACTGTTTTATATTATCTTGTTTGTTCATTGTTCACTCCCAAATAGGACAAGAAAATAGTTAATAATTACAAAGCTGTATAACTGCAGCCTTGCAACTCTAAAACAACTTGTTAATCAATTAAACACGATAAGAAAATGCGGGTTTTTGATGCCAACAGTATTCCATCTTACCCCACATTTCTGAAAGATAAAACAACACCGATAATAGCCTATAAAAACATATTTTACTTGCTTCTAATTAAAACAAGTGTTAAATTTTTTTTTTTATTATCAATATAGCGATACTACTTTATACGGTTTAATATTTTTACATGCAGTTCATTTGGCGACGTTATATAGGGTGTATATGCTTGAATCGATCAAGGGTTTTAAGTGTGCACTCAGACAGGATTAACAAGCGAACATATTCACTTGTAACAACACAACTAAATATTGGATTGCGGGGAGAAAAATAACGTTTCAACTTGTATTTTTTACCACTATTGCTTATAATTGTAAAGACCCCGTTTTATTCGAATACAAATTGGATGTAGTAGGGTGGGGGAGACGGGAAACCTTTCGCACATAATATATAAAAATCCCGATGTTTTAAACATTTAACAACGGTCTATGGGAGTTGTGAGGATACGACTTATAATTCTTTGATGTTCTTTGTTTACCACCAAAAGGGACAAGAAAATAAAATAAAAAAGTTGTCCTATCTTCTCCAAACTACCATAAAGTAGTGTGGGGTAAGATGGAATGTTTCCTGATCGTGTTTTGAGCAATTAAGACACTTTTTTCGAGCAGCAGGGCTACAGTTATCATATTATTCTGTACGTATTTTTTGTGTACTACCAAATATGAAATGAGAATGAAAAAATGTCCCATATTATCCCAACCTATTATATATCATTTTATATTTGACACCAAAACATATAAGGCTAATGAAAACTCGGAACGATTTTATCGCAGGCGAGTGTTTAAAACGACCAAGTATATCACCGAAGACTCATTCAGGCATTTTGATGTCAATTTAATTAGTTGTTGTGTCATATATTCAGGACACCCTGCTGCCTTGGGCTTGAGATAATTATCTATATTTCAAACGTACGCAACATATAGATGTTCAGTAGTTTTCCATGAGCTTGCCGTGATATTTTATAAACAGAATCGAATTCCTTAAAACCCTAATCACCGTACAGCGGCATCGAATATTGCTTTGGTGTTTAGAAATGTTTGTTTAGTGGACATTGCACTACACGATATGCAGAATCTGCATTACCGCCCTGACATTTAAAGAACCCATATTACGTCGTATCTTTGAATCGCTTCTTACTGGGATGAGAGTTTTTCAGTGCGTATTTATTGTCCCCAAAATTCTGCTTAAAAAGAGCCGCGCCAAAATGAGTTAGTGGCCATCTTCTGTATAATAGATGCAAAATAAACAGCTCAGTTGTGGCCAACCGCTATACGTCGTATAGGAATGCGTACAAGTTGTGTGAGAGTCAATCACCCGTGACCTATTCCCCTGCTCTGATTGGCTGGCACGACCCGCCGGCTATGAGATCGAGGAAAACGTTTAAGTCCCTCAAGCACACTTGGGGGGAGCAAATGCTTTTACAAACCGGGAAAAAGGTCTATGTTAATGTTGGTATAGGATGCCACTGTCGGCTTTCTTCTGTGTAATCCAGGATACCGGTCGTATAAATATGTGTCTTGTGTCTTGGGTGTACAACGTGCTCTGAAGTGTTGTCGCAGTCAAGACATTACAGTAGTGTGTGTTTGTTTCAGGTTGTAGGCAAAACTTGTACGTTAGTTTTATAGCTCTTATTGATTATATGTTGAACTCTATGCTGTTAGTTTTGTATATTACGACGCAAAGTGTGATGTTTTCTTGTTTACAGTTTAAGACAGTTGCGATAGCAGAAAAGTATAGCAGTTGTGTAAAACATAATGTGCACTTGTCGATCCTATAATCATTTACATTTCTTTAGGCGCGATATATATCTTGTTTCTTGGCGAAAAACATAACGTCCAGGGTCTCGAAAGTGTTACAACGATCCACACTGTGCGGGTGTAGTGTCGCGTTGTGCATGTTTTAGCTAATTGCATAACCGTAATGAAGCTACGTGGACCAACTTACAAGCGTAGCGCCGATGGTTTAATCAAGCGCAGTAAACAAGGTTGTCACTTTCAACTCCCAGTGGAATGAGCATTGATCGGGAAATGTACTTTTCGTAATGCATTTATTGCCGAAGTATATATTATCAAAAGCAGGTGCAGCATTTAGGTTCAATGAAGCAATTTGTTATACCCGCTCTCGGTAGATTGTGGACGTATAGTGTTCCGTCCATGGTTAGTTCTTTATTGTCTTTTTATTTTAATCTCACTCTATCGCGCTGAGTAATTTGAAACGTCCCCGCTTTTCCGCAGTCGACCGTTTTTCGTTGTTGTGTGTGCCAGACAGCACGACTGCATCAGCGCTAAGTCAGTGTTGTTAATTTGACAAACACAACGATATACGGCAGTGCGGTTAAGCAAACTGTTAGCGTGTGAAAGATCGTTATTTTATCAGGTGGGGAAAGGCGTAAGTTTCTCTCCGAAACTATATGTACAATGCACACAGTTTTGTGTGTTTACCTTTTCAGTTCAACTTAAGGGGAAAAGATAAACCGTTGTTATAGAAATTGTTCAGGGCAAACGGATTTACGTTCGCAAGCACGTGCGAACATTACCGTACATTGCTGGTTAGTGTTAATTCACTGTGAAGGTACTTTTTACCTAAAAGTCAATTTGCTTCGCAAGTTCTTCGTAAAATTCTGTTTTGGCAGCCTTCAGGCAATTATGTCTCAACGAAAGTGCTCAGGTACTGCAGGAATTGGTTGACTTATAATTCGTGGGATTAGATTAGAGGCGACTGCGTCTTTGCCTAACTTGTGCCAGAACATCGTGTTGTTTGCGCGGGTGCTGGGCGACCCTGAAAGTTTTATTGTATAAGCTGACCTACTTATGCTGATACCCTGCGTAGAGGTAGTTCCTTAGTCATTCCGGAGAGCTGGGCAGTTTTAAGACATGAGAGAGATTGTTTTCCTGCTGTAGTTTTGCCGCCAGGTTACAGTAAAGTCTCGGTGGAATATGTGTTCGTATTTTCCCTTCTAAATCGTTAGTTGATGCTATAATGTATGGATTAATCTACCCTACAGCGCGCATTGATTTTTTAGGAGAGAGTTCAGTGTTAAGAGCCGACGTTTGGAGTGCGTTTTGATGTCGACTTAATTCCCATTAATTGTTCGTTAAAAGTTAAACTTCGAGATCGGTTCCGATTTTAAAAGTTGATCGTCGATTGAAGAAAACACCCCTGTCGCCTTTTAACGATAACACGTTGCATATGTCACCAACCCCGAGTTTTCACTAAGTGCAGTATTATGACATGTTATGGCAGCTTAAAACTTTGCCTTTGGCTGTTATTAAACATACGGTAATCATAGGCCCACTGGTCAGAAGGAGAAAATCCCTTCCCTGTGTTTTGATTGGCGATAAAATAATAATTCAACCGTTAAATTATTTTTCTTTCACATTTTTCATTCGACGCTTCTCCCTGACGTCACACAATCCAGTGTTTATTTAAAGCTGGTTGCTGACGTCACGATACTCTTTCAATATCGTGTGTGACGTCATCGCGACCTATAAACCGGCCAAATCAAAATTTCATTATTCGTCGCGCGGCCTGTATGCAGTACGTTACTTATCATGGAGAAATTGTCGGCTAAGAAATTCAATACTCCGCGTTTAGAAAAAAATTCCGAAACCTCGCACCGCGATTATGATGTAACATGTCTTTTTATACACTGTTCTATGACTCGTCATGGTGCAACTTTTACCGCTATGTTATTGGCGCTAAGTACAGCGCTATTGGAACGTAACGAAGCGTTAAGTCGTCCCAACCGCAGTGCTAACTCAATGACTGTTCAATGCGGATTTTTAGTAAGTAAGCCATCATGAGTGAAGCGCCTTTTCTTAGAACGTGAATCTGATTGATTACACAACTGTAACAGTAGGGGTTCAAACACGGTTATTTACATCATAATTTATTGAAAAAAACAAAAATATTTTTGTCTTAAGTTAGCGTTTGCAGTATTTGTCGTATACAAATGGATATGAAATCGTAATAAAACAGTTTACAATGTGTTTGTGCATGCGCTTTAGCAGTTCTGCTGCTCCCATTGTCTGGCCACTAGACTTTGTTTAATATGCCATATAGGTATATTCGGCTTATCCATAGTCTATCGGCTTAGACTGTTAATACAAATGTCGCAATGCAGAGCGCAAACATATGGGCAAGTATATGTACAAGGGTCCAAACTCCACACAAAGTGCATGAACCATCAGATTATGTTTATATTTTCAAAATGTAATCGACATAATTAGTCAAATGCTTTTACGTTAGTGTCGATTCTGTAGTTTTCTCAGTCTGTTTCTTTTTCTTGTACAAACTATTTCAAGAATGTTTCAGTCAAAGTTGTTATCAGTAGTTTGTAATCTGGAATGAATTATTTAAACAACTCTTGTTTTTAACGCGCTACTCGCACCCGAATACAAATATTACAGCGATGCCCGCAGCATTGGGAAGCACCACGGCGAAACAAAAAAGCTGTTCGCGAATCACGAACGAAAATAACTATGAAAGACACAGATGAGGTGTTGTTCTTATCGCATGGCAGCTTTGGTCAGTTGCCTAAAGTGTCAATTTACAAGGGTCCCCTGTTGCGTAAATGCCCAAGGGACGAATTATCTGATTGTAAGGGATCCCTTGTCACAAAGCAGACCAACGTAAGACTATGTGCCGAAAAATACGATTTTTCTTTTTGAGCGCGACAATCTTAATAAAATGAAATAAAATAATACAGTACTGTGGGGGAAGATGGGACACTTTTAGCACATAATATTCAAATTTCAAAAAGCCGTCCACAGCAGTTATTTATTGGACTATACCGATGTTACAAACCGACTAGCAGCCACTATGCTGCAGAAGCTGTCCGCATCTATTTAATGGACTATATGGCAATACAAGCAGGTGCAAAAGCGTCCGCGATCTGCAATACTGACTGACAAAGCAACATCGCAAACCAGGTGTGTTTTTATATTTTACGACCGTTCAACTTACGGTCCCGTCTCCCGTTTGCATTCGCTTCGAAATGGATCTATTTCTCGCGACCACGATGTCAGAAACGACCAGTTTTCCACTGCTATCACTACGCCGTGGGTATTTTTCGCCTCAACGAAAGGATATAAGACCGAGGACAAGCAGCATCCTCAACAGTCTACACAATTATCCAGTCTGCGTCAACGCCGTTCACAAGTAAAGGAAGTGCAACACGGAGAAATATCAGGTGTGCGTAACCGGTGTCTAACATAAACTCTCGCAGGGCGACCTGGGCTACAGGCGCCGACTTATTCTGCCGGCTTTGCCGGGCTAACAGCAATAAGTGATCCCATGTCCGTTTCATTATCGCACGAGCGACTTCAATGCGCACACATGTATTTTACCCCATGACCGTCCACAACTTTAATCGCTCCGAGCTACGGAGCATAATACCGCTGTTCCACCCGACCTAATTTTTGTTTATGTTCTTTCTTTGTATATCTTGCGCCATGTGTCTTTTACTTTCCTTTTTTTAGTTTTTTAATTGCCCCGCATTTGTTATTTTATCGTTATCGTTTTCTATATATATTGTAGGCGTCGAGTTTCAACAATTTATTCGGTTACATGAGACCCACATATCAATTTCTCATTGCCGAAAGGGAGGTATTGTTGCAACTCGACGCCTAAAGTGACGTCACATAACCCAATCCCAATACTTAATTAATCAATGCCAACAGTGCGGATACGACTTATCTCATGGGAGACTATTCTCATGAAAACAAACCCCCCGTTGAACGAGGTTAATGATGTCCCGTTCAGCCGATGACAGGCCCAAATCGATTCCCTTTTATCACATGACGTCACACTGCTGTCACGTCTGTCCGCTATATAATTCGCCTTTTCCCTAACACAATAACTAATAACGAGAAACCACTATCGGCACTGAGACCTCGAGGTCAGTCTAGGTTCATGGCGGGCTCTTACGAGCCTTTGCCCAGCCGTCAAGTAAGCTTTTACCCGATACCGTATCGTGTACTGGTATACCAGAAAAAGGAATAAAACATAGCAAGATATCATGAACTGTTTGGTTTCTGGTTATAAAAGCAATTAGTACTACAGTAGATATAGCACCCCGCTGAAGCCTGTATATGAAGTCGGATCAGCACGGAGTCATATAATCCAACCAGCGATCCTGTATATTCAGTGGGGGCTATAGAGTTGTAAAGGAAAATAAAATTTTTACATTATAACATGAAAAAAAAACTATTTTTGTTTTTAAGATCTAATTTATTTTAATATATAAACTGTAGTTAAAAATCTGGGAATATTTTTTTTACTGAACGATTTTTCGTGTTGGTTATCCTGTTAGGTAGGCATGCGCTATGGCATCGTTATTAATTAATGAGTATTTAACTGGATAAAGGCCATTTGAGAACATTATCGTCTTAAATCGATTGAGTTGTTAATCTGAATGCTGATAATTATGAATGAAATATAACACGTTCCTCGCGCGCCTCATAGCGGCGTTCATGGAAAAAGAAAATGGTCACTAAGCGGCACGCAAGCGCCAAATTGTAAAATCAACGATATTAAATTAGGCGTAATGAGAAATAGGAAACTAGGTTTTATTTTTACAGCCATTAGAGAAATTACGAGTACTGTGTACTTAAGTTTAGCTAGCTTATGTTGTATATAGGTTTTACTCGAAAATTATAGATAGTATAGGGTGGAGAAAGACGGGACATATTTATAACTTATAATATCTAAATATCCTGAACGTGTTTAAACAATTAACAACGGTCTATGGGAGTCATGAGGATACTGTTTTATATTATCTTGTTTGTTCATTGTTCACTCCCAAATAGGACAAGAAAATAGTTAATAATTACAAAGCTGTATAACTGCAGCCTTGCAACTCTAAAACAACTTGTTAATCAATTAAACACGATAAGAAAATGCGGGTTTTTGATGCCAACAGTATTCCATCTTACCCCACATTTCTGAAAGATAAAACAACACCGATAATAGCCTATAAAAACATATTTTACTTGCTTCTAATTAAAACAAGTGTTAAATTTATTTTTTTTATTATCAATATAGCGATACTACTTTATACGGTTTAATATTTTTACATGCAGTTCATTTGGCGACGTTATATAGGGTGTATATGCTTGAATCGATCAAGGGTTTTAAGTGTGCACTCAGACAGGATTAACAAGCGAACATATTCACTTGTAACAACACAACTAAATATTGGATTGCGGGGAGAAAAATAACGTTTCAACTTGTATTTTTTTACCACTATTGCTTATAATTGTAAAGACCCCGTTTTATTCGAATACAAATTGGATGTAGTAGGGTGGGGGAGACGGGAAACCTTTCGCACATAATATATAAAAATCCCGATGTTTTAAACATTTAACAACGGTCTATGGGAGTTGTGAGGATACGACTTATAATTCTTTGATGTTCTTTGTTTACCACCAAAAGGGACAAGAAAATAAAATAAAAAAGTTGTCCTATCTTCTCCAAACTACCATAAAGTAGTGTGGGGTAAGATGGAATGTTTCCTGATCGTGTTTTGAGCAATTAAGACACTTTTTTCGAGCAGCAGGGCTACAGTTATCATATTATTCTGTACGTATTTTTTGTGTACTACCAAATATGAAATGAGAATGAAAAAATGTCCCATATTATCCCAACCTATTATATATCATTTTATATTTGACACCAAAACATATAAGGCTAATGAAAACTCGGAACGATTTTATCGCAGGCGAGTGTTTAAAACGACCAAGTATATCACCGAAGACTCATTCAGGCATTTTGATGTCAATTTAATTAGTTGTTGTGTCATATATTCAGGACACCCTGCTGCCTTGGGCTTGAGATAATTATCTATATTTCAAACGTACGCAACATATAGATGTTCAGTAGTTTTCCATGAGCTTGCCGTGATATTTTATAAACAGAATCGAATTCCTTAAAACCCTAATCACCGTACAGCGGCATCGAATATTGCTTTGGTGTTTAGAAATGTTTGTTTAGTGGACATTGCACTACACGATATGCAGAATCTGCATTACCGCCCTGACATTTAAAGAACCCATATTACGTCGTATCTTTGAATCGCTTCTTACTGGGATGAGAGTTTTTCAGTGCGTATTTATTGTCCCCAAAATTCTGCTTAAAAAGAGCCGCGCCAAAATGAGTTAGTGGCCATCTTCTGTATAATAGATGCAAAATAAACAGCTCAGTTGTGGCCAACCGCTATACGTCGTATAGGAATGCGTACAAGTTGTGTGAGAGTCAATCACCCGTGACCTATTCCCCTGCTCTGATTGGCTGGCACGACCCGCCGGCTATGAGATCGAGGAAAACGTTTAAGTCCCTCAAGCACACTTGGGGGGAGCAAATGCTTTTACAAACCGGGAAAAAGGTCTATGTTAATGTTGGTATAGGATGCCACTGTCGGCTTTCTTCTGTGTAATCCAGGATACCGGTCGTATAAATATGTGTCTTGTGTCTTGGGTGTACAACGTGCTCTGAAGTGTTGTCGCAGTCAAGACATTACAGTAGTGTGTGTTTGTTTCAGGTTGTAGGCAAAACTTGTACGTTAGTTTTATAGCTCTTATTGATTATATGTTGAACTCTATGCTGTTAGTTTTGTATATTACGACGCAAAGTGTGATGTTTTCTTGTTTACAGTTTAAGACAGTTGCGATAGCAGAAAAGTATAGCAGTTGTGTAAAACATAATGTGCACTTGTCGATCCTATAATCATTTACATTTCTTTAGGCGCGATATATATCTTGTTTCTTGGCGAAAAACATAACGTCCAGGGTCTCGAAAGTGTTACAACGATCCACACTGTGCGGGTGTAGTGTCGCGTTGTGCATGTTTTAGCTAATTGCATAACCGTAATGAAGCTACGTGGACCAACTTACAAGCGTAGCGCCGATGGTTTAATCAAGCGCAGTAAACAAGGTTGTCACTTTCAACTCCCAGTGGAATGAGCATTGATCGGGAAATGTACTTTTCGTAATGCATTTATTGCCGAAGTATATATTATCAAAAGCAGGTGCAGCATTTAGGTTCAATGAAGCAATTTGTTATACCCGCTCTCGGTAGATTGTGGACGTATAGTGTTCCGTCCATGGTTAGTTCTTTATTGTCTTTTTATTTTAATCTCACTCTATCGCGCTGAGTAATTTGAAACGTCCCCGCTTTTCCGCAGTCGACCGTTTTTCGTTGTTGTGTGTGCCAGACAGCACGACTGCATCAGCGCTAAGTCAGTGTTGTTAATTTGACAAACACAACGATATACGGCAGTGCGGTTAAGCAAACTGTTAGCGTGTGAAAGATCGTTATTTTATCAGGTGGGGAAAGGCGTAAGTTTCTCTCCGAAACTATATGTACAATGCACACAGTTTTGTGTGTTTACCTTTTCAGTTCAACTTAAGGGGAAAAGATAAACCGTTGTTATAGAAATTGTTCAGGGCAAACGGATTTACGTTCGCAAGCACGTGCGAACATTACCGTACATTGCTGGTTAGTGTTAATTCACTGTGAAGGTACTTTTTACCTAAAAGTCAATTTGCTTCGCAAGTTCTTCGTAAAATTCTGTTTTGGCAGCCTTCAGGCAATTATGTCTCAACGAAAGTGCTCAGGTACTGCAGGAATTGGTTGACTTATAATTCGTGGGATTAGATTAGAGGCGACTGCGTCTTTGCCTAACTTGTGCCAGAACATCGTGTTGTTTGCGCGGGTGCTGGGCGACCCTGAAAGTTTTATTGTATAAGCTGACCTACTTATGCTGATACCCTGCGTAGAGGTAGTTCCTTAGTCATTCCGGAGAGCTGGGCAGTTTTAAGACATGAGAGAGATTGTTTTCCTGCTGTAGTTTTGCCGCCAGGTTACAGTAAAGTCTCGGTGGAATATGTGTTCGTATTTTCCCTTCTAAATCGTTAGTTGATGCTATAATGTATGGATTAATCTACCCTACAGCGCGCATTGATTTTTTAGGAGAGAGTTCAGTGTTAAGAGCCGACGTTTGGAGTGCGTTTTGATGTCGACTTAATTCCCATTAATTGTTCGTTAAAAGTTAAACTTCGAGATCGGTTCCGATTTTAAAAGTTGATCGTCGATTGAAGAAAACACCCCTGTCGCCTTTTAACGATAACACGTTGCATATGTCACCAACCCCGAGTTTTCACTAAGTGCAGTATTATGACATGTTATGGCAGCTTAAAACTTTGCCTTTGGCTGTTATTAAACATACGGTAATCATAGGCCCACTGGTCAGAAGGAGAAAATCCCTTCCCTGTGTTTTGATTGGCGATAAAATAATAATTCAACCGTTAAATTATTTTTCTTTCACATTTTTCATTCGACGCTTCTCCCTGACGTCACACAATCCAGTGTTTATTTAAAGCTGGTTGCTGACGTCACGATACTCTTTCAATATCGTGTGTGACGTCATCGCGACCTATAAACCGGCCAAATCAAAATTTCATTATTCGTCGCGCGGCCTGTATGCAGTACGTTACTTATCATGGAGAAATTGTCGGCTAAGAAATTCAATACTCCGCGTTTAGAAAAAAATTCCGAAACCTCGCACCGCGATTATGATGTAACATGTCTTTTTATACACTGTTCTATGACTCGTCATGGTGCAACTTTTACCGCTATGTTATTGGCGCTAAGTACAGCGCTATTGGAACGTAACGAAGCGTTAAGTCGTCCCAACCGCAGTGCTAACTCAATGACTGTTCAATGCGGATTTTTAGTAAGTAAGCCATCATGAGTGAAGCGCCTTTTCTTAGAACGTGAATCTGATTGATTACACAACTGTAACAGTAGGGGTTCAAACACGGTTATTTACATCATAATTTATTGAAAAAAACAAAAATATTTTTGTCTTAAGTTAGCGTTTGCAGTATTTGTCGTATACAAATGGATATGAAATCGTAATAAAACAGTTTACAATGTGTTTGTGCATGCGCTTTAGCAGTTCTGCTGCTCCCATTGTCTGGCCACTAGACTTTGTTTAATATGCCATATAGGTATATTCGGCTTATCCATAGTCTATCGGCTTAGACTGTTAATACAAATGTCGCAATGCAGAGCGCAAACATATGGGCAAGTATATGTACAAGGGTCCAAACTCCACACAAAGTGCATGAACCATCAGATTATGTTTATATTTTCAAAATGTAATCGACATAATTAGTCAAATGCTTTTACGTTAGTGTCGATTCTGTAGTTTTCTCAGTCTGTTTCTTTTTCTTGTACAAACTATTTCAAGAATGTTTCAGTCAAAGTTGTTATCAGTAGTTTGTAATCTGGAATGAATTATTTAAACAACTCTTGTTTTTAACGCGCTACTCGCACCCGAATACAAATATTACAGCGATGCCCGCAGCATTGGGAAGCACCACGGCGAAACAAAAAAGCTGTTCGCGAATCACGAACGAAAATAACTATGAAAGACACAGATGAGGTGTTGTTCTTATCGCATGGCAGCTTTGGTCAGTTGCCTAAAGTGTCAATTTACAAGGGTCCCCTGTTGCGTAAATGCCCAAGGGACGAATTATCTGATTGTAAGGGATCCCTTGTCACAAAGCAGACCAACGTAAGACTATGTGGCGAAAAATACGATTTTTCTTTTTGAGCGCGACAATCTTAATAAAATGAAATAAAATAATACAGTACTGTGGGGGAAGATGGGACACTTTTAGCACATAATATTCAAATTTCCTGACCATGTTTTAAGCAACCAACAACGGTTTATAGGAGTCGTGAGAATAGGGTTTTATAACTTTTTGGATGTTCTTTGTTAACTACCAAATGAACTGAGAAAAAAGAATGAAAAGGTGTCCCATTTTCCTCCACCAAACTAAACGACAAACGTCATGTTATGCAAAAAAACGTGCTTAATTACCCGTTAATTCCTGTATTTTTACCGCTAATAAAATGGATTTCTTCGCTATATGTTAGACAATTAAACACCGGTAACCACAAAACAACGCAGGTCTGGTAAATAACGGCGAAACCCGGTCTGTTATGGAAAAAATATACAAATGACTTATCGGTTAAAAGGTATGCCCACGTGCGTCATCAACATTATTTTAAGTGGTACGTACCAACGGAACTCTCTTGTAAGTTTTGATAGCGATTTCAGTTATCTAATGTGTTTACATGTGCAGCTTACGGTCGATTATTATGTGCGCCCAAATCGATAGCGAGATTAGAGAAATTATTAATTAATGTCACAAAACGACCTCGGTTCAACAAATGAATGGGATTCATAAACAATGAAAACCGCGGGCCATCATATCTCTCACGAACATCATGTGATGATATTTTGCAATCTTAACGACCAACTACGACGCTCTTATCGATAGTAATTGTTACGTGATTATAATCCATCATGCGCGGGTCAAAAATTCTCCGCAGAGGAAGCAAGTGTATAGAAACATTAACAGGTGATTTTAAATGCAATCAACACCTTGCTTAATGCAAGCCTTTATGCGTTGTAGTTTAGCAGCTTTGTTGAAAACCTCCCCCCTTAACCCCTTCTTACTTTGATCGTAATTACCGATACCGCGCGGTTCAAACTCGCAGCTCGTTTTGGACTTTTGGCGATGCCTATCTAACTTTCAACGTTAATTTATTAGATTTAGATTTTGGCCGTTTTTCCCTATAGGTTTCCCAGTAGTCTATATTAAGCGGACAGCTCAGTACAAGTTGGAGTTGGTAAAGGCAAGCAACGAGAGCATACTTAAAACTGCATGCAGGGCAGATTGAAAGCAATAAACGTCCAAGTCAGCAGTCATGATTCATGATTGCCCATTAAGCTGTATTTATTCTGAACTATAAATTCAAATGTCCTTGCACGGTCACCTCTGTTCGGTATACTTAATGCATTGCCGCATAAGCGAGTTATTAAAACAGGTAAGGTCACAGCTATAGATTAGTCCAAGAGAATGTGTGACTCGTACCCTGTGACACGGTCCGGTTGTCGTAAATAGATGCTAAGTGCTAGCTGGTCGATGTAGCATGTCTATACGTTAATCGAGTTTTTGATTTACGTCCAATTTTAAATTTTCATGCGCGTTGTGCTGCTGGAGTGTTCCCAATGCCGAAATCGGGGTGCTGGGTTGGTCTTGTCGGGAAACGGTAGACGGGCATCTAAAATTCATGAGTGTTTGGTTTCGCTGTGGTCTTCTTCCCGCTTTCTCTACTGTCTTGTCTTATTGTTATTGAGCGCATTGTCTCGTAACAAATGGAAGATTCTGGATTATCGTATCACATATATTCACTTGTTGTCAATTAACCTTTTAACAAGGGTTTAATGATTGGACAGCGCGAGTAATGCGATATTGCAACACCGACAATTGCCAGCTTTATGACTTGAAAATTTATTATACAGTATATTATAGTAGGGTGGGGTAAGATGGTACAAGTTTTAACATTTAAAGAATTTTGTGTTCGTATGACTCTAAAATAGTTTTGCTAATTGTAAAAAAATGAACATAAGACATTCTGTTCTAAAAGTATCCCACTTACTTATATTTATAAATACATGGACTATAACCTTGATAGACGCAACGACATCTATTGACTCGCCCGGTAGCGCAGCGCATGCGCAAAACAAACAAGTTATGTGTGGTTAGTTGCCGATCTAACCTCTTCGCTTCGGATCATTAATGTAATTTATCGCTAATTGATTAGGCGCGAAGCAACTGTAAATTGCGGCACAGGTTACACCCTTCACGACTCTGTTTTGCTTTTTTTTTTTGGTCCTGTTATGCGACCAATACGCAGGCATATTATTATTATTATGAGACAATACGCAGGCATTATTACCCCAAGTGCCGGGTGCTGCGTTCCAAGTAACAAAATTTCGTTGTTTTCGGTGCATTTTATTTTAGTTTGAAAATCAAAAATTCCTGTTATATTTTCTTCCTACTATTTTTGTCTCGTTTATCAAGCGATTTGTCATACAGATTAACCTTACTGTTAAATTTATTTCAATCATTTTTCAAAAAATTTGGAAGCGTGTTTTTAAAAACACTGTAATTAATAATCGTTATAAACATTAGCGCTTGCATAATTGCCAAAAAAAATGATGGCATAGCGATTTTCATACAGCAAGTTCAGCGTACGCATTGCTGTACTGCGCCAGAATCAGAACTAGTTAATAGAAAGAAGTCCGCCATTCAGGAAGCAATACCGTCGCAGCAGATTGCGCGTGCCATTTTAGCGTATCAACAGCAGCGTCGAAAACAGAAACAATCATAGCAGAGCGCACTAATGAAAGGGTGCCGTACTCGCGTCGTGTTTTTCAGCTAGGTGCAGAAACGGTTCTTTTGCATGCATAGCAAAGCAGAGTTCAGTAGCCCATAGTTATGTCTTAGGTTACAGTTTCCTTTAAAGCCGCAGTTATTATTCAAGCTAGCCTTCAGGCGAGCTGCTAAACCGTACAGTCTACGCGCCTTATTAACACATAATAGAATAATATTGCGGTATAGGCCTGTACTTTAGAAGTGCTTGTTAACTGGAATACACATAATAGGTTCAAATCGGTTTCAGAGGATTGCGTTTAACTACAAAGTACAATCGTGTTTCTACAGTCAGGAGTCAGTATACGAAAGATGAAAAGTGTCTAGTGTCAAGGCTTTATATATAAACGAATTGAACTGTATAGATGTTACTACTAAATGGCAATTTACACAATTATTGTGAATTGGTTGAACATTTCAATACAGTCAAATCTGTTACAGACGCTATGCGTTAAAGTTATGGTACAGTTTAGTATTGTGATTTTAACTTGAATATGACGAAGCTATCTTAAAGGTTCGGCGCAGTTTGTCAAAAAATATTTATATATACTTAGAATCACAGTTTAGTAGATTTAGGTGTTCGACGAATGCTGTTTAATCAACAAACGTTTTAAGAGTGTGTAAAACTCAAGACAAAACGTTGTTAATGCATTTTGATTTTAATCATCACTTTACTCATGTAGGAAACCTGTCATAAGACTTGTTAGTGAGTCAAAACCTGTGTACAAATAGCTGCTTCATGGCGACAGTTAGTTCGTTAGTAACAACAACAGCCACAGTGATGGATGGTACCACCATGTCAACTCATATCACCTCTACCTTTGACATAAATGCATCTTATCATTCGCTGAACTCAACATTGGACCCAAATTCAACTTACTTTGAAAAGTGGTGTCCGTATTACCATGTACGTAATAGTAATCATTTTTAGGAGGGTACGGTACTATGGGACATGTTTTCATTCTCCTTTATAGTGGGGTTGCGGGAATGTAGTGGGGTATAGGGGAAGGGACACCATTCATTCTATTTTCTTGTCAGATTTGGTAGTAAACAAAGGATATTTACAGAACTAAATAACCAGATTCTAACACTTTTTTAAAGAGTGTTATTAATTTTTCAAAACTCGATCAGATAATTTATATTTAGGTGCTAACGGTATACCCCACCTTACTCTACAGTCAGTACCTATATATAAAGTTTTCTTTTTATTTGGAAGTGTAAACTAATAATTAAAGAGCTATTTTACCCAGTAAATAACTGCATTGAATGTTTTAAAAAAATGTATATTTTACAATAAGCAAAGTTAAATGGTTACAAATAGTAAATAAATGTGTTAACTGTCACAAAAAAAGTTTTTTTTATAGCATTCAAGGTTAAATGGTCATAAACCGCTGTGTTTTGAAAGTCACTCGTTCAGACCCACATCAAAACAGCGTTTATTCCCATTTTCACCGCACAGTGAGAAACTAAAAGTAGAAGTACGTTCAAACATGCTGTACCAAAAAAGCTGATCCCTTATAGCCCGGCAATGCGTTATTGGCAATGGGACCATCCCTCGCGAAAAGTCAACGCTAATGCGATTCCTATTAGGGCTCCCAGGGGGCTTACGCACGCCAGTGACAGCTCTACTAAAGCTAGCCTAACTGGCAATTTGCTAATACCGATCCTTACGTTGATGTACCGATTAAAGCCGGCTAGAGTATTTTAATTTGATATAACACTTGATGAATAACTTCGTTTCTCCTCACATGGATAATCTAATTTATATAAATAGGCATAACTACAACGACCTACAACAGGAAACCGCATATTTCCGATTTTATGACAGCATCATATTTTGGGAAAATATTTTCGTCCGAAATTGACAAAAACAGCATAATACTTCAAAATCTGTTTAGTGGCCATTGAAAATATTCTTTATCCGAAACGTTACTTCTGACTAATTGGTCAATAAGAAGTAATCTTTTAATTTTAAACAGTGATGCAAAAAGTTCCAAAAACACATATGGAAAAACCTCAATTAGTTTTAACGATCGTTTAAAACTCCTTAATCATTTCTTTCGCCCTTAAAGACAACTTAGGATTACGTGTTAAGTAACCATGGTTTACAGGTTAGAGCCAAAACATGTTGTCGCACAATATGTATGTGGGTTAGCTAAACAATGGTTGTTTCCCACTTTCCTATACGTCATTGGGTGTTTTAGAAAACCCATACCACTTCTGAGTCATTTGAATTGTTATAAGTGAGTATGTATATATATTCCGGCAGCACAGCACGCGTGTGTTTGCGGGCGCATAGTCGTAACATCAGATCACTATCTATTTTAAACGTGGGAGTAATTCTGCCTCCACACGACGTTTTATCGGTAAAACAGTTACTTCTTATCGATACGTAGGCAATTTATACGGCACGACAAATTCCCAACCACGGTTAGATTAAAATGTACGATTTTATGATTTGTGTCGCTGATAAATAAAGGCAACAGCTATAATATATAAGATATAGTAGGGCGGGGGAAGATGGGACACTTTTAGCACATATTATCCAAATATTCTAATCGTGTTTTAATTAATTAACAACGGTCTTTGAAAGTCGTTGTGATATAGTTTTATAATTACTTGAATGTTCTTTGTTTAGTATTTAATGGGACGAGAAATTAGAGATAGGAGATGTCCCATCTTTCCCCACCCTACTGTATCACCTTTTTATTATAGTTTTTACTATTATGTATATGTACACATATACATTTATTAGGTTTTTATTCTAGTTTTACAATCGTATAAAATATCACAAAACATATAACGATAGTTAAAATGATTGTAAAACGCGTACTAACCAGCAGAATATGCGCAAACTATAACTCCCACCATATTAACAACGTATTTACACACAAAATTATGTTTAACATGTTATACAGAAAATGCTTACTTTCAACACTATTCAACTAACGCGAGTGATTATAACATGGATCCTGTTCTTGGTCAGCACGTGTGGAAACAGCTTTGTTCTCTACTGTCTTTGCATGCGGAAGCAGAGACTTCATGTCCACGTCATCACCATGCATCTAACATTAGCTGACCTGGCGTTCACATTCTTCAGCATGCCAATGGGTAAGTCGTATTGCAAAACCTATGTAGAGACGCATGGCAGGGTGGGGTAAGATGGGACATGTTTTTATTCAGTTTTCGCATCTTTTTTGGTGGTTAACAAAGAGTATTTATAGAATTTACCCCGCTAAAACAGTTGTTAGCTGTTAAAGCACAATCAGGAAATTAATACATGATGTGCAAACGGTATCCTATTTTACCCCACAGTACTATATGAAGATGTAACACTCTTTGTGTCACATACGTCATATTCATATATACATGCGGTATATAGGCTACTTTGAACAGGTGTCAGGCGCCGCCAAGCTTATAAGTGATTATATCTGTTATAATGTAAAAGAATGTCCAACTATACATAGCTTTAGGGAGGTACGGTAAAAAGTTACCTCAGTGATATTTACACGCAGCTTATTTTAAAAACGCGGTGCGAAACACACGAGTTTTGATATAGACAGATGATTGCTAGGTAATTTGAAACGATAGTTACTTTTTTGACATTTTTGCCGCAAGGACGTTGTTAAAATACAATATAGTACTGTGGGGTAAGATGGGAACTGTCAAAACATTTCATATTTCCTAATCGTGTTTTTATTAATTTACAACGTTCTTTTCGTAAAGATATACGAATCTGTAAATACTAATCTTTTACTAGCAAATAGGACGATAAAATGTGAAAACATGTACCATTTTATCCCAACTTACTATATAGCATATATAGTAGTGTGAGGAAAGATGGGACATCTTTTCATTCCATTTTCTCGTCCCATTTTGTAGTAAACAAAGAACATTCAAAGGATTATTAAACTGTTTCCTCACGACTCCAATAGACCGTGGTTAATTGTTTAAAACACGATCAGGACATTTAGATATTAGGTGCTAAAGGTTTCCCATCTTCTCCCACGCTACTATATAATTTTTGAATCTCGTGAAGATACGGGTTTTAAAGGGTTTTAAATCTGTAAATTTTATTATTTTACCACGAAATGGGACGATAAAATAGTGAAAACATGTACCATTTTATCCCATCTTACTATATAGCATATATGAATTAAACATATCGTTTTAATATTTTAAAGTAATGAGTTATAACGTACACTTTCAGTATTTGTGAAGTCATAGTGATTCGCAAGGTCCAAGTCTGATAGTCAAACACAAAACTGTACTTTTAGAATCGAAGATATTTTCTTCTTTGCTCAGAAAGCCCATTGTTACGTATTAGTTAATGCGGTAATGGCCTTACATTCCATTATAGCCCTTAAGACTTGTAATCTTGCCTTAGCCTATAACGGTACATCGTTTTCTCGTTTCGACAGGTTCAATTAAACTGTTGTTCAAATTAATGGAACAGATTGCGGTCAGGTGTCTGAAGTATGTTTGTCAACCTTATTTTAAAAAATACCTTAAATTGCTATGAATTCACAACACCTTGAATTGTTGTTTCCTTTTAAATCTAAACCGTCTCATTCAAACCTGTGTGTGAAAGAGAATTCGTGGAACCGTATTGTTGTTTTGTTTTTACTATGTCGATATTGGCGGCTTGGACTTGACTGGTTTTCATTTAAGATTGATGAAGGGGTTTTTAAACACATAGCACCCTTGGCCGACACAATGGCACCACGCTTGATAAAAACAGTAAAGATTTGGCGAATGTCGTTTTAATTGATCTCAAGGGAAATTTACTCGAAACTTTCCGCTTCTAACTTATATACGAATCAAATGTTTTTCTAAACTTTGTAAGAAAGCAAGGACACATTTATCCGGTTTGATATATATGGGATATATATGTATACAGCACATGTCCACTTAAAAAGGTCGAATACATGACTGTATTAAAAACGTTTTTTATACAAAATCTGTTTTGATAAAACGGGATACTTCATCTGTTTTTAGTTCCTTGCCTTGATACAGTTTTTTGAACGTCACTATTTATGAACACCGATTTTTCGACATTCATTACCATTTCAAAACATTTTTGGTAGTTTGGATTGGTTGTAATTATTATATTAATAAAGGCCTAACATAACGTCTACTATATATGGTCCAGTGGTGTATTTTAGTACATATAGTGGGGTTGGGGGGTATGGGACACCTTTTTATTCTATTTTCTCTTCTCATATGGTATAAACGAAGAACATTTAAAAATTTATAAAACTGTATTCTCCCGACTTCCATATACCGTTGTAAACAAGATCAGGATATTGTGGGCAAATGATATTTTCTGGCTGCCCCATTCTAATATATATATGGTACCACGAAACAGTACGTGACGCTGGTCATAGTCGTCATTTCTGTGATCAATTTGTTGTTTACTAGGCTATTACATACTAACATCACCCTATACGTAAGCTATACGTTATGTCAGACTGTTAGTAAATACCTTGTATATTCGGTCGAATGATTATAGTGTTAAAAATGGTTATGTCTTAACAAAAATATAACTTCTGAAATCTCGTACTTTGATATAGTAGGATGGGGGAAGATGGGACACCTTCGGCGCATAATATCCGAATATCCTGATCATATTTTAAACAATTAACAACGGTCTATGAGAGTCTTGAGCATATAGTTTTATAATTCTTTGAATGTTCTATGTTTACTACCATATAGGACGAGAAAATAGAGTTAAAATGTGTCCCAACTTCCCCCATCCTACTATATATTCCTTCAATATCATGTCAGTTGTGGTTTTGGACAAAACTCAAAAAAAAGTACGAGGAAAGAAATTTCTTTAATTTATACATTTTATATACACACACATGCTGTTGGGAAGTGTTAGGCGAACTATGTTGCGAATGACATATTAGTTGATGCTGGATACTTAACTACTCGGTCGCTTGTTTTGCTCATAAGCTATAGTTATCTGTACATATGCTTATAGCTCTTTGAATTCCATCAAATTAAAGGCTTAAGTTTAATTAATTGCGGGACTTCGCGTTCTCGGAAATCCCGTAGTGACTGTTGAATTGTATACAACATGAGATAAGGACATTACCGATTCGCCAAGATAACGTGCCTGGAAAACACTTGTGCAGATCGGCGTAACATTATGCGAAATATACCGCACCCATTTATTTCAATATCGCCCTTGAAATTTGACCCGGCTTTGCTACGCTGTCGATTTTAACGATTTGAAACTTTTGCCAAATTGCCAAAAATTTCGACAGAGCTAAGATCTGTCTTATACTTCATAGAACTCGTATAGGTCGTGTAACAATACTTCCTCGTTCAGACGCAACATGGAACACAACAATGGCCTGGCTTGGGAGCGAATTCCTGTGTCGGTTATGTCAGTTTCTGAAGCAGTTTGGAATGTACATCAGCTCCTTAATGGTTGTGGTAAGTTGTTACATCCCTAATACAAACAAACGATCAAAGTTCAAATGAGTAAGCACGTATTTAACTAATTAGCATAATAATAATGTAAACAACTGTTCGACGAAAAGGGGGTACATGACCATTTAACATTTACATGACCAATAGTTTGACACTGTTGTAAAACACTAAACTAGCTGCCAAAAAGACCTCATATTCATTACTATTAAAGCTCTTGTCGCCTACCTTTGGGGAGCGACCGGTTTCAACATCTGTTGAGGTCTATGTGGTAGCACCCTTGGTGTTGGGCTAATGGGCCAACTCTGGCCTAAATCCCCATGGCGTGTCATACGTTATGACCTCACCCAAGTTAAAAGTAATAAGTAATTTATATTGGCAGTCATCAAGAAAAATCAAACATAAATTTGCATAAACAACTCGTAAGCGCACGAGGGGTAATAAAACCACTGCATAATAGACTGTGTGTTGCAACACCTGTAGTGTGCCCTGAGTTTCCGTCACGCGAGCATAAACAAGTCACTTTTATTATTAAAACATTATTATGGGTACGAACTGTGTCAGTTGCGTTTCGATTCGAACATAATACAAGAGCACTTTATATTTAAATAGGGTATAGAACCTAACAGGATATGTGTCATATATACTTAAGCCATTGTTATTGTACTGTTGCAACTCGACGCCTAAAGTGACGTCACATAACCCAATCCCAATACTTAATTAATCAATGCCAACAGTGCGGATACGACTTATCTCATGGGAGACTATTCTCATGAAAACAAACCCCCCGTTGAACGAGGTTAATGATGTCCCGTTCAGCCGATGACAGGCCCAAATCGATTCCCTTTTATCGCATGACGTCACACTGCTGTCACGTGATTCTGTCCGCTATATAATTCGCCTTTTCCCTAACACAATAACTAATAACGAGAAACCACTATCGGCACTGAGACCTCGAGGTCAGTCTAGATTCATGGCGGGCTCTTACGAGCCTTTGCCCAGCCGTCAAGTAAGCTTTTACCCGATACCGTATCGTGTACTGGTATACCAGAAAAAGGAATAAAACATAGCAAGATATCATGAACTGTTTGGTTTCTGGTTATAAAAGCAATTAGTACTACAGTAGATATAGCACCCCGCTGAAGCCTGTATATGAAGTCGGATCAGCACGGAGTCATATAACCCAACCAGCGATCCTGTATATTCAGTGGGGGCTATAAATGGTGCACCCGACGTTAGATTTGAACACGCAAAACCTTCCGACCCGACAAGCTACTATTCCACAGAAGCCGTCCACAGCAGTTATTTAATGGACTATATCGATGTTACGAACCGACTAGCAGCCACTATGCTGCAGAAGCCGTCCGCATCTATTCAATGGACTATATGGCAATACAAGCAGATGCAAAAGCGTCCGCGATCTGCAATACTGACTGACAAAGCAACATCGCAAACCAGGTGTGTTTTTATATTTTACGACCGTTCAACTTACGGTCCCGTCTCCCGTTTGCATTCGCTTCGAAATGGATCTATTTCTTGCGACCACGATGTCAGAAGCGACCAGTTTTCCACTGCTATCACTACGCCGTGGGTATTTTTTACCTCAACGAAAGGATATAAGACCGAGGACAAGCAGCATCCTCAACAGTCTACACAATTTTCCAGTCTGCGTCAATGCCGTTCACAAGTAAAGGAAGTGCAACACGGAGAAATATCAGGTGTGCGTAACCGGTGTCTAACATAAACTCTCGCAGGGCGACCTGAGCTACAGGCGCCGACTTATTCTGCCGGCTTTGCCGGGCTCACAGCAATAAGTGATCCCATGTCCGTTTCATTATCGCACGAGCGACTTCAATGCGCACACCTGTATTTTACCCCATGACCGTCCACAACTTTAATCGCTCCGAGCTACGGAGCATAATACCGCTGTTCCACCCAACCTAATTTTTGTTTATGTTCTTTCTTTGTATATCTTGCGCCATGTGTCTTTTACTTTCCTTTTTTTAGTTTTTTAATTGCCCCGCATTTGTTATTTTATCGTTATCGTTTTCTATATATATTGTAGGCGTCGAGTTTCAACAATTTATTCGGTTACATGAGACCCACATATCAATTTCTCATTGCCGAAAGGGAGGTATTGTTGCAACTCGACGCCTAAAGTGACGTCACATAACCCAATCCCAATACTTAATTAATCAATGCCAACAGTGCGGATACGACTTATCTCATGGGAGACTATTCTCATGAAAACAAACCCCCCGTTGAACGAGGTTAATGATGTCCCGTTCAGCCGATGACAGGCCCAAATCGATTCCCTTTTATCGCATGACGTCACACTGCTGTCACGTGATTCTGTCCGCTATATAATTCGCCTTTTCCCTAACACAATAACTAATAACGAGAAACCACTATCGGCACTGAGACCTCGAGGTCAGTCTAGGTTCATGGCGGGCTCTTACGAGCCTTTGCCCAGCCGTCAAGTAAGCTTTTACCCGATACCGTATCGTGTACTGGTATACCAGAAAAAGGAATAAAACATAGCAAGATATCATGAACTGTTTGGTTTCTGGTTATAAAAGCAATTAGTACTACAGTAGATATAGCACCCCGCTGAAGCCTGTATATGAAGTCGGATCAGCACGGAGTCATATAACCCAACCAGCGATCCTGTATATTCAGTGGGGGCTATAGTACCATCAATCCCGTGGTAAATGTTCTTGTCAAATGAATTTAATATTTGACAAAATATTATGCAAACATGACCAAGTACCGTGAAGTTAAACGTGGCATGCTGTATCGTGTTTTTACAAGGCTGTTTTGAATTGTGACAGCGTCCTGACAAGTTAAAATGCACAATATACTCTTGAAACTAAACGCCGTAACACGAGTTTTGGCAAAAACTCGCATTGATTACGTTGGGGTTTCGCTGGGCGCCCGAGTTGCTAGCAATGTAGCATGTATATACTCAGTACACCATCCGAGCGTAAACCGTGTCCGTATCGCTATTTAGTGGGACTTGCATACAAAGCAGCAACCTTTAAATATCATGGTATACTGTATATAGTATATAGGGTGGGGGGACGGGACTACAGGGTGGGGGGACGAAGTAACTAAATATATATTTTACAAAAAAAATGCAAAACATGATTGAATCTCAAAATGTACAGTCTGAAGCGTTTTAACTAAATGATGAAATGTAATACAGTTACATTCTTCTACTTTAGCACATAAATCTAAACATCCTGACCGTCTTTTAAACAGTAAACAATGGTCTACTCTATGCTACTCCATGGGCTTCGTAAAATAACGGTTTTATAATTATTTGAATGTTCTTTTTACTGCCAAATGGGACGAGAATATAGAATGAAAATATGTCCCATCTCCCCAATCCCACTCTATATACCATGGTACTTTATGCGCTGAAGTGTAACACTTTAACTATGCTATAGATTTTTTAATTATCAACGTCAGAAGGCCTAACAATATCTCAATGGAAAGTTGGTGGCACTTGCATGTACAAAAGCCGGAATCTTTGAAATGTAGTTTTCTGCCTAATGTAAGACTCGATTGAAATATAGGTTTTAAGATTTTTTAATCGTCAATGTCGAAATTGCTTAGGCCCAACAATATTTTCCATAAAATTTAATCTAATATTCAAAATATAGAGCATAGGCGTTTTAGAAAGCTGTTTAACCAGCTCCCACGCACGTCTTGGTGAAATTTCCTTTGTTTGTTGTGGTTTTAGCATTAAATAGCTTTGCGCGTATAACGCTAAACGATACGATAGATTAAGCGTATAATCCGTTTGCATTTTAACACATGTTGTATTCTGTATTCAGTAGCAGAACCAAGCTCATTTAGTCTTGTGAAAATCCAATCTAAACACATTATAATCGATTTATCTATTTTCATCATTTTAACTCAATTACGATGCTCAAACCCTGCTAAATAATGGTGTTCCTATAATCACACTCCGGCTGAATATTGGTTTAGATTATTTCAGAGTATTTAAATGGGTTTTAGATTAATGATACTCGAATGCAGTTCCGAAAATGCTTTTCTAAATCACACTGTAGCTAAATAACATCTTTGGATTATCTATGGGTGTTATATAGTCGTAATTCTTGTGGTTGTAAGTCATATGTGTTAGCGATCGCAAATGCAGCTAACAAATTACGTTTTATGTCAAAATAATAGCACGGTGGGGTAAGAAGGGATACCTTTAGCCCCTATATCCCATATTTCCTGATTGTGTCTTTACCCATTAACAACGCTATTTTGTAGTCGTGGGGCTACGGCTATATAAATCTGCAAATAGTCTTTTGTGTACTACCAAATGGGACGGAAAAGAAAAATGAAAACATATCGCATTTCCCCACCATACCATATCCCATTTTACCCTATAATATCCCATCTTACCCCAACGCGTCCCATCTTACCCCACCATACTACATCTCTATATTACTTTAGAGTATTTTTTCGTAACTCTAGTTGTGGTTATGGGTCGCGTATTAACCCTGAGCCGGCCAACCATAAACATCGCCTTTATTTCACATCGTCATTGGCGGTAAGCGGCTTGAAAACATGAGAACGTAGCAATGTTTTGGTGCATGCCTCTCACGCAAGCTGTCTCTATAACACTATATATGGTTCCTTATGTGAAGTTTACATTTACTTCTACCACGTCACAAAAAACGTTTGACGTCCAAAGTACTTATGGAGAAAACACTATAGCGAGTGTGAAAACAAAAATAATATTAAAAATCAGATGAATAATACCTGTTTCGTGGCCATATATAGTAAGTTGGGGTAAGATGGTCCAGGTTTTCACTCTCTTTTATCATCCCATTTGGTAGTAAGCAAAACAATTACATAATTGTATAACCGTGTCCATACAAATCTAAATAAGCGTTGTTAATTGTTAAAAGCATGATTACGAACTAATGGATATCATGTGGTATCTGTTACCACACAGTTCTATATATTTCAATATCTGTAAAAGAGGTTAGGTATAGATTTTGATCCGTGTGACATTTAAAACGCATTGTGTTTTTTTGTCCTTTAGTTAGAGCCACCACTTAAAAAGGTATAGGACCATTTCCCTGTATAAGATATAATGGACTAAAAACTACAACCAATACATGGTAGTCTGATTGTATTGATCAATGCAATGTTATTGCTGCTTGTAGAATATTTCACATTCAACAACACAGCAGTGTTTTCAAACTTTGTTCAACTCCTGGTCTGTTACTGGCAGTTTTGGCGAGTAATTTAAAAAAAGAAAATTAAAAATTCACCCTTTTGTATGAAAAATATTATTTTTTATAATAAATTAACCATTTTTTCAAAAAAAAAAGACGTTTTAATAAAAAAAATATAACAAAAAGTACCATAAAAGAAACTTTTAAAGAAAAATATTATATTTTTATTGTTTCATTGCCGATACAGCCCTTTGTAGTTTTGTCAGTGGTGAACTATTTGTAGTTAGAAAAATATTCCTTTTTATATTTCAATGCCATCACGTTTTCATGAAGTCCCTACCCTACGTTAAGCTTGACTGACGTTTCGTCAGTGATCCATGAAAAAGGTGATGACGCAAAAGGTTACAGTGGCAAATTAATTAACCGGAAAGTATGTCACAAACAGAAATAATACAACAAAAGTTAACAAAACAAAAATAAAAAGACCAGGTCATGACGCAATGTTATTTAACCCGGACATGGTATAAAGATAGTAGAGGACTCTCACGTTTGAAATGGGTATACTATTAAACTGAAAAATTCGTTGGCACAGTTTATGCCAGATTTTCTAACCGTGCTTTTAATAATCATATATAAAAATGCTCTTGAGTCGTGAGGATATACGGTTATATAGTTCTGTAAATATTCTTTGTTTATTACAATGTTATATGTAGGGGCAAAATGGGCAAATTTTCTTTCTCTTTTTTCGTCCCATTTTTTTAGTAAACGAAGAATATTTACAGAAATATATATATAACCGCAGCCCACAGACTTAAAAAAGCGTTGATAATTGTTTAAAATACGTTCAGAAAATATGGGATATGGCGCTCACGGTATCCCATCTTACCCCACACTATATATACATTTATTATGCTAAACCGTATGTGTATCTTTTAGGTTATAGCACTTGATAGAGTTTTCAGTATCCTGTCTCCAATGTCGGCAAACCAGCAACGGAAACGAACAAAGATTCTCCTCATTAGCGCATGGACACTTAGTCTTTTATGTGCAATACCTGCGGTAAGTAAAAGTCAAGGCAAAACCTTCATAATTGAGTTAACATAAGTTTCGTGTTCGGCATGTTTACGTACAATAGCATGTTTTAATTTTTAAAACAAAGAAGTGTATTTATGAACGGTGTTCTACTAGTTATATTTATAACGTGAGTGTTTACCAGTTGAAAACATGAGTATAAACACGATGTAAGAGAGATGACTGTCCTTATTTTGCAAACGGTTTTACCTGTCATATGTATATATTTTCGTTTCTTTTTTTGGTGGGGGCCAGTCGTGGTGGGGCAATGCCAGTCGTTATAGCCCATTCACTAGTTACACCTATGTATGCAATTTCGTGAGTGTTGTTTTTTTTGTATTTTCGCGTCTGTGCTGCATGGCTGACTATCAATCAAAAAGACACATAAGCCCATAGTTAGTAACAGCATAAAGGTCGAACATCGTATCATTTTATTGCGACCGACGTATTCAGCGTTATGAGTGTAAATAAATACTAAAAACGATCTAATTTTGGATAAAAATGGTGTAATTTTAAATAAAAGCTAAAATTTATGTAATTTTAAACAAAAACTAAAAATGCTGTAATTTCGGCTAAAAACGATGTAATTATAAATAAAACTAAAAACAGTTTAATTTCGTCCCTATATCTTCACATTTTTAGCTTTGATTTTTTATCATTTTTCTTGCATTTCAGTTGTTTCTCTTTTCACTGATCAAAAAACAGTTCTGTCCGGACCAGCCAATCTTCCACCAGTGCGTAGATTTCAGTCCTAACATAAACAAACAAGACTTGAAGCCATATTACTTCTTCACTATGTGTGTGAGCTTCCTTATTCCACTTTTCTTCACCGTCATCTCATATTCCTTGATCTTGTGCGAGATTAACGCCATGCAGCGGAGAGACGAAAGTGAGTGAAATATAACGTTTTTAGAATAATTTTTTGGGGGTAAATTTTAAAACAGTTGATAATTTTTTTATTTTTAACATTTCGCAAAAATTTCTTTTTATATTTCGTTGGATGAATTTATCGGGTGTAATTAACATATATAGTAAGCTCGGGTAAAAGGGTTCGTATCTTCATTCTCTTTTATCGTCCCATTTAATAGAAAACAAGGAATACTTACAGAATTATAACCGTTTTTTCAATTTCAATCGTTCTCACAATACAACAGTGCACTATATAGTAAAGCACCAAAACACTTACATATTTTAACAATATATAAAAGTTGCGGTATATCATTTTCCAGCAAAGTCAGTATGCAACGCCCTGCATACATTGTAGTAGGGTGGGGGAAGATGGGACACCTTTTCATTCTATGTTCTTGTCCCATTTGGTGGTAAACAAAGAAAATGCAAAGGATTATAAAACCGTATCCTCACGACCCCCGTAGAACGTTGTTAATTGTTCAAAACACGATCAAGATGTTCGGATAATATGGGCTAAAGGTGTCCCATTTTCCCCCACTTTACTATTTAATACCTCATGACCAGCTTTGATTATACCTTATGCATATATTTGCAGGAATTACCGGGCGCCGGGATAACAACATTGAACGAGCAAGAATGAAGACACTGGTGTTGACTTCGTTGGTTACCCTCTCATTTATTGTACTGTGGGGTCCATACTATGCCATGGGTATCTATCATTGGTTTAATCCAAGAGAGAGAGCCACATTTCCAAAAGAAGTATGTTAAATAGAACAAAACACATAACATATAGCAGGATGGGAAAGGATGGGACACCTTTTCAGTTTGTTTTCTTGTCCCATTTGGTTGTAAAGAACAGAACTACTAAAGAAATATAAAATCGTATCCTCACGACTCCAATCACCCGTTGTTAATTGTTTAAAACATGATCGGGATATTTGGATATTATGTTCTAAAGGTGTCCCGTCTTACCCCACTATACTATGTATTTAATTATCTTTAAATACACGAATTAATACTGTATAAAACAAAGAAAAGGGGATTAGCAGCAAAACGAGTTGTTCCCAACTATATGTTAATAGTTAAGCCCTTTTTGAGCAGGGTTTTTTTAAACTGTGCTGTGGCATATTGGGTTCATGAAACGGCTCAGATGCCGCGAAACTATCACTTATTTAAAAAAATCACTCATAAAGTTACATTTGTGGTAACCCAAAAGCCGGCACGGGGTGTATGAAACAGAATACCTGTGTTATAACGATTGACGTCACCTCACCAAATGAGATTATATGATAAGTTACATTCATTCAATCATTCAGATTTCGGTTGGTCTTTTTGTCCTGATGTATTTTCACCCTGCTGTACACCCGATACTTTATGGCTTCTTCATGAAGGACATACGCAAGCACTTCCTCGTCACTCTAATGCGGTGCTTTAAACTTTCCAGGTGTGTTTTGGTGTTGCATCATTACATTATGGTGGGTGGCTTATTGCGGTAACGCCTGAAAAGGGTCGGCTTCTGCGGTTGAAAGAAACCCATTTGCTTTTAATGCCGCTAAATGTGTATGCGGTGTCTGCAACGCTTTTGCAAATCGTATAAGTTAAATTTAAAAGCTGCAATGCTACGTTGGGTGTTGTTTAGGCCATTGAAATATAATATATAGGAGGGTAGGGGAAGATGAGACAACTTTTCATTTTATATTCAATAAACAAAGATCATTCAAAGAATTATAAAACCGTATTCTCTCGACTCGCTTGGAACGTTCTTAATTGTTTAAATCCCGATCAAGATATTTGGATATTATGTGCTAATGGTGTCTCATCTTACCCCACAGTTATTTGTAACTGTCCCGCGCCGTAGCATATTGGATATAATACGCATGCCTCTAACCTAGAAGTTACGGATCCAAGGCTTTTCAGCTCGTCGCTGCTATATACTGATTGTGAACGCATGTGTCTTTGAGCAAGACACTTAAACGCTAATTGCTTTGGGCCAGTAGGCCCTTTTAGGTTGTCTGTAGTCAGCAATACATTAAACGTCACCAGTCATTTTATGCAGACGTAAAGTTACAGGAAAATTCCCATTTTTCTTTTGTGCATTATATTCGACATACTGAAACGCGTGGTAAAGAGTAAAATTTGTCCTTAGCACAAGCGACATTGGTTTTCTGCTAAACCCCTATTTCCCAATGACCTTTAGTCCACCTACGCGTGCATGGCTTATAGGCATGGTACAGATATACCACAAACAGGATTGAGAAACCGCATTTAAAACTAATGGTATCCTGCTCTTTAAATATCACAAATCGTTCTGATCCCATTTATTGATTTCAAAGGGCATTTAAACGCAATAGATTAGTAGCATGCTTCGGCAATTAGAAAACAATCCAGCAAAAGCTGTAGTTTCATTATCTAAAAACAACTTGTAAGTTGAAACTTTTCTATTTAAAATTTCTTTACTTAAACATTTTTCTGCATACCCTAAACGTAAAAACATTACCGAATCGCCAATATATAAATTTAGTACACTAAACGTATTGTAGCTAACAAACTGAACGTATTTAGCTTCTATTAAGTGCCGCATGCACTGCGCTTAAAATTCGCATAAAAACTATTACAACTGGATTTAAACGATGTGCTGTAAAACAGGCTTATCTAAGGGTTCACTAAATTACCTATAAACAAAACTATTTCAGCATGACTTGTTTAAAATTATAAAATTTATTTTTTTAATTACGTGCAACAAAAAAGTATATAGATTATGTGAATGTGCGACGATAAAAAAATCCCGCTATATTGTAGGTTAGGGTAAGACGGTCCATGTTTTCTCTATTTTGTCTTCCCTTTTGGCAGCAAACAACCAAAGTTTACAGATTTGTATATCCGTATCCTGCGAGTCTTAACAACGCTATATCTTTAAAAACACGATTAGGAAATATAAAAAATACGTGTTACGGCATCATATCTAAAGCCATCACAGTGTACTGTATATGTCATTCTAATCGATTCAACCTTACCGTGGGGCTAAATATTTTGGTGACAAAAGGTATGAAAATGTATATCATTATTCTAACTTACTCCGCAAATGGATATTCCTTGTCCAAAATTTCGCTTTGCTTTGACAACCTCGAATTTGCGGTCAAATTGAAAACTAATTTTCGCGAATCGTTTTCGTTTTAATCTATGAATCTGACTCTAAAACGTTTAATCAGGAAATGGGCTTTCGGTGTTGCCGGATGTTTACGTTTCTATGATTTAAACAACGTCTTATCACTTCCTTAAATCTGGATCGCGGAAACACTGTATTTTTGGACGATCCGCTAATTTACTTGCGGTGAACCGGTCGCTAGATGGCGGCAGCAAACGAGGTTTTAATTGTTTGTTTGTTCCTTGATTCGTCACGCGAGCACTGATGGCTCAGTCAGTTTTTCCGATATACGGTTAAGATATACCAAGATATGATCCAGGTTTATTTCGCGACGGGAAAAGGTGTAAGTCCGACGTTAAAGCGGTCGGTGTCGTGTAGATTGAACTGTCATTGAACCCCGAGTTACTTCCTATAGTGTGCGGGGCACAGACGCCGATCTGCCGCCAAAGAGAAGTCGCCAGCGCCCCAGCACCGACATTCAAAACCAAACTTGCCTAACCAACATAGAGGCGAGTCGTAGTAGTGAGGAAAAATCGGATCAGTCGAACACCCTGCTTGAAAATTCCGCAACGACGTCATTCTCGGTCAAGGTGAGCGGCGGTGACGTCATGAGCTGATGACGTCACTGGCAGCACGCCTATATGCAATCTCCATCCTTATGTTCTCACACTGCAACATGATAATGAACCGCACTCTTCAAATTTCTTCTGATGCAAATTTCTTCGCTGCAATACCGGCGCACTCCATAATAATCGGTCGCTGCATGTTGTAACCACCAACGTATCAACGGGCATGCTGCGCTCGCTTGTTGTGCTTGATCGTTGTTTTGATGTGATTTGAATGGCGGGTTATAATGCTAACATGCATAACCATGGTTGTCATGTTTCTTTCAAATAATCCTTGGCTTAATTTAAGTTTACATGAAAAAATAACCAAATCGATTCCTTTTAGTTTCGCAGTAATTCTAATTCACTTCCAAACAAACGTACACTCATATTTTAAGTTCTTCATTTACCCTTCTTAGAATACCAGCATCCCGCCGAGCCTCTGAGAAGTTCGGGTCTTGCCAGCGCCACCTGCCGGAAGGAAATCCTCACCCTCGTGCCGGGCGAGCAGCTAGCTCACCTCTCCTCAGTCCTGTAACGGAACGTACTGTGTTGCGCGCCACCAGCGTCCCCTTTATAAATGCCGGGAAATGCAACAAAAACAACAACAGACAGGAAATATTTCTTCAAGTTCCACCAACAAACGGAGAGCTTTCGACTAAGCGCTGTTGTGACGAACGAGTATGACGTCATCGTGACGTCACCATGACGTAATCATCCTGGTTCAACTATACTGCGGAAGCTTATACCTTTATCAAAGGCGTGGCAGTCCGACCACACCGGCTTCCCTCCGTGCGTGTCGCCATAATGGTACCTGGAAAACAACATGCGATGTGATGTTCATTATATGTTTTCAACGCATACGTAGTGATATTTTTAAGGTGTTTGAAGAGGCAAAACGATCCCTTATATTCTTCCAATTGGCGCTTAATACTATCGTTCCAAATTTTAAAAGAAAATCCGACAAAGTTCATTAAAAATTATAGGTTGGGGGGAGATGGGACACCTTTTCATTCTGTTTTCTTAATCTATTTGGTAGTAAACAAGAACATTTAAAGAATTTTAAAACCGTAACCTTACAACTCCCATATACCGTTGTAAATTGTTTAAAACAGGATATTTAGATATTATGTTCCAAAGGTGTCCCGTCTTCCCCCACCCTACTATTTAATCACATAAGACAAACCTTAAGAATACACTGCACACGTACTAGATACGCTACGTTCGCCAGCCATACGTTTTCTGTGCAATACCTTGCTTGTAATTATATCCCATACTAAAATGTCCCAGCGAGTAAATGCAGAAGTTCCACCCGTTGTAAATTGTTACCGGGACATCCCCATTTGTGATCCCAACAGCACTCGAATTTATTCGTCCCCATTTCTGTTTCTGTTTCATTCCTTTACTTTTGCTTCAACGGAAAATTGAACGACATTTACTCTTCTATGTTTTACGAGTTCAATTTGCAGCATTCGTCAATAGTTTCACTTCTTGTTGTTATTTATTAGGGTGGGGGAAGATGGAACACCTTTTCACCCTATTTTCTCGTCTCATTTGGTAGTAAACAAAGAACATTCAAAGAATTGTAAAACCGTATCCTCACGACACCCATAGACCGTTGTAAATTGTTGAGAACACATTTATGATATTAGGATATTATATGGCGTCCCATCTTACCCCAACCTACTAAACATTTATATTGAATCCTTATTTTTAACATCTAAACGTCAACAGTCCGCTAACTATTAATAACGTTGCCGAATCCGCAACTTTATAAATACTTCCTTAAATGTAGCTGTTTCACTTCTTACTAATTCGTCTTAGCATTATATAGGCCGATAGCCGTATATTATAATTCTACTCCATTCTATATGGGTGAGGTTCTACGGCAAGGCACGCCAGGGGTCCTGGAATTTAGGCCAGAATTTGCCCATTATGAATTGGCCATTTTTTAAATACCTAATCCATGGCCCATTACCCAAACACTCACATTATAGTTACTGCTGGTATGCACCGCTTGCCACACTAGAATAATCCCGCATTGTTTTAAATTAACTTTTCGCGTCACAGGTGTATACGATGTTCCCATATTGTCGTCCGGGAAATGCTTTCAGTAAAATATTAACTTTGTATTTTGCGTCGATACAGTCGTGTAATGCCGTGCCAAATAAATACGCATTCAATGTGCACAGGGCTGTCCATACCTCAACTGAAATGCAATCGCGACGTGTAAGTTGACCCGATTAAAAAAGGAAATGGTAAACATCTTCGTTTTAAAGGTAAATTATGTTTAAATGAATCAATGTAACTTTTTATCCTCGTGTGGCGGGAACGACCGTCGTTATAACAGCAGCACGGGTGTCCTTTTTCATACACTTCCTGCTGCCTGTGAATTACCATGTATACCAACTTTGTGGGTGATTTTTTTATTGCGACAATTTAGGAGACAAATAGGGGTACTTTTATTCCGAAAACCGCCATCGATATTGGTTTACGTGTTACAGCAATAGTGCACACCTTGAATTTTGGCTGCTTTAGTGCAAGTATAGCTTAATTCTAGTACTTTTACATTTTAATTCAAATTTAAAGTACGCATCTGACAACGTGACGAAAAGTAATTCCAATGTCATTTGACAATTCTGTGAGGTTTTACGTTTTCGAAGACCAAATTGAAGTAAAGGTCGAAATATTTTAAAACCATCGGGTTAAAAGGTCTTCGAACGTAACGGACATTCATTACAGCAAGGCGGGCTCGTTTTTAGGACGTAAAAATGTCGGTTTAAGATTTAAAGAGTTTGTTTGTTTTGGTCATCGGATATAGTAAGGTCGTGACGTCACGGTGGTCAAAATGGTCGTTTGTGACGTAGGTGGCCGCTAAGGATAACTGGACTAAATATATATAGTAGAGTAGGGGAATATGGGACACCTTTAGCACATAATATTTAAATGTTCTAATCGAGTTTTAAAGAATTAACAATGGAAGTCAACGAAAGTCGTGAGGATAGGGTTTTATAATTCTTTGAATGTTCTTGCTTTACCACCAAATGGGACGAGACTAAAGAATAAACAGGTGTCCATCTTCCCCGACCCTACTGTATTTCAAATTATACGTGGTAGCAATAGCAATAGAATTAACCAAGACGCCCATTAAACTTGCTATTTGCCGTGTCAGAAGATGGCTAAGAAAACATAGTTTAGTTTATTGACCTGTCATCGGCGAATGGTCGTAAAACTCGCCACCATCAAACCACTGCCATTAAAAATCTGCTGGTGGCCGGTTCCATTCAGTCAAGGAATTTCAGTCGCAATCTCGCCTTTTAAATAATTTATCTTAAGCTGGCTAATATATATAGTAGGGTGGGGGGCGGGACACCTTTAGCATATAATATCTAAATATCTCGATCGTGTTTTAAACAATTAACAACGGTCTGTAGGAGCCGTGATGAGAATCTGTTTTTATAATTCGTTGACTGTTCTTTGTTTACTACCAAGTGTGACGAGAAAATAGCTTAAAAAGTTGTCCTAACTCTTTCCACCCTACCGCATGCTAATTGATTTTACCAGCTCGGTTTAGATTTTTTCTTCAGTGGCCGTGAGTTATCCAAACCGCTAGATTAGAATGATTGCTGCTGCAAATTCGGTTGGTGATTCAGACGCGAGGCATGCCAGGTTTTACTGGATTATAGACGCTCTGATAAGCATCTGCTAGCACTACAGTGGTTATATGGTTGCAAGCGGTAATGGTGTGCAAGAAGACGCGGTTGCAGATATAGAACCAGTCCTGTTTGGCAAAAACTACGGCTTAGCGTAAACCTATGCTTATAGTAATTTGCTAGGTGAGGGCGTGTTTGGTTTTTCTTCGACTTGGCTAATTGCCATAATGCTGCAGGTGCCTTTGAAAAACATCGCTAATATCTTAACCCTTGCTACGCAGCTTGTGTATTTGAGCGTACGTTATAAAGGATCACGGTCAAAACAAATAGATTGAAGTTTACAGTCTGTCAAATTGAGGTCCCACCCTTGTTATAACAAGCGCTTACAATTGGCTGGAGAAACATGAACGCTTCATGTTCAAACGGTTAGCAGGACAATGCGCATACTGTTGGTAAAATCTCCCCTGTGTATCGCGGTAGGGCCGCATTGGAGTAAAAATTATAATTCAGCACTTCGGTGGGCGAAGGTCGGTCAACAGAGTGTATTATTCGAACTAAAATGAAGTAAATTATACGGTTGATATTCATAAATTTGTCGTTACATCACCCCGACTAAAGTTAATTTGCGTATTTGCGGAAGTAGCTTTCGATAAAATGTGTTATAAAGTCACGAAACCTATGTTTTAAACTTTTTATGATTTTTATCGTTGCCTAATTCACCCCGGAAGTCACTTTAGAACTTCATGTCTGGAGATGAGAATTTGGGAAAAGATAATCAATTCATGAATTTATCGTACGAAAACACTTTATGTACAAAAAAACTCCAAAAATAGTAGTGTAAACTTTAATTGTACCCGCGTATAGAAATGACCCAATAGTTATGTCAGCGTGACTTTTCTATATGGCGTACCATGGCCCACTTATAACTCCCGACACGACTTTATATTTGACCATTGGTAGCTATGAGAAATCCGCACAGCAGTACTTTAAATAGCGTGACTTTAGCAGTGTATTATCAACGTGACTTATACAGCACTTTTAACTCCCAAACCGATTCTTAGTTTTTTTGCCATTTTACTAGCGAAAAATCCGCATGCTATAGGTCCGAAGTGGTTTTGCACTTAGACCTCGGATGCATGGTGTGTGCAGTTTAGACAGGTTCATAGCAAGGTCAGACTACGTCTGCCGTGCGAGAGTGGTTTTGTTGCGTATTAGGATACGTCCAGGCACCGAAGGGTAGCTTATCAGCTGAATTTGTGATTTGCGGTGCCCGCACCCTGCTATAGCTTGAGCGAGGTTCGGAGACAAGAGGAAAAAACGATGGAAGTTTGTTTCTTACTCTTGCTGTGTTTTTCGTAATCAACTTGATTTAAAAATTATAAAGGTGTTACTCACAGAGAATTGTGTATAATGTTAGACGTCTTAGGTGTTGCAATGTTTCGTTTCGTGATATATACCATGCTTCTAGGACTGTGCAAAGGTAGGTAACGGAATGTGCTGGTGAATGGTAGACCTAGTTTTAAACATCGTTAAAGAAATCCGAACGCCAAATTCAAAGTACTTTTTTTTACCTTTGAACATAGTAAACTGCAAATAAATATTTTAAAGTGGGATCGAGAAGATGGGACACCCTTTCATTCTATTTTGTTGTCCCATTTGGGAGAACATTCAAACAATTGTAAAACCGTATATCCTTACGGCACTTATATAGAATGTTGTTAATTGTTTGAAACACAATTAGGATGTATGCATAATATGTCCTAAACGTGTCCCGTCTTCCCCCACCCAACTATATATGCAACAAAACTTTCAATATTTCGACGTTCTAAAAATACGTTTTCTAAGCAGTTACGTCGCAGGCCATATAGTTGCGATAATGAGCCAAATCTGGTCTAAATCCCATGGTTCCTGTCGTGTCTCGCTGCAGGGTCTCATCCATGTAGATTACTACACAATAAAATATAATCTCACTGAGAAATAGTTAAAATGTTACGGTCCCCCGTTTAAATATTTTTATAGAATTTTGTATCTTTAAGACCACTGATTTTCGCTTATTATTATTATCTATTCTGTAAGGGCGATGATCTTCACAGTGACACGCCGTAGGATTTAAACTATATAGCTGGCCCATTATTCCGTCCCTTCAAACCGTAATATTTTTACCGTTTTTTTGTTTAAAAAATAAAAATGTAAATGAAATAACAATATTTTACCGTTTCTTTTGCAAAAAAATAAAATTATCAACAGATTATCCAAGGAACTATTTCTAGGTGAACTACTTTGCGATGATTTCTCGTGCTTCTTTGGAGGTGTGTGCAATTTCACTTCGCCAACCGATTCCCACTGCGCATGCCCGGAAATGACGTGTAACAGCGGGATGCCGGACGTGGAAGTTTGTGGCGATGATGACGTCACATATGCTAATTATTGCGATCTGGAACGTCGAAGATGTTTAACACAGAGGACAATCTATATACAAAGCGTTGGGGCTTGTGAAGGTACGTAAATAAAATAAAGGTATTGTAGGGTGGGGTAAAATGGAACATATTTCTACTTTTCTATAATTAAGTCCCACTTTGTACTAAACAAAGAATATATACAAAACTATAAAACCGTATCCTCACGACTTTTAAATAACGTTGTTAACTTTTCAAAACAGAAACATGAAAAAGGCCATAAGGGGATTTAGGTGCTAACGGTATACTAATTGAACCCACAGTACTATAACCCATTTAGCCTCGCGTAAAAAACGTTCGTTATAACACGGGTTTTATATTAATGTGTAAACAAAGTAACGACATGTGTTATGAAGTAATAGCCAAATCTGGCCTAAATCCCAGGTCTTCGACAAGCACTTTGCGCATAAAATAGAACGATAAGTGTAAGAGGTTTCAATGACCATTGTAATCCCCTTTACATTTAATCCAACCCATATGAACTCTGCTGGCCGACTGAATTATGCAGTTTATTTTAATATATAGTAGGGCAGGGGGAAGATGGAACACTTTTTCATTCTACTTTCTCGTATCATTTAGTAGCAAACAAAGAACATTCAAAGAATTATAAAACCGTATCCTCACGACTCCCATAGGTTAATATTAATTGTTTAAAACGCGATCAGGATATTTGGATATTATGTGCTAAAGGTGTACTGTCTTCTCCCACCATATATATTTAGGTATACGCAAAGAAAGTAAACATCAATTTTGTAAACCACTAACCAATTTTAAATTTTTACATTGTGTCACTTGTTTATTCCAAACTCATATAGTTTTTAAGCGCTAGGTTGGTTTGACCTTATGGTATTTCGCTCATTAGCAATACTTGTTTTGGTTTCTTCAAGAGGTTTCTAAGTACTGTTGACTGCGGTTTATTGCGCCTTGGGAATATTTGTGGTTTGCTCCCAAATTTTACCGCTTGTGGCAATACTTCTTGGAAGTCATTCATTTCTAAGGATTTTTTTGGTACTTGTTTACTCCCACTGGTTCCTTATGGCTTTTTAAAAATCTAATTCGTTAGTTCTATATTACACAAAAGGTAAAATATTTTCCCGAAATATTTACCCACAAATTTAGGTGAACGGTAACTCGTAAGCAGCAGGAGGTGTAAGAAACAGGGCACCTGTTTTATAACGACTGTCGTTGCTCCACCACGTAAGAATAAATAAGTTACATTCACTCATTTATTCATAATTTACCTTTAAAATACGAAAGATACCTTCGCGAATAAAATGCTTAAAAACCCGTAAACCTTTAGATTAGTATAGGGTTTTAAAATTCGATTTTTTATGCAACATATGGTTGGTTAAATTCGTAGGTTGTCGCAACGTAAATCTAGCATTTGTTTTCTCAATACGGGTGGCATTTAACGCTCACGTTTACTCCCCAAGTAGTTTATGAATCAACGCCCGTTTCGTTTCAAATGTCGAAGATTGGGTCTGGTTAACTTCGTACGACCTTACTGAGGTATTTAGTCGTTTCATTTAGTAGACTTGCACCGCAACATTTCAGTGTGCGTCTAATTGGTTTCCTATAAAGGTCTACGCGAAGAACATCGACTTGACGCCCTTGTTTGACAGCTTTAAGACTCACGTCACGGCGTGTTGTTATACGTCGGAAGAACACACCGCATCGTTTAACAATGCGGTTACGATAATGATCGCGAAAATAGAACGCACCGCGTGATTCATATTAGTTGCTGAGGTCAGCGCTATGTGTTTTTGAGCATTATTACGTCCATAGTGATAAAGCACTAATACGCGGCTAGACTCGTATTGATAGCTCCTGTCGCCGTTTTGTCATTTACCAACTGGGGTTCTGTCGCGAGATTACGGGTATTAGCCAGCCTGCTTGGTTGCTGATAGCGGTCGTCTGTAATATAATGCACCAGACAGCTTGAATAACCCACACATTTGTACATCTGCTTGGATTTGAGTTCTGAAATCAACAAATAGTAGGGTGGGGTAAGACGGAACACCTTTAGCACCCAATAACCAAATATCTTTAGCGTGTTTTAAACAATTTACAACGGTCTATGGGAGTCATGAGTATAGAGTTCCCTCTTATATTACAGTTGAGTACTTTCGTAACAGAGTAGGGGGGTAATATGGGACGTGTTTTTATACTTTTTTCTCCACGCAGTTGGTAGTAAACAAAAGATTGACAAAACAAATACCCGCATTATATTTACTCCAAAAAATGTTGTGAAAAACACGATCAGGAAATACAGGATTTATGTGCTGTCGGAACCCCACCTTACCCCAAAGTACTATATCACATTACCACAATGGATACGTAACTGTTTTGTGTAAAAAGTTAACATGGCTGTTTTCTTTAAGCTGTTGGAACATGTACGACAAAGTACGACTGCATGCCAAACGCTGAGTGCTTAAGAGGGGAATGCATTTGCATCGAATGCCCCGACGTCTCGGCTAGAAGAGTGTACTACAACGGTAGACCTGGCCATGGCCGTACTTCGCGTTTGGTTAAGAGGAGCTCTGTTTGTGGCACCGACGGTGTCACTTACGCGTCACCCTGTCACTTAAGATATGTCGCCTGCAAGAAGGAAATCCCGCTCGAAATTTTACGGAGAGGAGTTTGTCGTCACGACAGTGAGTTAATATGAAACCCTATACCTTTATCTTACTGCAATTATTTTGACGGATTTTGTATTCTTAAAGCTCAGAATACAAAATCCCCATTTACAGCGTGTCAAAATAGTTGAGGTCTAAATGGAATACCGGATGGCGATAAAATCAGCGTTCCGGTTATTAAATATATTAAGTGTTCTATCCAGCACTTCTCATTTTTGCAAGGTACAATTTTCCGCTGGTTTTTGCGCCGTGTTTATAAAACTTAACATGGAACAAACAACAGATCTAGTTAAACCGCAGCACGCCCATGTAACAAGATTGTATCCTAAAGCTGACAAACCAATCTGATTTCAATTAATTATTCAATCGTTTGTTGGTATAGTGGGTTGGGGGAAGATGGGACACCTTTAGCACATTATATCCAAATATCCCGATGGTGTTTTAAACAATTACCAACGGTCTACGATTTTATAATTCTTTGAATGTTCTTTGTTTACCACCAAATGGGACGAAATAATATAATAAAAAGGTGTCCCATCTTCCCCTATTCTACTATATAGCTGGATTTCAAACTACAGCAAACGTCTGTTATTGTTTGATTAACAAGGTGTTGTGTAAAGACAAAAACAGAAACTAATTACACCTAGATTACACATTTATGATTTAGGAGACATTTTTACCCCGTCGTATATCTGCTATCACCTGTTTTTTACACCTGGGCCAACATTTTTCAAGGTTGATAAATATTGGGAATTTTAATTGTGCTGTACAAAGGGCACTATATTTCACAACTCATTGCACGCCATGTCGCTGAAGGAACGTATTTTATAAAATTAAAAAGATTCATGCATTACAGCATGCGAGAGTCGCATGCATAAAGAATACCTATATATATAAAAGCTATATGAGAATGTATTACGGCCTAATATTTCTATGAAAACCGAGGTTCCTTTATCAATGTATATATGTGGCGTCCGAGTGAGTTTTCTGCCCCATTTTTTTATTTCTAAATGTAAAACAGGTCTAAAATGGCCTAAACTTTGTAGCTTTTGAATTGGTGTGTATCAGTCCTTTTATATGATTTTTTACAACATTTTAAAAGCTTCTTTTAACGTAGAAAATTTAACAGGGCGCTCTGTGGCTACATCAGGCAGAGCTCTAACCGATGTTGAGCTGCTTGACACTCGCGTGTCATCAAGATCCAATATACAACTTGTCAACTGTTCAATTATTAAGTTTAACCATTGCGTTTCTCGAAGACACCCAAGGCTCTACTATATGGGAGAATATGAGATCACAGGACAAACGCATCTCAATGCTTCTGTTTATGCTTTAAGAACCCCAGGGTGAGTGCGTTTTTTTTTATAATTTCCTATTTTTTCATCTTTTTTCGTTATTTGCAACCACACCTTTAAGAACGCCAGGGTTAAGGCATTTCCTTTTTTTTTTATTTGCAACAAGAAAGTCTAAGTTCTCCGCTTTTTACTTAAACGTTGCTCCACCTTTTTGGCGCCACTTTGTTTCTTCCGCGACTCCTTCTGACCTAGAGGTTATGAGTCCGGGCCTCGAAGCTGGTGCTATTGTTGTGGGCTAGTGTGACTTTAGGCAAGATACGTTTCAAACCAGTTTTTTTAACTCACAAAATGCTATGTGTTTACTCATAAACCAGCACGAAATGTGTGAATCAGAACACCATGTAAAACGACTGCCATATTGCTCCACCACGCGAGCATAAACAGGTTACATTATTCGTCTTGACCAATAAGACTGTGTCTGTGTGCTTTTGAGTACTGTACCGTGGGTACATACCGTATATGACTGTAGACCTCGATATGTGTGGGAAGAAATATAATAGCCACAAATTGATTTACGTTGTTCTTTCAATATTACCAGGTCAGTTAATCCCTCAAGTGAGAGTCAACTCTTCGATTATCCAGTTTTCCTCTCCCGCTTCAAAGCAAGTCGTCAGAAACCAGGCGGATGGCTGGTGGGGTCAAAGGTAACGTGTTTTGACGAATAGTTTTCAGGAGATTTTGGTGCGTATTTTAAAACGCAAAGACGTTTAATGCATTCAGCGTAATGACCAATTTGATACATATACTTTATTCCCTAGCGTGGTATTTGCAAAGGTATGCATGCATGTAAAGTTTAAACCTTTAAAATGCGCAGCAGTCGCAATAAAGTGAAACTTTTAAACTTAAATTGAAACAGCGACTAAAAGGGAATTATACCAGCAAAACAACAGTCATTAAAACAAATATAAAATCAAATAAAACTTCCGTAGACCGCTGTTTTTTGTTTAAAACACAATCAGATTTTTGGATATTATCTGCTTAAGGTATCCCCTCTCCCCCACCCTACTATAATACTAAACCCATATTACAGTAAAAGAAATCTCATTCGAGAAACTCTCAACAATATAGCCATATGTGGTTGTGATTACTCTCTTTTCATTCCACAATCATGTAAATAATTTTTCGACTACACGCTTGTGTAACATTTGTGCTGATTTATGTTCCGCTTAAGCAGATTGGCAGTCGGAAGGGCTGGCTGGGTGTTGCAGATCCAGCCTTGAACCCAAAGGACGTGACAGGCAAATGGAGGTCAACGACAAAAGGGTCGCAACGATCATGGAGAGCAGAACCCACTATTAGTGTTGAATGCAAGAAATTAAATGAGGAGACAGGTAAACGTGTGGTGCCTGATAAAGGAGATGTCTTGTAAAATAATGTTTTTTTTTGTATTATGTTGTAGTAGTATGGGGGAAGATGGGACACCTTTTCATTCTCTTTTTTACACCCCATTTGGTAGTAAACATTCAAAGATTTATTAAACCGTACCTAGCGACTCCTATTGACCGTTCTTGATTGTTTAAAAAACGACCAGGATGTTTGGTACTATGTGCTCAAGGTGTCCCACCTTACCCGACAGTATTATATGTCTTAAGTGACATATTATATAAGTCAAAAATTAGGCGCTTGTTTCGTAACCGTAGGATACAAGGTTGAATGCTCGAAATAGTGACACCATTGATAGCTTTAGCGTCCTTATTGGACAATACACTTTCCGGACATTGCTCCAATCCAATGGTTCCTAATAAGTTGTAGCACATATTGGATGCCCGTGTAACGGGCCAACTCTATATAATAAATCTTATTGCCCATAGTTGCAACGTTGTAGGAGCTCAGAGAAGAATGATGTTCATTTAATAGAAGGTCCTGCTGTGACGCACAGCACCTAGTGTATATGACAAAGTTTTCCCGTTGCTCCAAACAAGTCCTGTACCAAATCATGCCCCACCAGCTAAAGTGTTATACCGCGTATGAACCTTATGTCAAAGCCTTCTCAAGGGTAGTCAAAAACTAATAGCACGTCTCTTAAAAGTAATTTAACAAGAAAGCACATATCTTCGTATTTGTCTTCCTTAGAACCAGCATGTGAAGATCATTTTAACCTAAATTTACCTTTGAAATCAAATTGGCAACGAAGTTATCCAAGAAAACCAATTTATGTTCTCAAATTCATACGAGTTACGAAGAAAGGGAACTACAGACCACGAAGAAAATTCACACGTATGACAAAATTGTTTATACTTGGTGTTAAAAATTTAACAGATGTTTGCAGTTCAAATTTCTACGACTTCGAAATGGAGACGGTTCAGTGCGTATCAAATTAAAATCACAACGGAAAGAGATTCGTGTGGAGTGCCAATGCTTGCAGACAGGGTGGGACCATTTTTAAAATGTAGTTGGCGTGATTACTGGAACAAGACAATTATTATAGTAGGGTGGGATAAGATAGGAGATGTTTTCATTATATTTTTCTTGTCTTAGGATATTTGGACTATGTGCTAAAGGTGTCCCATATTACCCCGCAGAACTACAAAACCTCTGTGTTTAAAACGGCTTACAACTACCGTAAACTGTGTTGCGACGAACTTATTTATTTCACGCATTTTTCCGATAGAATTGTTTGTTTTGTGATCTTAAAGGACCGATGGCAAGAAAAATTGCCGGAAAGTCTCTCTTCAGATTTACCTGGCACCATAACACCATATACAAACTAAAAATGTTTATTTGTATTTCTTTTGCTAATCTAATTCATGTTTTGATAAGTAGAAATCAAAGTCCACACACACGCAACATTGTGGTGGAAAGGTTTTGTTCCACAAAAACAAATCAAAGAAAATGTTGAGACAGAAAATACGATTTAAAGCTCCGTTTGACGGATGTGTTTGGTTTCGGTAAGTAATTTAAACTTTTTGGGGTAGGGGTACGACACAAAAGTTATGTAAAAAAATACGTTTGTCTTCTTTTTTCTAAATGCAATTTTTTTACCTTGTTTTTTAACAACAGAGTTTCGGTTGTGTCTGTAAAAAGGTTTATGTATGAAGATGACAATCTAGTTCGGAAAATTTGTGCAAAACACCGTTGACAAAGACGTTTTTAAAATTGTCTTGCTTTTTGCTGCTTCATATTCGCCATGCAAAATGTGGATTAAGCTTGGGGGTGTTTATCACGCCGAAAAGGAAATAGTAGGCTATATATGTGCCATGGCTGTAGGAAGTGTGTGGCACTACTTTTAAGGAGTTTGAACAAACTTACCCGTTTTCTGTTGCTTATTTTTATCTGTAAACTTGGTTTCTTGCCCTTTTATTGTTTTTATTCTTCTTGAACGCACTGTAAAATATTCCCGCTTGTCTTGCATGCTTCAGTCTATAAACAAGCTGTTTGTCAGAGTTTTTCAATATTTGTGCACTCTTTTGATTGTATGTATAGAAAATGTGTTTTGTGTGAAATAGGTGAGTTTTCAACTTTTATTCATTTAATTCTGCAGTTGTAAAACAAAGGATCAGACGTTTTGTTCGGGTAGAATGTGGATATGCAACCAGAATAGGCATAAAATATATCTTTACCATAAAAAGGGAATGTATGCCCTTAAATCATTCACATTTGGGTTTGAGAGGTACCAAAATGGAAATATTAAAATAACAATTGGTGCCATACTGATTTATACGCCAGTCATACAAATGTCAAAAACGTAATGCTGATATACAATCATTCTATATTGAGGCCCCGTTTTTTAAAAAGGTAAATAAATACTTTAGTGACGGACTGGAATACTACCTGTCATCTGTTTTTAGTGACAAACCGACTGTACAAATTTGATGTTGGTATGTTGTTTTGGTTTGTTTACCTCTGGTGTTGGGATACAGGTTTGTTTATTGTCTATTGCATTGTAATGTTTAATTTGTAAAGAACCGCCATTGAGTCCAAATAACCAGATTATAATGTTATATACTCGTCAATAATAGTAAAACAAACCTCTTTAAGCTATTTCCGTGCGTATGAAAATGCAATGCACAAACTGTATATACGTGTATAATGCATTAAAGGTAATTAAAACCGGTATGTAGGATTTAGTGTTAACACTTTTAAGCAATGTCTATCAATATATTTACATTTGGTTAATTAGTAAACAGATGTTCTACATTTTGCTTTATTTGTTTACTAGTCTGCCATAACGCGCAAATATACTTATGTGTTAAAATAACATAGGCACTGACACTGTATTATCTTGCAGAAAATTAGGTTATATTAAAATGGCTGGATACAACAATAAATATGGGGTTTATAAAGGTACAGAGAATCCGGTTGTTAAACATGAAAAATACCTTATTGCCATGGAAAAGCAGAACAAGTTTTTACGAAAGATTAACATGAAAGACAAAATGCAGGAAAAACGCGAAAAACTTGAAGCAGGTTTTTCACTTTATGTTAATGGAGCAAATGCAGTTTCTACTGGGACAAAACAGCAAGCAATGAAGACGCCAAGGACTTTTCGTGCCAAAACTGCCGAACCAGATGCCCTTGCATCTCCACCACCTATGGAGGATATTGTAGGGAAAGAATATACACGCTCAAATACTGCTCCAGAAAAGCGGAGGAAATTCTGGGGACAACGATCTGTTCATATTTTAGATGAGACCGGGACCAAGTTGGAGCTAGAAAGATATGACCAGGATTATTCGGAGGACTTTGAAGATGTAGATGCTTCTGTAGCATTTGAATTGAACTCTCTGGGGTCTTTAGATGACAGTATAAAAGAGGAGATCGGAGATCAAAATGCGACTGACCAAAATCTTGAGGTTGCTAAGTTTAATGATAGCATTTCTTCTGCTGAGGTTATTGCAGAAGAGATTATAAACATGAGTTTCGATGGAGCGAATGATAACATCTCTGTTCTTGGGGAAGCAAAGGCTTACCCTGATAAAAATCCGTTAAATGAAACGTTTTTAGTAGAAAAACCAACTTTGGAAGATAAAATAAATAAAAACAAGCCTGAAAAATTGGGTGTTGAAAGAAATTGTTCTCCTGTTGTTCAGTTAGAAAAGAAGTGTTTAAAAGTTGAAGATAAAACTAGAACGAAAACACCTAAACCTGAAGATGCAAAGCATTCATCTCCAAAGCGGTCACAGATTTCAAGCCGTGGTGAAAAAGCAAAGAGAAATTGGCTTGAAGAAAGCTGGAATAGTCTTGATAGGTTCAATCATTCACATCTCGGCAGGATACAAAACATGGGGAAAGAATTGGAAGAAATTTTGGAAAGTATGTCCATTGAGCAAGAGGAAGATGTAGAAAATACCAACACTGAAGACTTTGACTCCAATGATGATGGTTTTGAAATCCCTCTCTTGCCAGGTGGTAAAGAACTTGTCATTAATATCCACTCAACATGGGGCGACAAGCATTATGTAGGGCTTAATGGCATTGAGGTTTTTTCCAAGGATGGTAATTTAGCAAAGGTGTCAAAAATCTCTGCAGAACCACCGGATATTAATATTTTGCCTGGTTATCACAACGACCCGCGTACTTTTACTAACCTTGTAAATGGAGTCAATCAAACTTGCGATGATATTAATATGTGGTTAGCACCCTACACTGCAGGTGCGTCTCATCTTGTTCGTCTCACATTTCCCGAGTTTACCCAAATCGCTGCAATACGTATCTGGAATTATAACAAATCTCGTATACACAGCCACAGAGGGGCAAGAGATATTACCATTGCTTTGGATGATAGCGTTATCTTCTGTGGAGAAATCAAGAAAGCATCTGGAGTGGCTACTGGAGGAATGGATAGTTTTGGAGACAACATCCTTTTTACAGTTGACGATAATATTCTGGAAAAAATCGCAGAGAATGATTCATCTTTTCCGGACGATGCTCATATGCTCCAAGTTGGAGACTTTTCGCGGCAAGTTACGAAAAGACCAACGACTGGAGACAAAGTGGTTGATGTGAAAAGGGATCGTCCATTTACCTCTACAGTTAGGCAGAGTGTCAATTCTGTGGTGTTGGATAGAACTGGGACGTACTGCGCAAAATGCTTGAAGCTTCGTATATTGTCCAACTGGGGTGGCGGCTTTGTTGGTCTGGTTGGGATACAGGTCCTTGGGGAAGAGAATGAATTAATTCCTCTTGATCTGCACTCGATACAGCTAGTAGCATGTGAATATTTGGGGTCTGGAGATACCTGTAGTGTTAATCGAGTTTTAAATGGAACCAATATCACTATGGATGAAATGCATATGTGGAGGATTCCATTTAATGGCCAACCATGTGTTATTTCCATCAATTTCGTTCAAGCTGTTCAAATCACTGGGTTTAGGGTGTGGAACTATAATGCTAGTTTCGAAGATACGTACTCAGGCATCAAAGAAGTGATGGTGGAGCTTGATGGGCAAGCTTTTACTAGAAACTCGTTTGTTTTACGAAGAGCACCCGGTCATGTACATTATGACTTTGCCCAGGACGTTCTATTCGAAACAGAGAAACCGAAAACGAACACAAAACCTTCTGTGAAACAAGATCAAAAACAAACTGGTCCCACCAGATCCCGCAGCGATTCATACGAGACACCAAATGCACCAACTGGATTTGTTTATAAATTTGAGCTTCTAGACACATGGGGCGATTTATACTACGTTGGGTTAAATGGTATTAAGCTGTACGATGAACATGGTCAACTAATAAAACTGACGGAAAATGAAATCGCTGCCTTCCCTTCTAGTGTAAATATCCTCGATCAAACGTTAGACGACGTACGGACACCTGATAAGTTGATCAATGGAGTCAATGATACAATGGACGGCAGAAACATGTGGCTATCCCCTGTCCTTCCCAACCAAGTTAACTTTATTTACATTGTTTTTGATTTCCCGGTCACTGTTTCCAAAATCAAGATCTGGAACTACTCCAAAACTGCTTCAAGAGGCGTAAAGACGATTGCTATCCTCGTGGATGACCTTTTAATCTACAGTGGATTCCTCCAACCTTGCAACCCACATGCCAAACACATACAACCCCACACTGTACAGTTTAACGACCACGAAGCTACAGAAACTTCAACCCAGGCTCCAGATCTTCACCAAGACATTCAGTTCACAAACAACAACCGAGTGATTTCAGCAAAGCATCGTAAAGCCGTCGACCAGGACTTGAGGCCAATGACAGCCATGCGGCCAAGTCAAAAAATCTTTAAAGCGAGATTTTAACAGATGTTTTTTGGAATTAAATTTGATAGAAAATTATTTATAAATTTGCAATTAAAGTTTTTGTCCGAGTATCCATATTTTGGTGCAAGTGGTGCTGTTTTTCTCAAATTTTATATTTATTTCGTTGTTTTTTGTAACTTACTGATTAAAGGCCCAAAATTGTAATTGTTAATTTGCAAGAAATAATTATTGTTTACTGTTACTAACTTACTATGTGTAATGGTACTGAAACAACCTAACTCTAATGCATTTGACCAATGCCACAATATTAAAATGTGTCACAGGTGTAAATGTTTAGGTGCATTAAGTTAATGTTAATTGAACAATAATATATAACTTAACAAACAATGTCAATTTGGTATGTTAATCTTTAACTTAACTTATACTCTACTTCATATGGATTCCATAATATGACTGTGATATTTAAATTCATATATTTTCTCTTCTGTGAAATTGAGGTGCATGCATTTAAATAAGCACACGTTATATAGTAGGATTGGGGAAAATGGGATACCGGTTCTATTTTCTCATCCCATTTGGTCCTAAACAAAGAAAATTCAAAGATTTATAAAACCATATCCTCAAAACTTCCAAAGATCGTTGTTAATTGTTTAAAACACAATCAAGATATTTGAATATTATGTGCTAAATAAAGGTGTCCCATCTTCTCCCACCCCACTACATTATACTTTTTCAATTTTGTCCAATTCATATGTTTTTTTAATTGCACTTTCAACTCTGTATGTATGGTTTATAATTGTAACTTTTTGTAATTTAAACTCAGCGGTGCAGCCAGAACACTGTTCTTTTGGTATTCAGGCTTATTGTTTTCAAGTCTATTATTTCCATGCATAATTAATATATACTGGACCTACCGATAAAGGGGTCAACGTGCTACTGTGCAAAATGCAAATTTTATTAAATTTACCATTAAACTAGTACAGCAACAAAAAGTTTATTTTTCTACTGTCTTCACATTCTGTGACATGAGCTCTTTAACACGCGAGATATAAAATCTCCTTTTTTGTTGCAAACCGAAATATTTTTGGCAACTTTTTAAGTTATTGTACTGTATTATTTTTAGGATTTGGTAATGGAGTGTTAGGTAAAGGGTAAAAACACTAAGAAAAAGATATGACTCATCCTGGCTTAGCTCCTACTGTTACACGAATGTTACATGATAAGTTGTACGAGAAGAGAAAAGTTGCCGCTTTGGAAATTGAAAAGTAAGTTCAGAACTTAAACTGTTTTGGGCTATCATAGGTGTACAGCTTCTCTATTTTTAATTTTCCTAGTTCTCGTTCTATTATCTCAGCTTTAGCTATTCGTACCAGGCCTATTTTCATTTTGTAGTTGCCCTTTTGGCATAAATATTAATGTAAGACTTATTGTAATGAATGGGCTTCCACATTGGACATCCTTATGTAGTTTATGCCCCCCAAAATGTTCGTTACAAAAATCATGTTTATTTTGTGTACCAGAAGAGCAGTTTAAAAATATTATAGAGACTAGAGTATATAAATATTAGATACGTTGAGGCAAAAACCAAAGAGCTTTTCTCAAACATTGCCAAAATGTTTCTTATGTCCAACAGCATACAAAATTGTAAAAAAGACACTTTTGAAAAAATGTGACATAAGCTGCTATGGTTTTACCTCAACGGTATATTCCTTACTAATTGTTTTCTGTGGAAAAAGAAACCTCTGTATTATTTATACATATTATATCTATTTAGTTAAATCAATTTTGGGCTATTTATATGTCATATGGTTTTAAGAATTTCTTTCATTAATATTCAGACTGGTAAAGACCTACACAAGTAATGAAAACACCCAGGATATTCAACGGGTAATTTCTCTGCTTGCTGCGGAGTTTACCCTCTCACAAAACTCACATAGTAGAAAAGGTGGATTGATAGGCTTGGCAGCATGTGCAATTGCATTAGGAAATCAGGTATAAAATAATAATACATATATAATATATATATATAAATATATAATGAATAAATAGGCTTATACTTTACTTTGGATTTTTAGACTGATGGTTGTAGCATTGAATAATATTTGAATGTAACACATTTGTCGTTGCATGGCGGGCAATGATAGTCATTATAGCATGGGTGTTTTTTATACATCTCTTGGCCGCTTAAAAGTTACCACGTGGGAAACTTTGTGGGTAATTTTATTGAACTGTGTGCCAAAGACTCTATATTGAGAATCAATGATATTTGTCTGAATTAAACCAGATGGTATACTAATACTTGGTAGGCTAGTGGACATTGGATTATTTAACTTATATTTTGTATTGGACATTAGGCTGTAATATGTAACTGTTTTCTGCAGCATATCCATTTTAATTTTTAAAATTGGACAGCAATAAATTTTAATTTTCAAAATGTTTATAATTCAAGTTTTCTGTAACTTGCAATGATATAGCCTATATAAAACCAGTGTATTGATATTCCTTTTCTAAATTTGTTGCATTACTGTTTCTACAGCACATCCAACCCCACCTTGAGAGTTTGATCAAACCTGTGTTAATTTGCTCATCTGACCCAGATAGTAGAATGCGATACTTTGCATGCGAATCACTTTACAATATTGTTAAAGTATCAAGAGCCGACACTTTACCATATTTCAGTGAATTATTCGATGCTCTGAGCAAGGCATGTTAATTTAACTTCTAGTTATAATTAAAGCCTATATTTTCTAAAAATTGCAATCAAAACCAAGTTATTCAGGAATCAGGGAAATAGTGCATAGAATTCAAAATTTAAAATAGGTTTTTGACATTTTTTATTGTTTAAAATTTAGTTAACTATTGATTGACTCTGGACCACTTAACTTTTAAGTAAGTAAAGACCATTGGCTCTTAGCCTTTCCTTGTTTCGTTATGTTTACTTAGTGTTAAACTTTGTACAATATTAATACGTTACGCATACCCTGTTTATATTACATGTGGTCTTAAGTTTTAATCTTATTTTTTGTTTCAGTTGTCAGCAGATCCTGATCCCAATGTAAGAAACGGCTCAGATTTGTTGGATCGATTGTTAAAGGTAACTTATGGTTTGGATTTATTCTGTTAATGCTGTTTATGTTGTAGCTAATAATAAATTTAAGACTTTTAAAAGACACATTGGGTATTAGCTAGCTACTAGTAATGCAGTAGCCTACTAGTAGCCAATAACATCAGTAGCCTCCTATGGAAAAATTCAGAGGCATCAAAGTTTCAGTGACCAATGGCTCTTTTAAAAGACCTAATGAGTGTGTTCTATAGAAAGTATTTAATTATGCATCGACTGTCTATAGTCTTTACCACTCTCTAAGCTCAAACGTATAGAATCACACATGAAATATTTTTTTTTTCATAATCATCTGTAATATAGCCTAAACATTTTAATATTGTATTTAGAAATTAGAACGACAGGATGACACAATGCAATTATTAACCGAAATGCCATTTATTTTCTGGCTTCTCAATACATCCTATCAAATACTGACAATCAAATGTTATTTCATTTTAAAAACTGACATTAAATTCAATAATTTATTTTTTCTATCTAGGACATAGTGACTGAGACCCCCACATTTGACGTGACAGCCTTTGTTTCCCTTCTGCGTGAGCGAATGTACACGAAGAAACAATTTACTCGTCGTTTCCTTGTGCAGTGGCTCAAGTGTGTCATGTCGATCCCGGAGGTTGACATCCTTGTCTTCCTCCCTGAGCTCCTTGATCCTCTCCTCCTCATCTTGGGTGATCCAAGCAAAGAGATAAGGAATATGTGAGAATTTTTTCCAATTTATTTTTTTTGTAACTTTTTTTAAATTTTAAAAGTTAAAATAACATGGTTCATTATGACATGCTCTCACCAAGTAACACAGCCAGAAAAATAGAAAGTTTGACCTTTTTTTTAATAAAACATTTTTTCAGCTGCCTTTTAATATAAAATGTTCATGTTTTTGTGTTCATTTATACCCCCACAAAACAGTTTTTTATCTTACTTACACTATTCATTCACACTATTATGCCTCATTATATTATTAACATTGATTTTACTTACTTATTATTTAGGTAGGCCGCAGGTATACCCAACCTCATCTTTATATTGTTAATATTCTAATCAACTAATAGTTTTCAAACTATGCTGTAATTCCATTAAGTTCAAATTACACTCAGGTGTCAGAGCACCCTTGGAGAATTTCAAACAATGATTCAAAAATCTCCGGATAAAGTGGATTTTAACAACATGGCAAACATCATTATCACTCACAGCCAATCTGAAGGTAAGATTTCTTTGAATGATAGAATGTAACTTATTTTATCCTTGCGTGACCGAAAAAACGACAATAAACACAGGTGTTCTGTTTTATACACCTCGTGCCAGCTTACGGGTTACCAAGTATGTTACTCTGTGGGTAGTTATTTTTTGGAGATTTTTTTATGTATGGCTGATAATTTGGACAACCCATTAGTGACTACTGAATTGGAGCAATTGCCGTTACGTGTTTTACCCAAGAACACACACACCCACAATGGTAGCAGCGAAGAGCCTTGAACCTATTACCTCTGGGTTAGAGGCAGATGTGCCAACCAACTGTGCTACTGTGCCGAACATTTATATAATAATGATTTGATATTTCAAAACACAAGCTTTGTCATATTGTGTAAATTCAGAGCAAAATTTACTTTCCTCTTTGTGATTCCTACAAAATAATGATCTAAAAAATTACAGGTTTAAATGGTGGCTATAAATTTTTTAAAACGTGTGTTGCTACATACCAGCAGTGAACCAATTAGAATATGATGTTAAACTGTTTGTTCTTTATCAGCTTATAGAACACTTAACTTATTACTTTGAACATTTTCCTTATGAATTAAGTCAGCAACCTTAGTTTAACCAATCAATGGACAAGCTGTTTTAATCCTTTTGATACTAGTCTAACCTTAATACATTTACATTTGAAGTCTCAAAAACCTTACGTTTTCCAGAAAATACACTGCTTAAAGTTAAAACATGCTTACACTATTACACACAAGCACTGAGTAGGCTACACAAAGAAAGTAAAAAGTAATCCACTGATTCCATGTATGTTTGTTTTCACACGCAGTATTTTTAACATATAAAAATTCCGATACATCTACCTTTAATTGTAGCAGCCACAAACACTGTGCCCTATGTCTTACATTCTTGTGTGTTGTTCATAGCAATATCAATGTACCTTTTAAAAAAAATCCATTGCATTATATAGCAAAAAAAAATCAGGACATTGCGAAACGTTTCAGGTAGGGATGCACATTACAGAATAATTAGGTATTTTAGGATATCCTGGAATACTTTATTTCGAATCTAGAATTCCGAATCTAGAATTTCGAATCTTTTTTATATTTATAAGAAAAAATAATTTTACCCACATTTATTGACTCTTTTATAGTAGCTTTGTTGGATCATGTAAAATGATCAAAAATTGTACTATTGGGTAGTTTTTGCGTCATGAAACCTAAAGCAGGCTATAAAAAGACGTTGCGAAACGTTTACTCTCGAAAGTCCCACAAACACAAAAATATTTTTTTTTTTATTTTTGTTTATAATTAATATTTTTTTAAATTGTTAATACATATTGAGCAGTGACATACGAAAGCGTCATCAAACTAAATACCTAATTCCGTAATTAGATATATATAAAAAAAATAACATCTCACAGATTCAAAAATTCGATTTTCTGTACTATTTATCGCTAGATTCAATATATATTTATTTTCAACACAATATTTTTTCCACACATTATTTTCATTTCTTCCAAACTTCTTCCCAGATCTTCTGATCCAGGAAAGATCATTAAACTGGCTCGTTCACTTCATCTCACTCGCTGGATCAGTCGTCCTCAAATATTTATCGGGAATATTGGGAGCCATACTCCCAACTCTTGCCCATGAGGATGTTCAACATAAAAATATCCTTTTGTGGTTTTGACTCGCTAAATTTTGTGTTTATTATTGGTATTTAGTATTCAATATTGTTTTTTTGTATTAAATTTTAGTATTATTTAGTAGTTAATATTGGTTTTTGTATTAAATTTTTAGTAATATTTAGTATTTAATATTGTTTTTTTATATTAATGTTTAGTATTATTTGGTATTTAATAATGGTTTTTATATTAAATTTTGGTATTATTTAGTATTTAATATTGGTTTTTGTATTAAATTTTGGTATTATTTAGTATTTAATATTGGTTTTTGTATTAAATTTAAGTATTATTTATTAGTTAATATTGGTTTTTGTATTAAATTTTTAGTAATATTTAGTATTTAATATTGGTTTTTGTATTAAATTTTGGTATTATTTAGTATTTAATATTGCCACTAAACTTCAATATTTAATATTGGCGTTTGTATTTAGGAAATATTTGCAAGACTAGATTTATTCTAACAAGTTATATGGGTAGTTCTGCTAGAGTAACTAGGCAGTAGAAGACAAATCTTTAAATTGTTAGTAGGGCAAAACCAATATTAATATTTAATGTAAATCTTTACGTTTTAATTTAGTGTCTTAGCAAGTGAAGTTTTCCAAAAAAATTAGAGAAGTTTTTTAAACAAATTAAATATGGTGGGTTTGGAAATTTTACTCTAATTTTAATGTTGAGCTTTTTAAAATGTTCATTTCTTTAACAATTATTTTCACATATCCGTGAAACAGCTAAGCGCGCGAATGTAAGTTTAATGAAACTGATCACTCCTGCTTTGGATAAGGAACAAAATGATCAAACGTAAGACAATATATAGAAAATTCATGTTTGATGTTTTTTTCCGCTATATGCTACCATTGTGGACGTATGTGTCTTTGGGCAAGACACTAAACGGCAATTGCTCCAACCCGGTGGTCACTAATGAATTTTTCAAATTATCACCAACACATAAAAAAATAAAAAATCTCTTCAAAAAATAATCCCAAAAAATAATAAAGTAACATACTTGGTAACATGTAAGCTGGCATGAGGTGTATGAACATCCATGTTATAACGACTGTTGCTTTCGGGTCACCCGAGGATAAAGTAAGCCACATACATTCATATGTATAATACATCTTTGCATGGTTTAATATCATGTATAATGATAACACTATATGAATACTCTTGTATGGTTTTGGTTCATAAGTAATGCTGTTTCAGCATACTTAGTATGATGAGTGTTCTAATTAAACTAGTTTGTGTGGTTTTTGCTCTAATCACAGATCACCAGTGTGCTGCTATGCTATGAAATATAACTATCAAAATAATGTCACCAATGTTGCCAAATCCCACTTTTTATTTTGTCGTAAAATTCCATTTCAATTTTAACTAAAATTCTTTTCTTTTCATTTTGACCAAAATGGACAAAAAACATGTTGGTTTTATTTACTTAGCAGTTCATGTTCTTTGTGTTATTTTGGTTAAAAAATATATTAAAAAATCCAAAGAAAATTACAGACAAAGCTTAGGTAGTAACTCGTGAGCAGACACAAGGTGTATGAAACAGTATTTAGCTTTTGTTTTGGTTATTTGTGTTGTTAAATGATTTGTTTATGTTGTGTTTTTTTTTATAATTATTGTTGATGTTCCAGACCCAACACCAATCTTCCACTGACAGAAATAGTTGATGTTTTCACGGAACATCTCGATTTTGATTCAACTTACACTAAAAGTGCGGTGATCAGGTGGATTACTCACCTGCTTATTAAAATACCTTACAGTGTAAGTTAAAAATAATAAAAAAATGATTTTAACCGTTTATAGGCATTTTGTATCGTTATGGCTAATTAATTTAAGTTTTCAAAATACCGTACGTCCGCGGTTCCCAAAGTGGGCGCCGCGGCGCACTAGTGCGCCGACGCAACTCGTCAAGTGCGCCGTGAAAATTTGCAGAAACATTTCCAATTTAGCATGGTCGAGATAATTGATTTGTATTAATATTTTATTGCAATATAAATTGTTGTTTTATATAAAAATCCAACGTGTTTGTTCAATAATAAAATTTAAAAAGTTTGTTTTCGCATTTCTATCTGTACAGTAGATTTGTATATTACGTAACAATGCCAATTATTTCTTTCAGTTTGCAATAATCATGTCCAGACTGTGGTACAACACTTTTCATATGCTTAAGTTTCATATGCTTAAACGAGCCTAATCTTAAAATACACGATAAAACTGTAAAAATGCGTTTTTATTTCTAAGACCTTTGGCTAAGTGCGCCGCAAACATTTTGAATAGCTCAAGTGGCGCCGGGTGAAAAAAAAGTTTGGGAACCACTGCCGTACGTGTATGTTAAATTAATGAAAACTGTATAGTACTTGTTTTTATACTGTTATGGCTAAATAATTTGAGTTTTCAAAATACCTTTAAAAATACGTTACAGTGTAAGTTTAATTAATAAAACCTGTATATTACCTTTTTAAACTGTTGTGACTAAAAAATTTTAGTTTTCCTAATTGTGTAGTTATTTCAGTACCAGTATAGACATATATATAGTAGGCCTATAAGGTACAGGTTAATGTGTTTTAACAACTGTTATTTTGTCTCTATATCCTGTCTTTCCGTTTAAAATATTTTTTAATCTTAGCTACCGTAATAGCATAGGCAAATAAAGTTATTATATTATTATTATCTGTATTTGTTTCTTCATTATTGCATTGTATTGTATACCCAAAGCCAATAATACTTATAGTATGGTGGGGGAAGATGGGACACCCTTTCGTTTTATTTCTTTATTCCACTTGGTACGAAACAAAGAACAAAGAAAAAAAAGGAAATATAAAACCATATCCTCACAACTTTCATGGACCTTTGTTAATTGTTTAAAACACGATCAGAATGTTTGAATATTATGTGCCAAAGGTGTTCCATCTTTCCCCACCCTACTATATATTAAATTGTCCAATCACATTGAACTGCATTGTTATTAACATTATGTGTAATCTACAGATATTTGATCATGTGGAAAAGATATTTACTGAGGTTATGAAACGACTTTCAGATCCAGCAGATGATGTAAGATTTACATTTATTGTTTTCTAACAATTCATAAGTTTAAACCCTGGTTTAATCTGTATGTAATACTTTTTAAATCAAAGTATATGAGTAACTGCTGACTCTTTGCTACTAATACCTTAAAAACCATGCCTATCACAGAATTAGGTTGTGTTTTACATGCAAGTATAGTTTAAACAATGTTACAAATTATAAAATAAAAAAAATGTTACAATTTAAAAAAAAAATACAAATTAAAAAAATGTTACTAATTAAAAAATGTCACAAATTAGGCTGTGTTTTAAAAATACAAGTAAAGTATAAAAAATGTTACAAAATATCTTTGTTAAAAAAAGCAAGACTGAATAAAACAATGTCGTAGACAAACAGGTGTTTATAAGGTGTTGCTGCCAGGCTTATAAGTCCAATGAAGCTGTTCTAAGAATTCATGATTTCCGTAACAATATTTCGACTTCCCAATTTGGTTGCCTTTGCCTGGTAAATGAATTCCTTGTCCTACTCTTCATAGGTGCTAAACCTGGGGTGGCAGGGCAGGCAGGCCTACCTAGAATTTTTGGGCTACAATAATTAGTAAATTTTAGGAAAAATGAATTTAATAAATTAATCTGAGTTTAAATAGAAGAATGTAACTGTATCTCATTGACACATTTCATAATTTAGTTAAAACCCACAGAACTAAACGTTTTAAGATTCAATCATTTTTGCAGTTGTTTTTTTTTTGTAAATATATATATATATTTTTTTTAATACCAAGTCAGAAATTGTTTCATAAAAAATGTGCATTCAAGTGTCCCTGCCTCCCCTGAAATTTGAAATGTATGGCCCATATTACCCCTGTTGGTCTTGACACAGTTTTTATTTATTATTAGTTGCATCAAAACCTATAACCCCATTATTCCAGGTTGTACTGCTAACATTAGAATGCATGGCAGAGATGGCTTCATCTGTGGCAGGAACTCCCATTGATAGCCAAGTGTTTGTTGGCACAAGGCTTAAGTGTAAGTTTGTTGTTTAGTATAGTAGGGTGGGGAAAGGTGGGACACCTTTTCATTCCATTTTCTCATCTCATTTGGTAGTAAACAAGAACATTAAAAGAATTATAAAACCATATCCTCCCGACACTCCTTTTGAATGTTGTTAATTGTTTAAAACGATCAGGATATTTGGATATTATGTGCTCAAAGGTGTTCTGTCTTACCCCTCAATACTATATATATATATAAATATATATGTTGTTACATATGAGGTTTCTTGTCATTTCGTATGTTTACAAATAGAGGTAGATTTGTTACTATATTATAAGTTTACACTCTAATGAATTCTTATTATTTAAAAACCTTTAAATCTAATTTGTTTGTTTTTAATCTTCTAATATACATGTTTTAAATTTATAAAGCCTATATTGTGGTTAAATTAACATTTTTTCAACCTTTATATATTTTTTATTTTACCATTTTTTCAAATTTTTATCATTTTTTATTCACCATTTTTTCAAGACAAGAAATAAGCGAAGGTTTTTTATTTCTAGTAAACACGTCCCTCCATACATCGAACACGCCACTTGTGCTAAACGTTTATTTCACCAAGTTTATATCGAGGTTGTTGAGATATTTTAAGAACGATCAAGATTTGCTGGAGAAAAGAAGTTCGTTTATTATTAGGTAAAAAAAAGAACTTGACTTGTTTATCAATAACTTTTAATTAGTGTTCTACCAGTTTTTGACACCAAATTAAGGGGTAAAGGGCTTAAAGTTACCCCCTTTTTTAATTGATTTTTTTTTAATAAAATAATTTCTAAGTATATATAAAACAAATTATATTATTTTATTTTTCAGCAGATGTCTTTATGTTTTATATTTTTAAACAAGTGTATGGCATTATTAATTTTTATTACTTCCCACTCAAAATATTTTTTTAAATTTATAATCCCCAAAATTTATAATCTATTCCCCCACAGGCAGTTGTGTGCTCTCCTCCACGCTGAAAATGTCTTCCGTGCTCTTTCCTCCTCTCTCACCTTCTCCAAGGAGCAACAGGAACTGGAGGATCCTCGCTTTTGCTCCCATGCCATTAAAAAACTCAACACCATCCTCATGACTTCCAGCGAACTTTCAGAATTGAGGGAAAAACTCAAAAATAAATCTGGAAAGGTAGGATAGACTGTGTAGTGTATTTGATTTATATTAAACATTTGTGTTAAAAGATTTTTTTAAGACTGTTTATAGTATTGCGTTTAGCTTCTTTACCAACAAAACAAGTCCGTTCACTTAGCAATCCAAACAACAACTGGTTTATTCTGACCCAAAAAAAAGGAATGGGAAGCAAAAAAATCAATTAATGAAAAACACAGGAATTTAAGATGAAATAAAGGAAAGAATGCGACGATGGTATTCACCACTCGCGCTGTAACTCGACATTGAATGAAAATAAAACTGTAACTGGCTCTGGCTAACAAAACAGGCTAAAAAAGGAACAAAACAGATTTAACAATATAACGAATATATATATAGATTATTACACTGGTTTTAAACCTAACTTATGAAAGTGTATTCTCCAAACAGAAATATGCTTTTATTTGTTGCCTAATGCCTTAGATTTTTTTCCCAAGTACATATTAGTAAGGTCCAATAATGCTATTTCATGCATTAATCACTAATGTTTTTTGTAGGAAAACAGTGATTTGTTTTGCTGTTTGTACAAAAGTTGGTGCCACAATCCAGTTGCAGCTATCTGCTTGTGTTTGCTAACACAGAACTATCAACACTGCTGCACTTTGCTGCAGAAATTGTATCCTTTACCTATAATCCCAGCCTAGCATAGAATAAGTGTGTAGGCATGCAGTGCATGTTTCGTATATTGTAAATTTCATTTTTTATTGTAATTAGTTTGAGTCATTTTTTTAATTTAAAAACCACAAAACAGTTTGCCTTGCGTAAACTTATTTAAATGAATGAATGAAATTTATTTCGTCTCTTCGGTCACGGTAGCGAAGAACAAGAGAGTTGACAAAGGCGAAAAGACGGGTTGTAACGGTAAAACAACAGTTGTTAAAACACGCTTGTTGATAAAAAAGAAAGAAATAATGTTTTGGATAAAAGGCGTGACCTTTACACCCTACAGACGATACAATGTGTAAATTAAATAAATAACATTTAATTAAACATATTAAAGTTCTAATTGGAAGAAAAGTGTGCGTAGGGACTAGGGCTATGAATTTTCCCTATTTTTTGTTTAACCGTTAACCATTCAGTTTTAACCGGTTAACCGATACAAGTGTAATCCTAATAAAAGCGTCTTGTTTATCGCTTTTCTTTCGCGAATTTAACTTTACGACGAACGTATGGACTATGCTTGCAATACACGGGCAAACGTTCTTAACGTTAAAGTAATGCTTTCTTATTCATATTCAAACCTGTTTTAAAGCACCTGCCGTCTAAATAATCAACGTGTGAATTGCAATTATGACGCAGTTATTAACGTGTGAATTGCTATTATGTCGTAATCAATTGCCAGGTCAAACAATCGCTATTATGATGCAATGAATCCACGTGTGAATGCCTGCTTTTTCGTAATAAACACGCTGCTTGGCTGCCAATATAATGTTGCAAAACTAGTTAGCCTGCGGTATTAACAATCAAGATTGATGGCGTAATCGCGGTTGTAGGGCACGATCAAAGCAACAGCGTCCCTGCGCACTCTGTCTTATTGCAAAACAACAATCAACGAACGCGAACACGTGCCTTTCGTGTAAATAAGACAGATATTATTGATATACGTTTATGCCCTATGACGTCATAGTTCGGTTAACGACTTGAACTTTTCGTTAGCGGTTAACCGAATAGGTTCGGTTAACCGTTAACTTTTCCACAGCCCTAGTAGGGACACAACCATTTAAATAAAGTGGGGGAAAATGTTATCTAGACTTAGGTGTTTGGACATTTCAGGTTTAAATTTCCTTAATCATCAACTAAAGTTCTGACTTTGAATTAACGGTTGATTTATTGATGGAGTTGGATAAGTTGGTTCAACTTCTTGAGTCTCCAATATTTGCTTGTGAGTAAAATTTTTTTTTTGTCCTTAATTTGCAAACCTAATTTTTTTTGTGCTAAAGTTTGGACACCCTTTGCAGGTTTTATGCCACCCAATTAGTAGTAAACAAAGACTATTTACAGTAATATATATATCCATTTCCCCACTACTCCAAAACAGTGTTTAATTGTGTTAAATACACAATTAGAAAATCTGGGATACTATCTGCTTATTATGCTATCCATCTTACCCCACAGTACTTTACAAAACACCAACAGTTTCTAAAAAAAAGTAGTTCAAATTTACATATGCCTAGCTGTTACGGAAAATATGCTTATGTTATCCATCTTACCCCACTTGCCAGCGGCAGTTTATATAAAAATTTCATTCATGCTTATACTTTCCCAGATCTGAGGCTTCAGTTATTAGAAGGCACATGTAGACAACACCTTACAAAATGCCTGTACTCTCTGCTTATGTTGTTGCCACAGAGCCGATCGTTTGACACCTTACATCATCGGCTTAATTGTGTTCCGGACTCTACATTACTACCTGCATTATCACAGTAAGTGTTTCGGATTTCTATTTTTTGGGAACAAAGCACATTGGTTACCCGTCTCATGAATGACCTAAATGGATGACCTCATGAATGACCGTCTCATGAATGACCTAAATTTCTGGGTGTTTTTGTTAAGGTGTTGGAGTAATAGGCCAAATCTGGCCTAAATTCCAGGTCCTTGACAAGGATCTCACCCACAAAAAATAGAAGGCAGGGTGGTTAGAACGCAAGAGGTTATGTGTTTTAGACTTGACGCTGTTACCATTGTGGGGGGTGTCCTTGGGCAAGATACTTAACAGCAATTGCTCTAAAATAGGGATGCACTCTTTTGGGTTGTCCAAATTATTTAATAAATGTAACTTGCTGTGTCTTCCGGTAATCGACGGTCGTTATAACATGGATGTTCTGTTGCATTAGTGACCACTGGGTTGGAGTAGTTGGCGTTAAGTGTTCTGCTCAAGGACACATAGGCCGCGCACAAGTTATCAGTCTACATTAAAATATATGTCAAAATCCAAAAAAATGTTAAAAGGCAAAGCGGAAAGATAAGTTAAAAAAAAAACTAAAAGAAAAGAAAGCAGCTGCTTTAAATGCCAACTGTAAATAATGACTATGCTAAAAGCGCCAAATTTGAAAATCATTGAAATTATGCATGTCATTATCACAGTGACTCAGAACCAGGCAACAGGCTGGTCGATGTTGATTTCAACCAACTTTTTAAGCATTTTGTTGACGTCCAGCTACGTCACGCCGAATTCAAACGTCATAGTCGTCTCCAGGCGTCAATCACGTGATCGTGCGTCAAATTTACGTCAGAAAAATTTTCGTATAAAAAATATTTCAAAAAATTTTTTTTTTCGAAATTTTAATACATTTAAAATTTTAAAAACCCTCAATATTTAGTTTAGTTCCAATTTAAGCAGTAACAAATATCGAAAATATGGTGCAATCTATTGCCTTTGTCGCGCACTGTGATATACTATCATTAGGTTCTGTTCCAGGAAGGCTTATACTGCTTACTATTCAAATATCTCGTGTTCTGTTATGGAATATCTCGTGTTCTGTTATGGAGACATGTGCAATAAAGTATATTATATTTGGAAAAAGTCTTGTATTTTCGTATTAAGGGAAAGAAAACCATTTTCGGTGCGGCGGCCTGTCGTTATATGAGTTTTTTGTTGTTTGCTCAAAAGCAGTTATTACAGCTGTCGTTTTTCCTTATTTTAGTGTTTCTGCATATCTACGCATACGATACTGTAACCGAACCAGCGAAATAATGTTGTCTTAAATAGTTAACCCTTTTTCACAATTTTTTAGTTTTCTTTTTGATTTATTTTGGGATTTTTTTTTTCTATTTTTAAGACAAATAAATATCATGTTTTCACCTCATGCTTATGCATACGAAGGCATCTAAACTTGAAGTGTGTCGTTGCGATAATTATCAATCCTGTGGTTTGATTTAACCATTTGGGGACAGTATTACATACGTAGCGTTTGTTCCTGTACGCCTATTGTCACTCGATCCGCACTGTACAAATGCTTTTGTTGCGAACGGTGTTAAAACACACACCGAATCACATGAAAGGAAATTGCTATAACAGTAGAGGCGACTACCACGGTTTTTAAATAGCTTCTGTAAAAAGCGGTTTTTAAATAGGTTTCTGTAGAAAGCCGAATACATAATGTTCTTATATCTTTTTCAAGCTATAACATATGCATGCTAGAGGACAAAGAAATGTTTTGTTACAATTGTGTATACCAGATGAGAGGTATAAGCGATACAATAATGAGACGTATAGGTTTTGTTATGTCAGCATTGAATTTAGGAAGCATACAGAAGCTCTGTAAAGGTTATTGTGTAGTGGACTATAAAATCGGGCAGCTTAATTGTTCTAAAAATGAGTGTTTGTTTGTGTACAAAATAAATGTACAGTTGAATTATTGCTTGCTTTTCAATTGTGAGTTAATTATTGGTTTGACCTTAAGTAGCTTTCAAATGGCAAAGCAAACACTTGGGCTGCTACCTCAATGGAAGCAAACCACACAATAGCAGTTAGAATAAAAGCGAGCTTGAACGACGTCGAAATAAAACCTTAAGCAGCTTCTGTGATTTCAGTTACGTGGTTTAATAGCTTGTAGTTATTATAATATGCGGATATAGGTTTCTGACGACAATTCAGGGCAGGATTTAATTCAGAAAACAAAGCAATTTAGTTTATTTCAATCTTAGTTTACAGGAAAGGTATACTAATCGAGACTTGCGAATGAATAGTGTGAAACAAAAATACAGAAACGATGGGTATGTACCTTCGGTGTATAAGCTATATAGGGTGGGGGAAGATCTGACACATTTTTAATCTATTTTATCGTCCAATTTGGTAACAAACAAAAAACATTCTAATAATTATAAACCGTCTTCTCACGACTCCCGGTCTATCCGTTGTTAATTGTTTAAAAAAAATCAGGATATATTGGATATTATGTGCTAAAGATGTCCCATCTTCCTCTACCCTACTTACCTCTTAAAGGTCAGTTTGCATGTTATAGATACTAGGCTAGGCGATTTTTAACACATAATAAAGCCTGTTTTTCATTATTTGTGTCCATAGCTTTTTTTCAGAAAAAAATATTTTTTATTGAGATATTTAAGTTTTGAGAGGTTGTAATGACGACCCTCGTTACGTCACTTGATCCATCTGTGACGTCACACAACATTGGCTTCGTTAGCAAACTTAAGTTTGATTCAGAGTCAGCAAGTCTTAGACGTAGGAGCAACTTTTTCTCACTCCCCGGGAAATCCCCTCGATTCGATGTATGGAAACTCCCGCCCCCTAATTTTAACCCACAAGCATTTGAACCAGAACCTCTGCCAAGAAATAGCAGGGAAGCTATTAAGCCGTGGAGGTTAGTGGTATTTACTTCATGTAGTGGAGTAGGGTGGGGGAAGATGGGATATACCTTTTCATTCTAATTTCCCCTCCCATTTGGTAGTAAACAAAGATAATTCTTATCATAATTATAAAAAAACGTAACCTCTAATTTATACGACCCCAATATACCATTGTTAATTGTCTAAAACACGATCAGGATATTTATATACTATGTGCCAAAGGTGTCACGTCTTCTTCGCCCTTTCTGTAACTTTTCAGATACGAACAAGCGACAAAAAGTGTCTCTGCGCCAACTTCTAAAGAAAGGCGACGAAACGATAAACGCAAGAACGAATATTTTGAAGAACTGGAGCGTTCTAAGTTTGGTTCTAGAGCCCAAACGTGTGGAAATATCGGGCAAAACAGTAGGAGGGACCTTCAATTAAGATTTCGTGTTGTAGATCCCTACGCTGCAAAGATCGATTTCGTGAAAAAAGGGAAACATAAAGATGCGGTTTATGAAGATCTTCAACCACACGATTTTAGACAGGTTACTTTTACTTGTTGAAGAATCTTGTTAACTGCAGAAACTCTTGATAATCTCAAACTTGCCTATATGTTGGCACATGTGTACTTGGGCAAGACACTTAACGGCAATTGCTACAACATGGTGGTCACTAATGGGTTGTCCAAATTATCAGCACATAAAAAAAATGAACACCCACAAAGTAACATGCTTGGTAACTCGTATAAGCTGGCACGTGGTGTATGAAACAGACATCCGTGTTTAACTACTGTCGTTTTCCAGCCACGCGAGGATAAAGTTAGGCTACATTCGAAATCACATTGGCACACCCTAAACAAATTAATTGAAACCAACCATACCTATAGCTTTACGAATAGTAAGCAAAGATTTGCATGAAAACTTATTATAGATAAACAAGGTTGTTTTAATATACAGTACCCCAAGTTAAAATCCCTCGGACTCCCGGAATTCGTAACCAGTTTCGAGCGAGATTTCGATGGAAATAAAGCAAGAATTAAAGGGCTTAGTACACGTACGTTCATACTTTTATATTTTCATGTATTTTATCTTGTATATATAGTAGATTGGGGCACCATGGTCCATGTTTTCATTGACTTTTCATTTAAGTTCATTTAAGTGTATTTAAAGTCCACACGACTTTAAAATAGCACCGTTTACTGTTAAAAACACGATTAGAAAAGAAATATGCGGTAGCCGGTAACGGTATCCATATCTTACCCCGTAGTAAGATATGGATACCTTACCCCGTAGTAAGTCTTACCCCGTGTAAGATATGGACATATGGACATATCTTACCCCGTAGTAATCTTACCCCGTAGTAAGATATCTAGAAAACCAATCGTTTGCTTAAATGTGTGTAACGACACTTTTCTTTTAATAACCGAACAATTTGGAACAATTTGCGTCATGTTTTTATTTCAAGTTACCGGGAATGAATCGGCCGGATTTTTAAGGCAAGTTGAAATCCGAACCAAAGCAGATTACGCAATACCGAGATATCCACAATATGACGTCACGATTTTACATCCCCGTCCGTCCTACCCGAACAAGATAGCTGCTTATACAGTGAGTCGGGTTTAAGTGTGGTTTAGCTGTTATTGTATTTTTTTTATGTGTTTGAAAATTTGTAAAACTCATAAGTGACCACTGGGTTGGAGCAATTCCCGTTAAGTGTCTTGCCCTCGTACTCATTACCTCTGGGTTACGGGCAGGCGCGCTAACCGCTATGCCACGGTGCCGGGCTGCTGTTATTGTATGAATTGAGGGGTCTGTGCCTAGGCAAGCCATTTAAAGGTAATTGCTCCAACCCAGGAGTCTCTTATGGGTTGTGTAAATTGCCAACCATACCTTGCATAAAATAAAAAAGATTCACCCATAAAGTTCATACGTGTAACCGTATTCTCATGACTTCCATAGAGCAGTGTTAATTGTTTAAAACACGATCAGGGTATTTGGATATTAAATGTGTTAAAGGTATCCCGTCTCTCCCAACCCTACTATGTAATAGCAATAAACCAAACTTTTTCGTAAAAGCGTCATCGTCGAATCGACCGATCCGCTAGGAGCGCATTTCTGGAACGAGCCGAAGCGATGATGGAAAAGCGAGCCCGGGAAATAAAAGCTTTTAGAGAGTTAAATGCAACTACCGCTGAAAGATCACCTGAGCCCAAAACACATCAGTTTTTACAGAAACTGCTGGACGAATAGCTTAGATAACCAAACCGCCCACCATGGAATGTGTTTCTCTGTCTATTTTAAATACTCCAGACCCGGACTCTTGTTAAGTCCTAACTACCTATAGCCTATACGCATGGCGCCCTCTATAACTATAGAGAGGGCGCCATGCCTATATGTGTATGAGTATGGGTGGTTAAAATACGTTTTCTTTGTCTTCTTAAAAGACGCAACCCTTTGGTACAATTACAACTATTCTTTGAGTATTTAATCTTTACAATTTAAAATAAAGTGCAGCATTCACACTTATTATTATTTTTCAATTAAAATGGCAAGTTGCGGCTAATACGCCAGCATGTTTTGCAGAACGTTTGAAACTGGTACGATTTTTTTAATGCTTTCTCTTCATTTTAAGTAGGAAAAACCTCCAGATACATTTTATGACAAAATCATAGCCTACAAATTCGCCGAAGTGGTTTCAATTTTATACGACAAAATAACACCAATAGGTAAAATCTAGTGCCAGCACAGTGCCAGTTGGCCACACGTTTAGAAGCATGTTAATAAAGCAGTCTGCAGGTTAGGGCCATAGGTATGGGATGTACACTTTCTTAATAGTTTATACGTCTTTACCCGTAAACTATCTGAATAACGTAAGCACATTCGCATGTTTTTACGTGCCAACTTTGATTATGCAATCCATCGATCGATACCTTTTATCGGACAAATCCTTTGTAGCCAATTGCTTTCCAATTAAAGTATGGTTATTAAAGCTTTCGATTCATACTGAAATCAATATCATATATAGCGACCTAGCGTATTAACAAATGTGTGGACTGAAAGTCTCATTTTACCCTTTGCTGGATTACGGTCATTGTGATATAGATAGGCTACTGTGAAAAATTGTATTGGTAAGTAAATGTCAGTATAATCAGTAAATCCGTGAACCAGAACAGTTTTCAACCAGAACGGATTATCCTTTTAAATGCACAAGTTGGCCCAGATTTTTTCAATAGGCACTGGAGAAGTTGCGGGGTTTTAAATAAGCGCCGTGCAGCAGAGAGAACATACCTTGAGCAAAACACTGAACTAACCACGAACATATTGCTTATGTTCATTGGTCACTAATGGGTTAACGTTAAAGCATTTGGGTGACGGGGTAATGTGTCTGGCCTATAAACCTCAAACCCCATGTCGTGTCACGCTGTAGGATGTCATCCACGTTAAATAGGACGTGTACGTCATGCAGTACTTACTGATATGTAATGTTGCTCAGAGGTGTAGCGCACGAAACGTGTGTGTGAAGATTCTCCAACGAACATAGACATCAGCGATATATAAATGCTTTTGCATTGCGTTTACATCATGCAGAGGTAAAAGGCACGCGTTGGCTCAAAACGTGAGCAAAGGCGAAGCGGCTAGATAAAAGTATGCAGTCATAACACTTGTGTTTATAAGTGAATTGGCGTTTAAGTTAGGTAGAGATTATAGGTACCCCTATTAAAGAGTTTTATAGTTTTGACAGATACGTTTTGTACACTTGTTCCTGTGTGTATAATTGCTATAACACTTTAACAAGGTTTGTTTATGTTGTCAGGTGTTTACAATTATGGTTGGCTATGATAAGGAAAAGGAAACAAACATATTAAAATCAGGCATAGCTGGTGTTTTTGGTGGACAGATAACCAGGGCTTTGGTGTGCCCCATTGATGTAGTAAAGATAAGGTTTCAGGTAAGATTGTGCATCTATACTTATTGTGTGGGGTGTCCGGTTAATTTGATACTAATACGGCAGTAAACCAGACTGCATAGTATGGTAAAATTACACATTTGGTATCTTGTAAGCAGGCACTTTGCTGCTCTGCCATATGAGAATAAGAAATATATACATTGAACAGGTCACACTAGTTGCATGAATGTCCCTGAGCACATTCCATTTGGGCGTACATAAGCAGTCTGGGTATTGGGGTAATTGGCCAAAACCGGTCTTAATCCTAGATCCTCAAACAAGGACTAAACAAACTAAAGAAATAGAATACAAATGTAGTCACACCAGCATACTACCTTGTTGGTCAAATATTAGGCGAAATTTCATTGCACTTCACATGACCAAAATGTGTATTTTATGCTATTAAAGCTTGCTGCTAAAATAGCTACCTATTCTAACCAGATTCTATATTCCCAGTTGCAGCCAGGAACAGTTCGCTCTGAGCTTAAGTATAATGGCCTGATTCAGGCTGTGAAAACAATATGGAAGGAGGAAAGCATTTATGGGTTTTATAAAGGCCATGTACCTGCCCAGCTGCTGTCAATGGTCTATGGTGGAGTACAGGTATTTTACACATCAGTAGAAAACAATCCATTTTAAATTAATGATGTCATGTGTAAGATAGTTTCTATTTAAAATCTATTTACTTTTAATATAGGAAAGGAAATGTTTACATTATTATATAAAATATTTAATATTTATATTTAAAATAAAGGTTTACAAAATTTAGTTGCAGAATAGTACATGTTGTGCTCTTTAAAAATACTCTTAAATGTAAAGTTTTTGGGACACTCGTTTTTTGTTTTAAATTTTGGTCAAAATGTCCGTTACAAATTAATGGTTAAAGTGTACGTTTTGATTTTCAAGTTTGCTTCATTTGAATACATAACCAAAGCAGCCAATGAAATCATTCCACATTCAAAAGATGACCACTCCGTACGCAGTGTTGTTCATTTTGGGTGTGGGTGTCTAAGTGGTGCAATTTGTACTTTGACTTCTCAACCGTTTGATGTTGTTCGAACACGCTTTGCTGCACAGAAAGAACCAAAAGTAAATATATGAACAACCTCTCAAGGCATGGTAATTCACAAGTGCCTACAGCAGTTTACTGTAAACAAGTTGTTTTAATTTTCATTATCCTTTTGTAAAAACCTTTACCGTCATTTTTCTAAAATCATTTTTGCGGTTTCACTTTTGTAAAATAGTTTTTTCAAGGCACCGGTATTTATAATTGTAATATGTAAACAGAAATGTAATATGAAGTTCTGTACCACGGACCATTTTGTCCATGTGAAATGTTTAGGTAATCAAAGTCAAGGTTTTCTGCTTTAACACTAAATCAATCTATTCACTTTCAGTAAGATAAGCAAGCATCAAATGTTCAATATTTGTATAGTTAAAACTAAAAGGTGAACAATATGTTTCTATCTGACAGCAATACCGTACTGTGACCTCGGCAATAAAGGGAATGTATGTGGGAGAGGGTTTATCGAGTTTTTTTAAGGGACTCACTCCAGCACTAAGTCAAATAATCCCATATTCTGGCTTCACATTTTGTTTTAACTCTCTGCTGCAAGGTTTATGGCGAGAGTGCTCTTTTAATGAAGGTACGTGACTCTACATAAGAGAGTTTCTGGTAATTTGGCAAGATTAGCAGAATAGGTTAATCATTTAAAAAGAAAAACAGTTCTAGTAAAACACAGAACAAACCAACCAACTTTGGTGACACGTTTGTCTGCGTGTTAATTGCACAATGTTTGCTGCCTGATGTTTCCTCAATGTGGATATTCAATTTAATGAATTTATTATAACTGCTGTTTCAGGTCCAGTAAGTCATACCATATGTGGTGGAGGTGCTGGTTTAATGAGCAAATGCATTGTTTATCCAATGGATGTGGTAAAGAAAAGGCTGCAGGTTTGTAAAATCACGTTTGTTTGTGTTTTACCACCAAAAAGCTTGTCTAACAATTGCACATATTGTATAGGTACAAGGTTTTAGCGAAGCTACTATCTCAGAAGTAGTAACCTACAATGGTTTCAGGGACTGTATTTCGACCATAAAAAAGCAAGAAGGCGTGCGTGGCTTTTACAAAGGCTTACATGTTGCAGCGATTAAGTCCACATGCACGTCTGCGCTTATTTTCCTAACTTACGAATGCATTTCTGATTTCATAAGGTAGATGCTAATTCTTCAAATAATGTATGCCTTACACTGTTGTTAGCGCTCAGGTTTGGGTGTCCTTTGCGTGTCATTTATTTAGCTGTGACATTACCTAACATGTGTTTTAATTGCTGGTTCTATATCTTAATACATTGTTTGCGTCCAGAAATCATTGACACCCTAACACGAATAGCGTTATTGCCACCGGTAGTATCATAGTACATATTTACAGTTTACCTTATGTTCTCCATTGCTTTCTTGTTAGTATTTGTAACGATTGCAACCATGAGACTGTTATTTTAATGTGCACCTTGTTTGGTTCCATCATTAAAATCTCTTTTTTAAATTTTCAAGTGTGTTACGTCAGTTTATAAGCTTAATTCTTTACCTAAGTTCGAACTGCTCTGACCTTTTAAATCTTTCAAAAAATAAGACACAAATATAGATTATTGTTTTAATCTTCTTAAGATCAAGGGTTACTAATGCACTGGATCCCACTTTGTGGAAAACATGTTTAGTTATGGCTAATACCACAGTGTGTCATGGGTTAAGCCTTTATCATGAATCTTATGTTTCGCTCAGTTTAAAAAAGCCTGATTCATATCTACTGTTTAAGAGCCTCTTTGTTAGAAGTTTAACTTTGTTTGAATGTTTTATTTATTTTGCATGCTCTTTTTAGCAACAAATATATTTATGGCAGTCTATGCTACCTCAAAATCTCCTGCATTTTTGGTAATTCTGGTGTAAAATGAGATTCTATCAGTTTAAAACAGTCAGGGGGTAACTAAAAAGTGTTATGCAACATCAAGAGCCATAAGCCGTACTTTTCATGTTAATTTGATGGCGATGCGGTATAATTTAGTCGTGAGATTAATGTTGTGCATTCAGATATATTAAGTTTACGTAGTTTAAAGATTAATGACGTCGCTATCACGAGGGTGCACCTTAACTTTATAGGTTATTACGTCACAAAGTTACGAAAATTAAGAGGGAAATAGTAAAATGTGTTCGAGTTACTGTGTTCAGAAAGCTGCGTATATAACTGAATATACAAAGTAACAGTTAGGTTTGGCTCGTTTAGTTTAGTACACAAGCATTATAACCGTACGCATGCACAACGTAACGTAAAAATTGCCAAATATAAAGATGGACAGTACGTTTTTTCAGCACATACTAATAGGGATTGCTGTACTGTTTAATAATGGAAACTTTGGAAGGTCGTTTAGCAGCGTTTCGTGCTTCCATTGAATGTACGGTTTGTACTTTACTTTTTAAATCGCCATTTCGTCAAGTATACAAAATTAATCTGTGTACAATGTAAATTGCTCAAAAACCGTAACTGCAGCTAAACCTGCAGAATTTCAATGTGTTGTATAGTCAATATTGCGACTGCATGTATAAGGTACATGCGCAATGCTAACCAGTTTTCAATTTGTCAAACACGTTTTCCTTGCAGATGTGACGAAATCGCTTGAGGTGGATCGTCTTTCAGATGAAGAAACATTACGTAGCGTAACATCAATTTCCGAAGTTCTAAATTCGAACTGGATTTCACGAGTTGCTGATACGACTGGCTCGCCTACTGGTTCCTGTGTCACTATGGAGCAGCGATTTAAACTTAAAATGTTTGCTAAACAGGTGCGTAACGTTAATGTCAATTCGCATTTGAAGTGGAGGTACGACAGTGGGCTAATTTAATGGGTTTTCCGTACGTACCTTGGTTTTTCGTAAAACGTTACTAATTAGCCGTAATGGGATTGCATCCCGCACCACTGTATACTATTTAACCGGCTCCGAACAATGTTTTCACTGCCTCTGGTCCAAAAATCACTGGATATAAGTCGTTGCCCAAATTACATTCATTCACTATACAAAATTGTAAGTTTAGCTTGAAGAGGTGGCGATCTCTTTGTGGAATGTGACTGTTGGTAAACAAACTCTTGGGTCAATCAAAGATACGACCGCTGCTGTATTGCGCCAAATATGCTACGACCTTATCGTTTGTCCGCTATGTCTACCTGGAGATTTAAATGACCCTGCGAATAACCCGTATATGCATCGGCGTATTATGGTGAGTGTTAATACCAGTTGAACAAGTTAGTGCATTTATTAATAGTTAAACCCATTTCTGATAACCTTTACAATTACATGTAAATGCACACAGTTAGCTATTCGGTAATGAACCAGTTCTGAACTATAAATTTTCCGGTGTGCGACCCCTAAAAGTTAGAACCTCGCCTAAACAAATTAGAATATGTTTTGCATAGTCCGACTGTCCAGTTCAAACAATTAAGCTCTGATATGTGAGTCAAAATTTTACCATCCCGTATCCGTATACGATATTTGCCTTGTTTCTATAAAGTAGGGTGGGGAAAACGGGACACCTTTAGAAAATAATTTTCAAATATCCTGATCGTGTTTTAAACAATTGGAAGTATTAAGGAAACGGTTCGATAATTCGTTGAATTTTCTTTGTTTATTACTAAATGGGACGAGAAAATAGAATGAAAAGGTGTCCCATCTTTCCCACCTTACTATACCGTAACCTTACAAGATGGCGGCAAAAGTGGGTAAAACTTGGCTCGACCTTGAGGAGTTTGTTAAATCCAGCAACTTGTTGACTTGCGCTAAAACTGACATCGACACACTGATGACAAGTGTCAAGGCATCCGGTGAGTGAGAACAGGTTTCTGAATCAAAACATTATTAAGCTTGCGTGCCAATGATACGGTCTTAAAGGCTTAAGGTTAATTTTTCCAACCCAGTGCCAGTGGTACGTTACCGGTTGTTTAAATTGTCATCCGCACATTAAAATTTGATAAAGTGATTAAAAATAGGAAATTACTCACCAATAACGTTACCCAAAACCCCATGCAACGTTACATACATAGTAATTCGTATGAGTAAGCATGTGGATAAATATGTTCATTCATAAAAAGCGTGTGTGATGCGTTAGCTGCGTATCTTGCGTACCCAGCTGTTTCATGTTAGTTGACCTTCTTGATATACTCTTATCCCGTCTGTCCTTGGTATTACGTGGGGTAGGAGGCTCCCTGGGTGTAGAGGGGGTCGGTGGGGGTGATTTAACGAGGGTCTTATTTAACAGTGATGACGCCTCCCGTACTGTAAATTATAAATAGTAACTGTAAACTTATTGGACTCTGGAAGTGACCTATATTATATAAATGACATTACTTGTCATCACTTCACATAAACATCGCTTACTGATACTGTATGCGGTTACTGTCATGTATAAAGTACTGTGGGGTAAGATGGTTGCCATTGGCAATGGAAAATATTATCCTATGTTTGACATATTTTAGTTCCTAATCGTGAAGTCGTAAGGTTGCGGTTATATTATTCCGTAAATATTGCTTGTTTACTACTAAATTGGACGATAAAAAAGGAATAAATTTCATGCACCATCTTACCCCAACCCACTATAACTATTGTAGCAGTCCAACGAATCAATTAAAAAAATATAATAATTTTATTTGTTTCATCGGTTACGGTACCCAAGATTTAGAAATACTTTAGACAAAAAGCCAATAGCGACGAAACAACAGTTGTAATCGAAATTCATATGGCGCTATCCGTCTACACATCATGCACTTAATAACGTGTCGATATAATTTAAATCGACAGCTGATGACAAGAAGCAGGACATCACGTCTCTTAACAAGCAGCTAATGCGGGTTTATTGTGACATGGCTGTTGCGGTAAGTGTAAATATATATTGGTCATCTTATTTTTACCTTACGTTTTGACATTGACATTGTTTTCTCTATTTTCTTTTTTTCTTCGTTACCGGTATATTTTAAACAACACGCTGTGTAGTAGTACTGTGGGGTAAGATGGGACATCTTTATCACATAAAACGAAATATCCTGATCGCGTTTTTAACAAAACAACGGCCTATGCGATTCGTGGAGTAACGGTTTTATAATTCTTTGAATGATCTTTATTTACTACCAAATGGGATGGGAAATTATAATAAAAAAGTGTCCCATCTTCCCCACTTTATTAATACGGCTTATAAATTTAGACAGCTGTCATTTTGATTTGGTTTTCCGTATCTTTATTATACGTTAATCCTAAGGTTATACGGTTATATTATATAGTTCTGCAAACATTCTTAAATACTAAAAGCGGAAATTATATAATTATAGAATCTCAAAATGTACAGTTAAAAACAAAAAACCCTTTATCCTAAGATTCCCAACCAATAACCGCAATATACATTTAAGTTCATCCCATTTAAACTCAGGCATCGGGTGCAAAAGACCACACGCGGGCGTTTGAGGTTCTAACCTCGGCTGCCAACATGGATCTAGCATCTGGGGAAGGCGTGTACGACAGAGAGTTTGACCGTGTATCGGCCACAGCGTATAACCTCGGTCTTGCCGCTACCAATGAAAGGCAGCTCGATACCGCTATCAAGTGGTTGACACTCAGTTTCGAAGCGGGAAAACGGAAAGTGAAAATTGAAAAGAAAAATATGGTGAGAAATTTATTTTAATCTCCTGCTGTTTTTATAGAAGGAATGATTTTTTTGCAGTTTTAATATCACCAAAATGTAAAATAAGCAACTCCAAACTTTATCTTTTTACTAGGCCCGAATACGTATATAGTATAGGGTGAGGGAGTACGGGATACGGTTTATAATTGTTTGAATGTTTTTTATTTACTATCAAAGGAGACGAGAAAATAGAACAAAAAAGTGACATATCTTCTCCCACCCTACTATATAATATCTTTTTTTAAGAAATGTCTTAAAAATTTCTAGCTTTTTACCATCACTAAAATGTAAAACTACAAAATTCAAAACTGTAAATCTCTTAGGCTTTGACTCTCCGCTTGCTGGCGCACGTGTACAGCGAAACGGGGGAAAAGGAAAACTTGGAGAAATCTCTAAATGCAGTTGATCTCGCCCATTCATATCATGCTCATCCAGCAGGGATACATTTAAGGTAAACATGAAATACCATCTATGTGCTATGGTATTCGTTATTCACATATGTGGTGACTCATAAGCGAGTACGAGGTGTATAAGACAGAATACTCGTGTTTTAGTAAGTTGGGGCAAGACGGGACACCTTTAGCGCATAATATCCAAGTATCTTTATCGTGTTTTAAAGTTTAAACAATTACCAACGCTCAATGGGAGTCATGAAGATACGATTTATAATTCTTTGTATGTTCTTTGTTTACTACCAATGTTATAATGTTATATATAGGAATTTTAAAAGGGGAAAGACTAAAGCGATTTAAAATAAACGACAAAATATGAAACAATAAATTTTTACCGTTCTTTATTATTTTTGTAAAATTAAAACAACCAAAATAATTACGGACATAAACTCTTTCTCGTCCCCTTTGATAGTAAACTAAAGAATTGTAAAACTATATTCTCTCACGACTACTATAGACTGTTGTTAATTGTTTAAAACACGATCAGAGTGTTTGAATATTATGTGCTAAAGGTTTCCCATCTTACCCAACGGCCCACAGTATTATATACCATTAAAAATTGCTTTACAGTACCGCGTAGTTCAGTTTATGTACACGTATGGATTGCTCATTAGTTCATTACTGTAAATTTCGCCATCATGTATAATGTCTACTTAGCAATTCAGCGTGTGTATGTATAAGATACCCCATGTCATGTAATTCGAACCTTGTTTACGCTCGGTGTGTCGCTCACAAATTGTACCATCGTCTTCTTTTTGTTCCCGCCTATTGTTTCGTCACAATCCACACCCTATGTGACGTCACATTTACGTCACACTTTATTGTTATAAGGAGGTTTAGAATATTTGACTCTGATCAGAAGCTTGGGTGACGCTGCTCCATATATTTCGTTTATTTAACAGCTTGTTTTGACAAAAGATTTTCAATATGGCCACCTTTTTATCAATTAAGAAATGCAGACAGAGACAGACTCTCAAAACTGCCTCAAAGGGCAATAAAAAAAAAAAACAATTTTAAATCAATTTTTACCCAACACACGAAAAATATTTTTTTAGTTCTTGCTATAAAACATAGTTCTTGCTATAAAACACGCGATTTAGTAGGTTGGGGTAAGATGAGCCATAAGCATTACTGATATAAATTACGCCGCAGCTCAGTGTTGCCCAAATTTTATTTGTGTATCCGGCTATATCCGCGTTTTTTTTTGTTTCTTATTGTAATAGGTTTTCAAGTATGTTATTAGCGAACCACCTGCACCTGCTTCACATACCACAATGGACATGACTGTGATAAATTAGTTCCAGGGCAAGGGCAAGTCTAGAAACGCCTATTAATCCAAATCTGCTGTAGTATCTCACACGAGGCTCTTTAACATCGTTATTGCCATTTTCTAAGGGTAACCGCTTACTTATATGCATAATACTTTATTTACATTCATTCATTCAATATACTGCGAAGTTATAGAAATTTAACAATTAGCATCGTGTTTTTAACAGTAAACGGCGCTGTTTTGGTTGTGAGAATGCGATTATATTAGTATGTTAATATCCTGTATTAACAACTAGCAAATAGGACGATAAAAAAAGAAAGTAAACATGTACCATTTTACCCCAACTATAACAACTATATGTTTGTTGTCTCCTCCCTTTTGTCCCGCCTATGTTTTGGCGCGGTTAATAGAACAATGCTCTAGCGGAAAATGTAAACAAAGTATTGACGTCGTAAGCCACGCGCGCGCGTCATTTAAACACGTCAAACTGTGTGGTTAAATGAACCTTAACACAAGGTATCAATACATATATGTAACTTAGATCAATAGTATATATCAATACCAATCCATATGATACCCTATGACGGCAGCAATACGTCCACGCTTTCTTGTTTTGACGAAAAATCAGCCCAAGGACTCCAGTCAAAACAAAGGATCACGTGACATGCTCTGATTGGCCGCCCTATTGTTGCCACACAACAGGTGCTGTGGGCTTGGTTATTATAGCGGGTGCCAGGTCGGAATCGAATCATTCCGTGTTTATTTTGACCGAAGAACGAACATCCATTTAGAAAGTCGAAAATTTTCGCCTTTCGATAAACGATTAACGTTTTGAAATTTTTTCTGGAAACTTTTCGTTCGAAAATTCTAAAAACAGGAAACTTCTCGATAATTGAAAAAAGTCGATAAGGGACTCAAGTTTTGTGAAGTATTTCTCGTCGTCGCTGAAGATTATTTAGGGTTCAGTTCAGTATATTTTATATTATCGCCGGTCAAAACCTACGTAGCAAAGCAGATGGTTGTTGGTGTCATTGCCATGGACAGTACTTCAGTCAATCCGGTGCAAAAACAAAGCAATCCTGTTGCAATTCCAGACTCGAACAAAGTAAGAAAACCAACATTTGTGGCTTTTTAGCATTATTATTCGGCGTGTTTCCGATTTTTTTGTATTAAAAAAAATGTAGCAATAATTTTTGACGTGTTTTTAAAGTTCTATTTTTTTGCAGAATGATTCGAACGTTAATGTTAGTCCGCCACAAAAACCAATCAACAAACAAATGCAGAAATTTCTGGAAGAAGAATCTCGAATCCAGGGTAATGTTACGTCACAAAAAGATGGTAGCCACACCCCAGACACACCGTCCAGCGACGAAGAACAATTCCGGTTACCGGACGGTTCGCCAACTTTCACGAGCGTCATGCACGAGCTGCATGTAAGACTTACAGACATTGAACTAGAAGAACCGAAAACACCAATTTCCCCGCTTGCTCTTAACAGCGAAAGCTCGAACGGCGCGAAAAACGAGCCATCTTCCCCAAAATTCCTTCTTTCCCCAAGCGCTCCTAGAAAACGTATCACCAGCGCTTCGACCACAGCGTCTTGCGGCCGTTCTAGGTCCATGTCATGGAACGCACGCAACAAATTAGCTGCAGAGCGCCGAAAAGCAATGCTGAAGCCCCCACCCCGCAGCGACAGTCACCCCACTAGTCCTTGTTCAAGCCCTTTAATTAACAGAAAAGCCATGCGGTCTAGAACGCAACCAAACACGCCAAAGCTAGCCCACATATCTCCCAAGTACAGATTCCCGAACGAAGTGATCTCAGTTTCCCACGACGACTTGGTGCGCGAGCAGGAACGCGAGCGATATCTAGCGGATGGCTTTCACGAGGCAAAATCGATTTTTGACACTGCGGTTTATAGTCGGTTCGGCGTCTCACCAGAATAAATGAGCCAAAGCACTTAACTAGTATGAGCGGATCACATGTACTAGATTGGAGAGCATCTTGAACTCCAAACGACCAATATAAACGTGCATTACGTTATAGTTATACCAACATCTATATATTTTCATTTCTTCCGTTGTTTCTTTTATTTTATTCGTTCTGTTTGTTATTGCGTTTGTGTCTTAACTTCGAAAATAAAACAACAATGTAAAAAAGGTTTTTTTTTATTACGTTTGTGATGAAAGACTACCTTAGTAAATGGGTATATAATTTTTTTATATATAGTACTATGGGGGAAGGCAGAACACCTTTAGCTTATAAAATCTAAATATCCGGATTGTGTTTTAAACAATTAACAATGGTCTATAGGAGTCGTTAAGATACGGTTTTATAATTTTTTGAATGTTTTATATTTACTACCAAATAGAACGAGAAAATACAGCGAAAAGCTGTCCCATCTTACCCCAACCTACTATATATTTCCAGTGTACATATATAATTTCTAGGCGAGAAAACGGTGTATGTATACTGTTTTTGGCCTAATATATAAATAGTTGCATTATAAATGTTTATAGAAACTGGTGTTTATTTCAATACTTCAGGCACGTTTCCGCTGTACGAGGTGTATGAAACAGAACACCCGAGTTATAACGACTGCAAATATAAACAAGTTAGTTTTATGTTTTATTATTACCAGGCTCAAAATCATGTCGAAAAATCGGGCCCTCCCCGACTGTGACGTCAGAAAGGTTATGGAAGAACTGTTACGTCACAGTGACCTTGAAATGGAGGTGGGACTCAACGCTTGTGCGATTCTCAATACAAACGGCAGGTGACGTCATACACGTAAAATCTTAACCGTTTGCATAACAATCTCATTTTACGTGGGTGAGGTCCTATAGTGTGACACGCCATGGGAGCTGTAGTTTGGTCCAGAGTTGGCTCATTACCCCAAATTAACACTTCTTTCTCCTCTTAAATGCAATTTAGATTTTTTTAAAGAATTTTACCAAATCTTAATTTCGGTTAATTTGTGTTTTTATTTACGCTAAATATTAAAGTCTGTTCTTACGTTCAAGACTAATAGTTTTACTCACGGGTGTTCCCCTGGTTAAAAAGCACCGATTCAAAAACCGCATAAATCAATGACACAAAACAACGTCTTAAATTCAAATGTGTATTTTCCCCTTTATGTCTATATAGAAAGTTTTAGCTGACATAATGGTATTTGTTATAATGGTAACAGGTTCAAGGCTCGTTGCTACTATCATTATGAGCGTATGTGACCTTGGGCAAGCCACTTAACGGCAATTGCTCCAACCCAGTGGTCACTAATGAGTTGTCCAAATTATTAGCAATGCATAAAAATCCCCCCAAAAAATACTCACAAAGTAAAATACATGGTAACTTGTAGGCCGACACGAGGTGTATGAATACCCGTGTTATAACAAATGTATTTTTTCGGCCACGGGACAATAAATCAAGTTACATTCATTTATTCAGGTACGAACTTTGTGACCAAGGGTTAAAGGAGCTTCTATCCCGGTTTAACGGTTCAAGGCAAGTTGGGAAAATTCACGTCCAGCAACTGCAAGCTGCAGTGCAAAGGTTACCACCTCAAGACGCATTGGATTATACACAGACGTTCTTGACAGGTGAGAAGTGGAGTAATGAAATTTTCGGTGAAGGATTCTCCTGTACAGATTAAGTTGGTGGAAAGTGCTTAGGTGTTAAATGGTTATATGGGTTATTATTTAGGGGTTAGTGGTTATATGAGTTAGTAATTAGGGGTTAGTGGTTATATGAGTTAGTGATTAGGTGTTAGTGGTTATATGGGTTATTATTTGGGGGTTAGTGGTTATATGAGTTAGTAATTAGGGGTTAGTGGTTATATGGGTTAGTGATTAGGGGTTAGTGGTTATATGGGTTAGTGGTTTTATAGGTTAGTGATTAGGGGTTAGTGGTTATATGGGTTAGTGGTTATATGGGTTAGTGGTTATATGGGTTAGTGATTAGGGGTTAGTGGTTATATGAGTTAGTAATTAGGGGTTAGTGGTTATATGGGTTAGTGGTTATATGGGTTAGTGGTTATATGAGTTGGTAATTAGGGGTTAGTGGTTATATAGGTTAGTGATTAGGGATTAATGGGTATATCAGTTAATTGTTACGGGCTAGTGGATAACCTGAGGGGGGATTCTTCACTAGCAACAAATTTTGTTATAGGATAATGGATTTTTGTTAAGAATTCTTATTTCATGTCAGGATAAAATGTAATTTATGCACAAGTAGTTCATATTTTAGATTTATCTAATGAGTTAACTAGTCTTGGTATAGTGACTAAACTTAATAGGTTGGCAGTACATACTTACTTTGTTTTTAATACACATTACAATGCTTATTTACGCATAAAAATACCAATTTTTTGTTATTTTAACAGGGTGTTCTTTATATTGTGTACAAAGAGACAGTTATAAAAAACTAAAAAATAAAATGATTGCACTTTTTTTAAATTTAAAATTTATTGATGTTCATCCATGAAAATACATACAGTAAACAAAAAATATAAAAGACTGATTATTTTTAGATCCGAAAATTGCTGATTCACTGGATAGCGATGCAGAGAAAAATATTCAACTCCTGCTGTGGGAACAAGCAGCTAAATCTAATGACGCAGGTTAGATTAGTGGTTATTTTCCTGGGTTGATAATGATTTTCGTAGCGTGTTTAGGGCATGTGTCATACTTGGTGTGGCAGGCATTGGGTTTGTAGACTCCATTTAAAAATATATATTAGGGTTGGGGAAGAAGGGACTTGAGCATGTAATGTCCAAATATCTTGATTGTGTTTTAACAATGGTTTATGGCAGTCATGAAGACACTATGTTATAATTCTTTAAATGTTCTTTGTTTACTACCCAAAGCAATTCCATTTCGTACACCTCGTGCAAGCTTACGAGTTATCACGTATGTTACTTTGTTGGTGATTACTTTTTCTGTAGGTGATTATTTTTTTCTGGATTTTTTCACTTTTTTTATGTGTATGTTTACTCATAGGTGAGTTTGATCAGTGTCTCTCCTGGTACGATCATTCTCTCCTCCTCTTCAAGAGAGGGAGGAGCATAGAGGAGGTGAGGAAGGATCGGGAGAGATCCGGGAACCTCGGGAGGTTGCAGAGGAACAGAGCATCCTGTCTTCTTAATAGGGGAAGATTAGTTGAGGTGAGAGAAGATTAAGTTAATCAGAAAATTATCACTTTTAAAGAATGTAACTTACTTTATCCTCAAGTAGCCGGAAAATGAGAGTCGATATAACACTGGTGTTTGTTCCACACCCCCCGTGCGAGCTTAAGAGTTATAGTAGGGTGGGGGAAGATGGGACACATTTTCATTCTTTTTTCCCATCCCATTAGGTAGTAAACAAAGAACATTCAAAGAATTATAAAATCGTATCCTCACGACTCCTATAGACCGTAGTCTTTGTTTAATTAAAACACAATCTGGATATTTAGATATAAAGTACTAAAGGTGTCCCAAGTTTCCTCACCATACTATGTGATGTTTTTTACTTTGTGGGTGATTTTTTTAGGGGATTTTATATGTATGGCTTATAATTTGGACAACCCATTAGTGACCACTGGGTTGAAGCAATTGCCGTTGATGTAAGTTTGGAAAAGGGTATTATTAAACAACTCATACATTTAAGTAACATTTGTATTAATATTTTTTAAGTTTGTTTTAACATGGCTAGTGGGTACCAGTTCAGAAACCCCTATCCTTGACCATTGAGTTGGAGCATTTATCATTAATTAATTGGCCCAACAACACAAACTATATAGGCAGTTTAAACACTGGCCGTTTCAAGCTGCTTATTTTAACCACTGAGCTAATGGTGTTTTGTTCATTTATATACAGGCAGAAGAAGCAGCAAAAATAGCTGTAGACATGGATTCAGAAAATCCATTTTCTATGTTCTGCTTGTTTAAAGTGAAGTTGTACCAAGGGCAAGAGAAAGAAGGTAATTTTTGTGTTGCATTAAACAAGCAAAGAAAATTGCCTAAACTGAGGGTAACGAATAGGTTTACAAATTTTTGTAATGCACAAAAGATAGAAAAAAATTAATAACACACAAACTGCCTAACAGTAAACGAGGGGACATATATATTTTGTTGCGCAACAAAAAGCACAAAGTGCATAAATGTATAGTTTTGAAACAAAAAGCACAAGGTACATAATATATATATAGCTATGCAACAAAAAGCACAAGGTACGTATAATATAGTTATGCAACAGAAAGCACAAAGTGCATATATGTATAGTTGAACAACAGAACATACATATTATATCTGAATCAATTGTCTTTTAATACTGGATTAAACAATAATTTAGATATATCAAGTAATTTTACTCTGTATAAAAAATATTTTTTGTAATATTTTTAAAAATAATTACAGTAAATAGGCCTATATTATTTTAATTTTTTTATATTATTTTTATTCAGCCATTAACGTCATCGAGCGATTAACAGCGACATCGAGTGGTAAAGAACACCTTCATGAGTTGATATGTTTAGCAGCACAACTTGCATTCGAGAAAAATCATCGTTCTGTAGCCATGGTGACTCTGCGTCACCTCGCAACTTCTGGCACAGATGATGTTGCGAGGCTTACGGCTTACAGGTATGTTGCATGTTATGAAAGAATGAATGAATGTAACTTACTTTATTCCCGCATGGCCGGAAAATGACAGTCGTTATCACGCGGGTTTAACACCTCAGGCCAGCTTACGAGTTACCATGTATGTTACTTTGTGGGTGATTTATTTTTTGAAGTATTTTTTTTTTTTGTGTATGCCTGATAATTTGGACAACCCATTAGTGACCACTGGGTTGGAGCAATTGCCGTTAAGTGTCTTGCCCAAGGACACATATGCCCACAATGATGGCAGCTAGATGCTAGGTGTAGCGATCACGCTTTTTTCGTCCAATTGAATGTAAATATGTTTTAACTGTAAGCGTGTTTTATAACTGTTGTTTTGTCGCTATAACCTGTCTTTTCTTATAAAATATTTCTAAATCTTCCCTACCATAATCATAGAGCCAAAAAAATTAAGTTATTATTATCATTTCTTGCTTAATTATAAATTCCTGCATTAAAGACTCATTTTGCCAACAAAATTCTGCAAGCTTTATGTTTCTACTTTTTCAGGTGTCTTATACGGCTTCACCTTGCTGCAGCTGAAGAAGCAAGAACGACAAAACCAGAAGAAAATTTGAATTCCCCCGATGAGACAGAAAAATCAAACCCTGTACTTGAGGGAGGAGATGAAAAGATGGAAATCGAAAAATCCTCGGACACTACAAGAAAAGATTTTATTGAAGGGGCAGTCAAGAATTTGGACTCAGCTTTTAAGGTTATTTTCTACTTTTATTTTTATAGGTGAGGTCCTTGTCAAGGACTTGGGATTTAGGCCAGATTGCCACAACACCCAGAAAACCCATTTTAAGACTTTCATGCAACCGTTTTTTTTTTTTTTTGTGATCTTTAGTTTGTAAATGAAAAAAATTGTTTTGAAGCACAATTGCGAAAATCTGGAGATTTACAGAAACAAAAAGTAGTTTTGGTAAAACAAGTTGTTAGACGCGTTGTTTGCATAAAAGGTGTGACCGTTACACTTTTATGGGAATGAATTTTGTTTTTAACTTTTTAAGTTTCGGAACACCTCGTAAAAATAACTTATTTTTTATGTATCAATTTCTCATGTAAAATACAAATTTAAAAATATTAATTTTGTTAAATTTTAATCACATTAGCGTTAGGCCAAAGTTGTAAATTTTTAACGCAAACTAATTTGTTAACCACATTCAAGTTAGCGCCACAAATCCTATCTAATATTTAAATTTCAGCTGCTGGAAAAGTTGCGCGAAAAATTGGACAGTTCTGATGATGCCATGAAAACAGATAGTGATGTTATCCCGTTGCCTGGAAACCCTCGAAAAGCCATTGGGTTGGAACAATTCACTAAAGAAGTTACGTGGTTCATGAAAATAGGTATGTATTTGTGGAAAATGGGTTGTCCAAATTATCAGCCACACATAAAAAAAATCCACACAAAAATTAGTCACCAACAAAGTAATATACTTGGTAACTCGTAAGCTGGCACGAGGTGTATGAAACAGAACACCTGTGTTGTAATTACTGTCGTTTTCCATTTTTTTAATGTTTTTTGTTTACTACCAAACAAAAAAATAGAATGAAAAGGGGTCACATCTTCGTCCACCCTACTATGTATTAATGACATAACTTTAAGAAGAATGAGCATGTAATATGAAGGTAATTTAAAAAACTTTTTATAGCATGGAATATGGCGTTACAAGCAAGAGACAATGCACACAGAATGAAAAGACTTTATCTGCTTTGCAAAAATGTAAGGTGACTTTGTAGTGATTTATTCTCTGAACTTGGTACTGTTTTAGTTTTAGCACTTCTTTTTTTTGACGATTCTGATTGCATCATAGTAGAATAAAACGAGAGCTACTAAATTTACAAAAGAAAAATTTGGTTTAACTTTTGATGTACATACTAGATGTGTTCCTAAACAAGACACTTAACAGCAATTTCTGCAGCCTAGTGGTCACTAATGGGTTGTCTAAATTGTAAGCCATATTAAATAAAAATCATACACAAAGTTAAAAAGTGTGGTAGTTTGTAAGCACACGAGGATAAAAAAATGTTGCCAATAATATGTGTACACTTGACTAAGACCTCACCCATCAAAAATTAAAAAAATATATTAATAAATCTTCCATGTTTTACATTCAGTTACTTTGTCTTACCGAGCCAGATGAATGTGCATTGCTTCGACAAATAACCTGTTTGCTCATGTGCGCTGCATGTGGTCTAACTATAGCAAGGGTCAATGACTCAATCGAAGCAATGGTAAAAATAATGTTAATTTTGTTTATTTATAAAAAAAAAAAATTTCTTTAAAAAATATTTTTTGGATAAATAAAATTTTCGGCATTTTTGGAAAAAAAAAATTATTTTAATTTTTTTTTTTTTACAAAAAATTAATTATTTTTGTATTTTAGATTACTGAGCTAGAAGAGGTGCTAAGCACTCTGATGGACTGTCGTGCAGTTTGCGAACATCTAGCTGTAATACATGGCACACAATTTCCTCAAAGTGATAACAAAAGTGCTTTATTACTGCTTTTGTATCATTTCGAAGCCCTGGCAAAAATTATTTCGGTTAAACGAGGAGACGAGAGGTCAAAAGACTTGGACCAAATTTTTGATGAGTTGCATTCGCTACCTCTGGCTGATGCAAAGACTTTTGAAACAATAGCAGGTAATGAACAAATGGCATAATAGTTGGCGCAAATGTTTCTAACCCAGAAGTTATAGGAATTCGTTGTTTTAAACCAGAGGTTCCCAACCTTTTTTACACCGTGGCCCTCTTTGAAAATTTAAAAAAGTTAGTAGCCGGTTTATTTTTTAAACTTTTTTAAAAAGTACGAAACACCATTTTGATTAAAAACTTTATTATACAGTAACCGTTAGTTAGAATGATAAAGTGCTGTATAGTGTTTTAGTGGGCTAAAAGATATTTTTTTCATCGCCCTATTGAAAATGGCTTATGGCCACTAGAGCACAATGTCATAGGAACCCCTGTTCTAAACTCTACCTGAATAATAATAAGCTGAATGTATGTAACTTGCTTTATCCTCGCGTGGCCAAAAAACAATAGTCGTTATCACACGGGTTTAACACCTCGTGCCAGCTTACAAGTTACCATGTATGTTACTTTGTAGATGATTATTTTTTGGGGGGTTTTTATTTTTTATGTATGAATGATAGTTTTGACAACCCATTAGTGACCACTGGGTTGGAGCAATTGCAGTAAAGTGTCTTGCCCAAGGACACATACGCCCACAATGGTAGCAGCCTCGAGCCATTTACCTCTGAACCCATTACCTCTGGGTTACAGGCGCGCTAACCACTTTGCCACGGCGCTGGACGAGCTAATCATACTTGTGTAGTTGTGTAATGTAGTCAAAACTCAACTACACAAAGTCACCCACAAAGTAACATAGCCTACATGGTAACTCGTAAGCTGGCACGAGGTGTTAAACCCGTGTAATAACGACTGTTGTTTTCCGGCCACGCGAGGATAAAGAAAGTTACATTAATTCAATTAACTATGTGACCTCCCCCATATTCTACAAGGCAGTAATTTATCGTTTCCGTAACACAGGGTTAGCAGTTGAACACCCAGCACACCATACTGAGTTATGCAAGCGTGGGCTGAAGGTGGCTATCAGTAAAATAGAGAAGTCAATTTCTACCATGGACACAGATGCTGAGAAAGAAGAAGCATTAAAGAAGCAAAGGTAAGACATAACAATATTCCACAATTAAACGAAATATATATTTTCTTTTGATTAGAATTTTAATATTTTTATTTTAATTTGTATTATTTGTAGGGTGTAGCGGTCACCAATTTTATCGAAAATATTTTTATTATTATTTAAAATCGTGTTTTAACAACTGTCGTTTTACTGTTACTACCCTTTTTCTCGCTCTTGTAAACTTTCCCGCTCTTCGTTATCGTGACGGAAAAGATAAAAAGAATTTCATACGTCCTAAAATACACTGTGATTTCATGTTTTGGGCAAAATATTATCTCACAAACACAAAAACTGATAAGTGGTCAAGTGGATTACTATTTTGGGTGCAAAAATACGATTTTTAATTGACACTTTTTCCCGCACTTTTTATCCATATTGTGTTTTAACAACTGTTGTTTTGTAGTTGGTTTTCTTCTTTCTTTAAGTAACATGCTATTCGCTTTCGTTTCTAAATAAAAAATTATGTTATACTATTGCAAAGAGAATTACAATAGTAAAAAAGAGTTCAAAGACATGCTTATGTTTTTTGCTAATAATATATTGTGTTTTTTTTTATAAAAAAAGTAGATTTTATTAATTTTTATTTGTTGTTTATACAATAAAAATTTTCTGTGTGTTTTACTATTTTTTTCTTGCTGTCCTAACACAGAAAAAAAAAAAACGTTGTTTTGCAGTTATGTCCAATCGAGTGTTATTTTCACAGTGGTTTGTACAGAATGTTGATTGACACTTGTTTAAAGCAATTTAGTGGATCTGACCCAACGAACAAAGAAGAAAGTTGGCAACTTATGAACGAAGCATATTTATTGGTCACAAAACATGGGAAAAAGGTAAAGTTATTTTTGGTATAATTAAAAAAATGCTAATTTGGTATTTTGTATTTCATTTTTATGTTGTTTTTGTCATGTGTTTTTTATCACATTTTTGTATTGTTTTTTTTATTTTATGTTTAAAACATAATTATTAGTAAAATAGAAAGCAGTTATTACTAAAAAAAATTTTTTTCGTAGGGCTTATGTTGAGATAAACATAAATAGAAAAATTAATGACTGCTATTAATTAAAACATATCTTCTTTTCTGTGCCACAAAACTATTCACTAATTACCAATTTAAAAAAAAAATGTTTCGGCATGTGTTGTATAAACTTGTGAAATACGAGCCCATGATTTTGGTGTGCAAAAATACAATCAAAATGTAAAAGTCAGCCTATAAAGTCTTAGGATATTTTATTAAGAAGCCATTTGTCATGTACTTGAATGAATGAATGAATGAATGTAACTTACTTTATCCTCGCGTGGCCGGAAAACGACAGTCGTTATCACACGGGTTTAACACCTCGTGCCAGCTTACGAGTTACCATGTATGTTACTTTGTGGGTAATTATTTTTTTATTGGATTTTTTCATTTTTTTTTATGTATGGCTGATAATTTGGACAACCCATTAGTGACCACTGGGTTGGAGCAATTGCCGTTAAGTGTCTTGCCCAAGGACACATACGCCCACAATGGTAGCAGCGACGAGCCTTGAACCCATTACCTAATGGTTACAGGCAGGCGCGCTAACCACTACGCCACGGCGCCGGACAACTTACACAAAGTTTTCTTCTAATTGCATGGTAGCTTGTTTAATTAAATTTTAATAACTAAATGTTAAATTTCTATACGTTATATGCAACATCCCCACTTTTAACTGTCACTTTTTTCCACAGTTTCCTTCCATATCGTGCTTTAACAAATGTTGTTTTAATGTGATTCCCTCTCTTTGTTCTTTATATGACATGATCTTCGCTATCAGTTTCATGATAAATAAAAATAATTTTATATTTATATAAATTTATTTTTAATTCGCTATCGTTTTCGAAGAAATAAATAAAAAATATAAAATGTTATAGAAGTTAT